>NC_139149.1:83770515-84361279 GCF_964270905.1 Leucopleurus acutus
GGCAGTTTGTACTGAGCAATCAGTGTGACATAGTAGTTAAAAGTGCTTTGGGATCAGACACTTGGAGATTTCAGTCCTGGCTATGCTACTCATGTAGTGACTGTAAATTGCTTAAAAAAGAAAAACTTCAATTTCTACTTCTATAAAATAGGGATAATAATAGCATGTATCTAGTAGGTTTATTGTAAGAATTAATAAAATAATGAATGTAAAGTACATAGCATGGTGCATGCCTCATAGTAAATGCTCAGTAAATGTGAGCTATTATTGTTATTATACAGGTTTTCTTGTCTGTTTTCCTCACTTAAATTCTAGGGTAGTAATTTCTCTTGTCAAAAAATGTTATTTGAGAAATATTTGGAATGACTGCATACATTTCAATATGTGAATGTACCATAATGTAATCATTTCCCTATGCTTAGACCATTTCCAGTTCTTTGCTGTCATAAAGAGCAGCACAGTTAACATCCTTTACATTTTTTGTGTGCATAGACAACAAAATGAATGACTAATGGCATTTTACAGAGAGGCAGAAAAAAATGATCAATTCTTTAATATGCCAGGTTATATGCTTGGTTTTTTAATCTCAAAATTCTCATTGAACTCTTCCACGACCCCGTTGAGGTACATCTGTTACCCCTATTTTTGGATGAAAAAGCTCTGAGGGGAGACAAGTAGTTTGCCCAAGGTCACAGAGATAGTGGTGGTAGAGATGGTATTTGAAGCCAGCTGTCTGATTTCAAAGCTTAAGCGTTTCCATTCTGGCAGGCAGTTCATGCCTATCTTTTTAAGGCTGGCGGCATGAATAGTTACCATTGTGCTTTTCACAAAATGTCACTTGGTGCCACATAAAAGATAGGACACTTGGCTGGAACTCTGGGCTTACTCAATATAGTACCTCTTGTGTGCGTATGTTCTTATATGTTTTGGAATCAAGCCTCATTAAAATAAGGTGCTAACTAAAGGAAATCAAACATTGGTATGATGATTTGATGAAAGCAAACCTCAGGGAAGAAAACATTTATTTAGTCAAAAGCACAAAAGTCATCTTTGTTTTAGTTGGATGGACTAGGCCAGAATTACTTATCTCGCTAGGAATCAGAGTATTTCACACAAATCAGTATAGGAATTAAACAGTAACAGCCAAAGTAAATTGATGCTGTCAAAAGGGGTTATAAGTTTCATTACTTGTATATTAGGGGTTGAAAGGAAAAATCTTTAGCCTTAGTTGTAAGATGCTACATCAGGAAAGAGCTGGAACAATTGCTGTAGGTATAAGTATAGGTATAGGGGAGACATAACATTTACTGGGACAAACCCCCAAAGAATTATTTGGTGAACTGACAGGTTGTCTTTGAAAAGTCAGCCATTTGGAACATTTATCTTGGCAGCTCTCAAATCTGACTCACAGCGTGTAGTGTGGCAGTCAATTTTTGAAGGAAAAACGCATAATTAATATGAAAATCAAGGTATAAGGTATTGCCAGTCAGTACCCAACACACAGTTTCTTAGAACAAAGGAGCAATTGAAGTTGTCTTTTAATAGGGTAATCCTGGTTTGTCATTTTGTAGGTTTCAGTTCTTAGTAAAAATGAAAGAAAAAAAACCCCTAGTAGTAATATTTCATATCCAAGAGCTACTTTGTTGCAGAGCTCATACCCAACTCTTGTCTAGTTAAGAAAGTTATCTTTGGTTTCTGAGTTCTTGAATTTTCGTAGCCCTTGAGCTTACACATTTGCCTCAGAAGTGTCCCAGCGTTCCTTCGGTCATTTTAGTTCTTACAAGGGAGGAACAGTGTCGGTCGTAGCCCAATGACTAAGAAGGTTTGTATCGACACAGCACGCCCACCAGCTTGGCCTGTGGAGAGTCTGTGCCCCATCGTGGTTTGCAGGTGGGAAGGGCCCAGCGAGTTCAGTTTGGGCTTGCTGCACAGCTAGTGAGTAGGTAGAACTGTGCACAAGACGGTGGGTGTGAATCTGTGGATGGGATCCGAGATGTGACTCCATGCAGCACGCGCTCCGTAGCTGTCTAACACTAGGCAAAGTGCTTTACTGTCTCTGAGCCTCAGCTCCCTCTGCTCTCACGCAGAGATAATGACTCCTGCACAAAGGTCATAGGGAGGATTAAATGCATTGAGCAAACCAGTGGGTGAACTCAAAAGTGCTTTCATGGTTAGCTCCCAAGTTATTAATTAATGGCCACAGGTCGTGCCTCCCAAGGAGAAGCCGATTTACCATTTAAAATATTTTCAAATGAATAATGGGAATATTTGTAAAATATATATTTGTAATATTTGTAAAATATATGTAAATATAATATATGTAATATATTATATGTAATATATGTAATATTTGTAAAATATATGTAAAAATACACCACTCCTGGGGCTAACCTCTCCAGACCCTCCTAACTCTTTGCTTATACTCTATCCAATAATAAAGGGACAGACCCTTTCTCTGCCCAGGAAGCCCCCAGTGCCCAGCGAGCTTGGCATCTCTCAGAGCTTAACTACTCACTCCCGTGGCACATCCCTCGATGAGGGAAGGAAGCCCTTGGCATCAGTAGGTGGTTCCTTTGAACACAGAACAGACCTTTATAAAAATAGCCATTTAGGTCTATTATGTTGTTCCAAGATAGAAGCAAAACTTGTATATTTGATGCATTATTTTAGCTTTCAACTAAAAAAAGGCTCACAATAAAAGACTATCAGATAGAAAAGCATATTCCAACAGGGTTGCATTATAAACAATGATAAGAAACTCTTTGATTATTAAAGCAATCATTTTGCCAGCGGGGAGAATGAAAGAGAAGAAGTTAGGAATTTTGACACTGGACATCACGCATACTTTCCTGATGTCTCCTGTGGTTTTCCCCCAGCCCCTGGTAACGTAGGCAAGGGCTCAGAAACTGCCTTTGAGTCAGGCTGCCAGAGAGTCAATCCCACTCCAGGGGCTGCGCTCATTCCCTTTCCCCTGGGGCTGCTGCCAGCTAACCTGCCTTCCCTTCCTTGCCTCCCAGGTGGTCGTGGTGGCCCTTTCTCTCTGTCCTTTAAAAGGACAGGATTTGTTCATTGGCCACCCCAGCCTGGGCTCACTGTAGGACCCTTATGAAGGTGCTTCAGGTACTTAATGACTGAAATGTCTCCGTGGCATTCCTCGGAGATCGGCGGGGTGTGGGTCAACCAAGTGCTGGATGTTTTATACAGACCCCCATGAACACTTAGCAGTAGGGAGCCAACAGAGGGCCCACGGAGCCCCGGACGCCTTGAGCCCGCTAGCTGGGAATGCTAACCCTGCTTGCTATACTCATCTTGAATCAATTTCTAAATTTTGTTTCTCTTTCTATGCAGGAAACTATTCTGAATTTCCCTTATTTGCTTTGGTACCGCATTTCATTCAGCTCATTTCTTCATCAGCTATGTTTTGAGCGTCTGCTCTGTACTAGGCAATCAAACGTTGAAAAGGAGAGAACAGTTCACACCTCAGGTAGGAAGCAAAACATGCCTCCAGGGTTGAGAGAGAGGGAGAGGTTAAGTATGTCATGATTTTCTTTTTTTTTTTTTGAGCTGTACTTTCTACAATAAATTGTACTGCCTAAAAATCTATACCAGTATTCATTTATGTAGCAAATCCCATTGTAGTGAGAAGTCCTGTTATCTATGATTGGGACAAGCATCATTTAGAACACAATTTTAGGGCAGCAGAAGACTTTGGACCGTCCCTTGGAGTGAGTTGAAATGGGATTTGACCTATATATCAAGCTTTTCCTTGATATTTTTCATTTCCATGTGTCAACAAATACTTGACTTGATACTAAAGCCAGTTAAATCAATATTTCTTGCTGTAGTCAGGTACAGCAACATATAACCAAGGGCAACATACCCCCACCAGCCGTATTCTGTTAGGTACATGTATTTTATCCTAAACCTACTTGACTGAACTACTTCCACATGAATAGGATGAAAATATCAACATAACTACCATTAAAAAAAAAGAAAAGCCAGAGAATCTCTGATCTAGTCCCTCACCCTTCATTTAAGCAATCCCATAGTTTATTTTGCTCACTTTCATCATAAGGAATGACAATATGGAAAAGATCTTGATTGTGGTAGCTGTGGTTTCTTTCTCTTTTCTCTAAAGGGTTTACTGTAACCCATCCTCCCAACTCCCATCCCAACCAGAGGATTTCTGAACACAGCTGCAAAGTGGCAAATACCAGTAAACCCAAGAGTCTCAGACTGTAGGAATCTAATCAATGTGATGAAAGGGAGAGTGAGGTGGAAGCCTCTTACTTACTCTTTTTCTGAACTTTTAATTGTTAGAAATTTTCTGAAAATTATGTAGTAAAAACTCAGTGTTTCCATAAACAAACGGCCTGAAGCATCAATTTATAAACACCAGCAAATTTATTTACTGTTATTAGAAGAGCCTAACTTCTCTTGCCTGTGTACTATAAATGGAAGAGTCACTGTCATTTATTGGGCTCCTACTCTGTGCTAAGCATTTACAATATCTCACCTCTAACAGTCAAAATGATGTTTTAAGCATGTATTATTATTTCCATTTCATGTTCAACTTCGGCTGCTGAGTAACTTATCTGAGGGCACCAAGCTGGAAAGGGTATAAGCAGGGATTTGAACCCAAGTTTGTCTGGTTCCAAAGCCTTTTCACTTTTTACATCAGGAATCTTGAGAGTGTAAAAAGATTTTGTTTTCAAATTGTTAAAGTTACACGTGCTCATTATAGGAAGTTTGGAAAGCAGACAAAATTATAAAGAAGAAAAAAATCACTCAAGTTCTTCACCCCGGGGATGATCACTACTAAAATTTTATTTTATTTTTCTTTCTAGGCTTAAGAAAGCTATAATTTATATATCCAAGAGGGTATTGTTCCTCAGAGCTGTCATCCTTGAAGTTTATTCATGTTCTCTAACAATGTTGCCATTGCTTAAAGCATTTTTGGAGCCAATTTAGGAACTAAATTCTCTGTAGACTCCCATGCACTGGGTACTTCGGTAGAGACATAGCAAAGAGGGTGTATCCATTACCTAAATACCTGTCAAAATAATACATTTTTATGTTCTACCTTTTTGTGCCTTCTAATGTTATATGCTGCAAATATTTGACCATCCTGTAAAGAATACCGTCATTGCCCTCTCTAAGAACCATAAACATCTTCTGCGACTTCAATTGTGGTAGGAGATGGAATTTACCAAAATGCTGCTTCCTCCCATGTCAAAGATTGATGGACATTTTGGGTTATGTTTAAAAGTCTTTATTAAAAATTAAATCAATAAATGTTTAATGTCTCATTTGACAACTCATGTTATTTGTTACATTGTCCACACAACAATGTTTGCCTTTTGTGGTACATAAAGAAAATCAAAGAATTGTTTTTGTCAGAGTTGGAAAAGCACATTTTAAAATCAATTTCTTTTTAATGGAAGTGTTATACTCACTGAATTATTTCCCTCCAAGGAGTTTCTGTAAAAGCAAATATATCTTAAGTGTGATGAATTGATCTTTAAATAAAGTCGGTAGCATCTTTTGTCGAAGTGTTTTGCAAAGAAGCAGGCACGCGTGCGCACTCACACACACATACTAAAAGATCGCTATCAAAATGGCCATTGGTATACTTTACCAAAGTGAAGAAAGTCAAGCAATTAAGTGCCGGCTGAGTTCTCATCTCTTTGGTTTATTGCACACAACACTGTAACTTTCAGAAAACAAACCTAACCCTCAGCTCAAGCATCTCCCTGGTTGTCTGGCTTGTGCCTTATTTTTCACAGACATTCTTATCTGCCCCATAAGGTTAGCATGCCACCCCCTTCCCAGATTGCCGGGCACCTGGGACACCGGGACCCTGGGTCCTAAGACTGGTGCAGAGTCCTTCGGGGCCACACCCAGAGCCCCGATGGGGGCCCACTGGGCACGCGCAGGTGTCCTAAGGGCTGCCCTCTTCCCTGGTCTTCTGATTGTCGAGATTTCCCGTGGTGAGACTTCATCGTGATCTCAGAGCTCATTACAAAGTGTAGGCTTTGTCTTGTGTTTTAATCCTGGGCGCTATTCACAGTGCCTGGCATTGTGCTCAGTCAGTGTGTTAGAGAAACGAAGGGTTACAATATATTCTCGCAGAAATGGACTGTTCGGAGGAAAGGGAGTCTGATTACAAGAGAGTCAGAATAGAATGGTGGATTCGAATCTCAGGGCTTAAGGGCCTCTAGGTCAGTCCTCTCACTTAAAGATGAAAACCGGAGAGGTCAGCTGACTTGGAAAAGGTCACCTAGAGAGATGGCGCCAAGCCAGGCACAGCATCCAGCATCCTGAGGTCCTGTCCCGTCCTTCCCAGTGCTCCCTCCTGTCCTCGTTCCCCGGTTGTTTCATGGAGGTTGAGCTGACTTTGCAGGATCAGTGACCAGAGCATTTGAAGCCCCACGCGGTGCTTAACAGAGCAACGGATGCAGAGGGGTTCTCAGGGAACGCTTGAAGAGATTGTTGACTTAGTGAGTGATTGCCTGGTTGACTTAGGAGCCCAGCACCTGTCTCTGTGCCTAAGTGGTTACTAGCTGAATGGTGAGTTCCCTGGGCTTGTGTGGATATTACAGGCTATGTTTTGGAAAGGAGATCATTACAGAAACAATAATGATAATAACAGTAACTAACATTTATTTGTGATAAATTAGGCAGGATATCCCTGTGGTTTAAAGTCTAGGCCCTGTGGTCAGATGGTCACAGAATCCCAGCTCCATCACTTGCCTTGTGTATATATATATATATATATATATGTATATTTTTTAGATATTGGGGGTAGGAGTTTATTAATTAACTTATTTACTTTTGCTGTGTTGGGTCTTCGTTTCTGTGCGAGGGCTTTCTCTAGTTGTGGCAAGCGGGGGCCGCTCTTCATCGCGGTGCGCGGGCCTCTCACTATCGCGGCCTCTCTTATTGCGGAGCACAGGCTCCAGACGCGCAGGCTCAGTAGTTGTGGCTCACGGGCCTAGTTGCTCCGCGGCATGTGGGATCCTCCCAGACCAGGGCTCGAACCCGTGTCCCCTGCATTAGCAGGCAGATTCTCAACCACTGTGCCACCAGGGAAGCCCCTTGTATATTTTTATGAGACAGGTGCTTTCACCTTTTGGCGCCTCATTTTCTGTATCTGCAAAATGCCAGTGGTAGTAGTGCCTACCTCAGAGTACGAAGAGTTAACCCATTGAGGCCCTAGAACAACGCCAAGCACCTTGTAAGAAAGTAATAAATGTTAGCTGTTGTTATTAAAATATCACTACTATGTGTGCCAAATTCATTGGACAAATTATATACTATCCAGTCTTCCCAACATCTCTGTGAGGAAGCTACTATTATTGATATTGTCCCCCATTTTACAGTTGAGTAAACTGAGGCTTTAAGTCACAGGTAAGACCCAATTCCTTGTCTGCCTGACTCCAGAGCCTGTGCTTGGGTGTGGGTGTGAAGAAGATGAGTGGTGTGGCTTTGAAATGTGAGATCTGACTTCCCAAATTTCTTTTTCTCCTAGAGCACTGCAGACTCTGACCACTGTCAGGAATATCTCCGTGGATTCCCAGGTAAGTAGAGCTGATCCCTCCCTTCCCTGTATCCTCCTGCTGCCCACATGGCTGGCTGCCCCTGCACCTGCAGCTGACTCCCACAGCTCTTGTCACAGTCTGTCAGCCTTTCAGGATTTTAGCACCACAGTGCTCCTGTATAGGTGTACAGACCGAAGAGACAAGTCGCTCATGATGGGGTGGGGGATGGGGGTTGGAGGCAAGGAGCAGAGGACTGGAAGCAGTCCTCCCCCACCCACCTGTGCCCTCTCCACCTACATCACCTACATCGACGTTTCTATGGATTTCTGTAGTTTCATGCATGCGAAATACCTCAAAGTACCAGGGGAGAAAAGTCTTTATTTATAGAGATCGTTGTGTTGTAGAAAGGGGCTCTGGGGCCAGAATACTTGGCTTTCCCTCCTTGAAGTGATGACCATTTTTGCTGTTGTCGAAGAACTTGGTCCAGTGAATCTGGAAGTCTGGCTTGCAGTCGTCAGTGCTCACTCAGCGTTGAGTGGGGAGTGGAAGGACACAGACTTTTGAGCCAGACAGCCTGGCTTTGAATCTTGCTTCTGCTGCCTAGTAACTGTACAGTCTCTGCATGTCACCTGCCTCTCTGAGCCTCAGTTTCCTTCTCTTTAATATGGGGATGATTATACCCATCTTGCAGAGTTGTTGGGATATTTCTAGCTCATGTATGTAAAGTGGACTATATAAGATTGACCTTCAGTTAAATGGTAATTATTGTTATCAGTTATTGGTATTTGACTGGGTTCATCACAAGTATTTGTTGGAGGGGAAGCATGTTGTTATTTTTCGTTCCTCATACTTTACAAAAATATTTTTATTTTTATTTTTTCCCCCCCAGCAGTCTTGCTTGTTTAAAGTAATTTGCTTAGCAAGCCATTTTTCACTGTGAAAAGATCACCTCTGGTCGAGATCCTGTCAAATGATTGTAAATTCCAAATTGAATTAGTCCAAAATAATGAGGTCTTATTGTACCTGGATGTTTCCATGAATGTTTAAACTTGATTCTTTTTACATAACCCTGAAACTTCAGTAGTAAGATGACTGTAACTTTTTGAAAAGAGCCATTAACGTTGGTTGTTTTCCATGAATGGAATAGAATACTTTACTTCCTCATATCTGAAATCTGAATCACCACGAAAACATTTTCTTTATTGTTGTTCAAAGAGAATTATTTTGGAAACTACTGGTTGATTCTTCCTCTCTGTCTCTGTCTCTGTCTCTCTCTCTCTCACACACACACACACACACACACACACACACACACACACACACACACACACACACACACACACACACAGCTTAGTTTTTCTTTCCATTAGGCAACTGAAGAGTTACTATGTAAATTCTGGCAGCCTTCTCCCCATCAGACAAGCAAGGGCACAATCAATTCCTGTTTTCTTGGAACGTACCAGATAATCAGAAGCTCTGATTATTCTGATGGAAGGCAACAAACAGCTTGATGGAAAGACGTACCAACTGAAAACAATTCTGATCATATTTTTGTCAGGAGAATGAGATGCCTCCAGCTGTCTGTCACTCATTATATTAGAGGTAGAAAGCAGGAACGTTTTGGCCTGCGAAAGATTACGGTTGTCTCACGCTGGAACGCCGGTTTTACTGGCTGCTCATCCCCGAACAGTGACATTGGACGTCCATTCTGTAACTCATCTTGCCAGTCGGTCGTAGTCTCAAACCCATGTCACATGAGCACACTTAAGGAATTTTCTAATTATAGTTCAAAGTCTTTACTTTTATCTTTTTACGCTCATTCTGCAGACATCACTGATTGAAATGATTTCTCCCTCAGCATAATCCTATTGCCGGCAGTCACAAAAGAACAGGGAGATGGAAAATGAAACCCACAGTAACTGAAGAGGTGTCCGAATTCAATTAGGAAGCGACCTCTCCCATGTGGACGCATAAGCCATCTAAATGCATTTTAATTGTGAGCTGTGGTACTTATCTGGCCATGTTTATTTGGGATGCAAGTGCCAAAGCTGGATTTAGACCAGAACTCCAGATCTTCAAGCTCTAACGACTAATTTGGGTATCCATCGAATCCCTTAATTCATTTCTTAATTAGTTCTCCCAGAATTAGAGTTGCTTGGTTACAATCATTTCCACAAAAATTTCCAATAAAAACAAACGTGCATAGATTTTTTTTGCCCCCTTTGGTTCACACATTTGCCCTGGTCTTAAAGAACTATTCTTCTTGGTAATCAAAATTATAACAACAATGACAACAACAAAACTAACATGTTGCCAGGCAGTAGAGTGTGAACTGAGGCACCAGGAACCGGTTTGATTCCCAACTCAACTACTTACAGCCATGGGACCTGGGTCAAGTTACTTTCCCTCTCTGGACTTCAGTTTCCTTTTATAAAATGGGAAGGATAATAGTACATAGCTCATAGGGTTGTTTTAAGGATTAAAAAGGCATTGCGGGCTTCCCTGGTGGCGCAGTGGTTGAGAGTCCGCCTGCCGATGCGGGGGACATGGGTTCGTGCCCCAGTCCGGGAAGATCCCACATGCTGCGGAGCGGCTGGGCCCGTGAGCCATGGCCGCTGAGCCTGCGCGTCCGGAGCCTGTGCTCTGCAACGGGAGAGGCCACAACAGTGAGAGGCCCATGTACCACACACACACAAAAAAACAGAATAAAAAAGGCATTACATGTAAGAACTAATAGGCAGTCAGTGCCTGGCATTATCATAGATGCTAGTTATTATGTTTTTTGTCAGTAAGACAGTGGGAGACGGAGGAGCAGATTTGCTGGTGCCACAGTGTTGTCATCCAAGTATGTCCCATTTCTGTAGTCCATTTGGAGATCACTCATGATGGTCATGAAACATTGGAGACTCTGAGGTTGGAATTAATCTCTATTGTTTGTATTTGTACTCCTCAGTTTAGCTCAGGATTAACGTTTTTGACTTTCCATGCTTGATCAATATGAGTGCTAACTTGAAACCTTTTGGTGCAAAATTGCTTTAAAATTTGAATGAACATTTTGTTCTCTCAGTAGACACAATATTGGCCCTCATTAAAAGGAAAAATGCAATTACAGTATGTAAAAAATATATATGTGGTGGGGAAAGGAGATTTGGGGGTATTGGCTTCAGTAAATTATTGGAAATTTTCAGACTATTTTTTAACAGAGTTAAATGCATTTAATGTCTTGGTTCAAATTTAGTCGGTGTGCAGGAGTGAAAGTCTAGGGAAAGATAAATCTGGTAATTTAATGAACTTTCCTCATGGCTACATAAGAGTTAGTTTATATTAAAATTGATTTCTAAGTGATTCACTGGAATTAACCTTTCTTAGGTTTTTGTTTTGTTTTGTTTTAGAAACTAAGGTCCCATCCAGCAATTCCACTCTCATGCATGCACAGGTGTGCACTTGTCTGTGTATTCTAGAGAAATGTACACTTGCGTACATCCAGAGATGTGTAAATTGTTCTTAGCAGCATTATTTGTATTCATCTCAAATTAGAAACACAGAATATCCATCAATAGTAGAATGGATGAATAAACGGTGGTGGAATCATAAGGAATTATGATGCCTATAACTATATAGCGGAATATTATGCAGCAACAAAAAAGAATAAATTAGTGCTACACACAAGAAGAGGGATACATCTTAAGACGTAATGTTAAAAGAAAGAAGACACTAAGTATACATAGCAATTTTATTTCATTTATGTAAAGTATGAAAACAGACAAAACTAAACTCTGTTGCTAAGGGTTACAGACATAAGTGGCCAGGAATTTATTACTGAAAGAATCAGGATAGTGGTTCCCTCTGAAGGGCATGCTGGGGGAGAGAGAGGAGTTGCGGGGCTCCTGCAAGTGCTGACAATGTTCTGGTTTTTGACAGGGGCTGGCAGTTGCATGGGTAATACACAGTATATACATCAAACATTAATGTTTCATGTGCTTTTCTGGTTGTGGCTTAGAGTTCATAATTTTAAAAGTTTTTAAAAAGGCAAAATAAACTCTTTCCAACCCAGGTTGGTTTATCCTTGTCCTGCATAGTTTTAGGCCAAGAGATTCCTGTGATTATAAGTGACTCTAGAAGTAAACTACTGCCTCACTGCCTGGCAAAGTGGCCTCCAAGATAGGATATGTACCCACAGGGAGCTCTTGAGAAGATTCATTTGGTTGAGAAAGACAGTGATTAGAATTTTCATTTACATTCATTTTATTATCATGAAGCGTTATGATAACAGATGGTGACTATATTGGCACTGGCATCATTCCTGGGTCCACGTGTCAAATGGTCGAGTATCACCTGGAGGGAGGGAGGTGAGGCCTCCTCTTCACAGTGGCTTCCCCTCTGGCTCATCTGCTTTGGTTATTTTGCGGAATATATCATGCCTGGTCAACTGTATTTACAAATTCTGTGTTTTAGTTTTAACAAACCCTCACAGAGTCTTAAAAAGATTCTACAAAGAATTCCCATAAATTGAAGATAATTTTAATATTGCAAGTAACAAGAAAATGTCAAAGTTTAACATGAACTCTGTCGGCCCTGTTATGAGGTAATGACTGTGTTCATCTAATCCGATCTTGCAAGAAGCTGGCCACCAAAATTCTAAATTATCTGGAAGACGTACAGATTTATATCCACTGTGGTTAATTAGTCATGAATCTCGTCCTGGGTGTATATGACTTGAGACATCATGGTTAGCAAAATAGTACATCAATTCTGTCATTCTATTCTATTTTTTTATGTTTTATAATGTATATACAATAATACATGTATATGAATCGTAACAAACGATTATATATAGTTAGTACAATAATACATATATATGAATCGTAAACAAACAGCCAAACCTTTTTTTGTTCAAACATATAAGATGAAAATACCTTGGACACCACTGCCTTGTAGTTCAAAGGCTACTCCCTGCTAATAGTTAAAATGTGTAGGAGAAGGTAAACTTACTATCCGTGTCAAAAAGAGGCACTTCTTGGTCTTAATGTTTTTATTGACAAATATCATCATAAGGCAATAGTTTATATTTTTTACTTTATTAAGACTTTCCCCAAGCCCTTGGTTTGGAGTTGGGTAGGAAAAAATGAAAAGATGTATATACTCAGAATAGCTCTGTTTTTCTGTTTTGCTTATATTCCCTGTAAGATTCCTTTATGATTACATATATACATACACACCGAGGTGTAGTGGGAAGGGTGCTTGACCAGCATTTAGGAGACCTGGTTCTAAGCCTAGTTCTGCCACTTGCCAGCAATCAGGCCACAGCACGGAGGCAGTACCCTCTCTGAGCTGTCCTTGCCTTTTCTCTCTCCTGAGGGGATAATAGCAACCCTTCCCTGGCCCTGACAGTGATCACATGTGAGAACATCTATAAAATGGAGTTTCCTACAAACAGAAGGAATTATGGTCCTGTCCCTTCTACTTCACCTTTAACAAAACGTAGCTTCTTATTAAAGTACTAACGTCCTTAACCTACAGGGCTCTTTTGATTGGAAGCTACAGAAACTGACTGGCTAGCTTAAACCAAAACAGAATTATTTTTGAATTGTTTTATTGGCAGGATCCTGGGGCATCTATCGCATTGAAGGGATGGTAGAACCTTCAAACTGCATGAAGGGGCACCACCAGGGAAGGCCTTGCAGACTCGACATAGGGCTTTGTGGTCTCTTCTCTAAGGCATTGCTGTCAGTGTGATGGAGTGCTGATGACGTCTACGTGCTGGGGTTCATAGTTCAAAGTCTGAGGCTCCAAGAAGAGGGAACCTAATTTATCCAACTTAGGTCGATGACCGCCTTTGGACCAGTCAGCCTCAGGTGAGGGGAAAAGGTCACACAGGATAGACAAGGTTCCTGGGAGCTCTAGCCCTGCATGTCTGGGCCATCTCAGGAAATCAGGCATCCCTGTGAGCTTCTGCCTACCACTGGTATTAATGTTTCTATAGTTGCTAATGACTCAACTCTCTTTAAGGGGTTTGAATAAAAGGAATCAAAGAAATTTAAATACGGAAGTATATATGAGCATTTTCTTCAATCCATGTCAATGCACCTAACTGAGTCTGGGCTTCTCCTATTTTTCTTGAGGTGAACACTGAAGTTGAAATCACTTTCATTAGATGTTGAAAATTCTCTGTAGGTCCCAAGGGGTCCTTCTGCCCAGGCTGCTTCTCTAAGGTTTGACTCCACTTCTACCTTTAGCTAGTGCTTTACCTCTGGTCAGAAAGAAGGCATTAAATGAATTTTAGGATTCCTAATGCCGATGCAGTCTTCACTGACAGCCTGACTTGACCTAAAATTTTATGCCAATGTGGAAAGAAGGTAAGAGAGGTACACAGAGACTGTGTACCACAAGCAAGTCATCATACCACTAAAGGACCTTAATTTTTTTCTCTTGTGAACCTATTAAAGTATATTGGAATATATCACAGCCATTTCTAGACAGATGTATCCAGCTGTTCCTCACACCAGTGGGTATTTGATACATAGCATTTGTTCTACCAGGGCTCAAGCAGTTACTTATAATATTTTAATAACGTAAATGATGAAAATGTTTATATCCCTGAAAAATCGATGCATATCTTCCCAAACAAGTTAAATATTGCTATCAAATATTGCCCTGGCAAGTCCTAAATAGAGTATTGTCCCCTTTGGAACATTCACTATATAGCTATAAAGAGTGCAGAAATTCTTTGTTTTTAAAGCACATACACATAATGTAAGAACGAAATTTTATGTTGTTAACAGACAGTGAAGTATCTTCATGTAAAAAGAAAAGTTCTTTCTACCGCCGAAGAAAGAGAAGTGGTAACAACAATCATTATTTTACCCGGTCTCCATTTTCCCAAGTGCTGAGTTAGGTTATGAGGATGATTTATTATTTGTCAGATTATACGTGCTGACCCATGAGATGTTAAACTTTTATTGACAGCTGTTGTCCAAAGGTTTGCAGGTGTCCAAAGGTTTGCATTTGACTAATGCTTTGAAAGACCAGCATTAGCAATAAATCACAGCGTACATAATTTTTCGATAAAGTAGTGGAAAGGATTTTGCCTTCTAGGTCCTCTAAGCTTTGGTATTTGGAAGTTACTTAAACGGGAAATTAAAGTAAAGGGGTAAAACATTCTCAGGCTTTAACTCTTGAATTTTGGGCCAGCCATAGGCAACAGCTAAAGCATCTTGGTAGCTTTGTCCTCCTAACCCTGAGATCTCTTGGCTCTGGGAACTAACGAAGTGCCGAGCATAGGCCTAACTGCATTCCTAGTTACTGAGACAAAAATCTCACAGGAATTTTCCTTTTTTTTCAAAGGAGTACCTTGCGCTTTAACATTTTCTGGAATAGCAGAATTGTTTATAAGACTTCTGCAAAGCTTTCTGAAAAGAGAGCTTGAAGAGGGCTCTGGCAGCCAGTTAAGAGGCATGCAGTTGCTCACCTAGAGTGACAAAGAGTTAGGGAGAGGAACTCAACAAGTAGGAGAGATGTGGCTTTGTCCTCTAAGCTTGCTCTCTGCTAATGAGTTGATGTTCTCTTTTCTTCTTCTTTCTCTATGGTCTGCTCAGAGATTTAGCAAAATTGTGCATGATCTATTCAGCTAGCCCCGTGGTAGACCACCGGCTGACTGTAAGTTCTGTTCACTAGTATTTCCAGTGCTGTGACTACTGCTTGATACATAAGAAATGTTCCATTAGTATTTGTTGAATGAAGGAATATATTCAGGTAGGTCTTTCTGTGATCTGTATATTGGTGATTTATATATTGGGCCAGATATACTCTGGGCCACATTACTTCTGATCAAGGAATCAGTATCCAAATTTAGTAGACTGAGACCTTCCAGTATGATGGAGAATAAGGGCTTGGAGAAACCCAAACTTGGAACAACCTGAATACTGAGCAATATTAAAGGAACTGATACAACCTTCCAGGAGGCTTAATTTACTCCAGAAGTTAGCATATCCAGTGAAAGGTTTTAGCTTATCACAGTTTTTCTTAATGTAGATAGGTTTGCAGAGTTCTTACCATACTGACAGTATCAGTTTCAACTTTACAGAATTTTGCTTTTAATACATCAGTTGGCACGCACCCAGTGCCAAGACCAAGGGTTAGCTCGCTGCTTCACTTCCTTCCTCCAAGCTGCAACTTCTCTCACAACGCCAGGCAGCTGTCTCCCAAATGTATGCTGTCAGTAATGTAGGAAACCAGATGACCCAAAGAGGGTAAATCAGCACAAATTTATCGTCAGAGCTGAGAGAAAGAACCTCAAAATGAATGCTCTGCTAACTGTGGGTCAGAAATGTTATCTCTGTATCTCAAGGACAGGACGTTTTTGTTTTCTTGGCTGTGTTGGGTCTTTGCTGCGCGCGGGCTTTCTCTAGCTGCAGCGAGCGGGGCTACTCTTCATTGTGGTGGCTTCTCTTGTTGCGGAACACGGGCTCTAGGCACACGGGCTTCAATAGTCGTGGCATGTGGGCTCAGTAGTTGTGGCGCGCAGGCTCAGTAGTTGTAGCACACGGGCTTAGTTGTTTCGTGGCATGTGGGATCTTCTTGGACCAGGGCTCAAACCCATGTCCCCTGCATTGGCAGGCGGAGTCTTAACCACTGCGCCACCATGGAAGTCCCTCAAGGATAGAACATTTAATATAGATTTGGGTACAAAGTACACATCACCCTCCAGGCATGCCCAACTGTGTCAACCAGAAAAATTTCTTTAGTGTTTATAATTTCCCGTTTTTCCTAAATTAAAAAATACTAATGTGAACTCTTGACTCTCAACAACACGTTATTATTGTATATAGGGCAAAGAGTAAATAAGACACTTGCCTAATGACAAAACAGTTCATTTTAACTCAGCAAACTGGGAGTAATATTAGCTTGTTATCTTTTTTCCATGCTGCTTTGTGGAAATAGGCCACAATCATTTTTATTCCATCATTCTTCATTACCTTATAGCAGGCTTCCTGTTTATGCTATGAAGAGCTGTTTTTAAAGACCCTTGAGGGGTCTTTCACCTATAGAACCCCTTTAGGATGTCTGAGGGTTTGGAAATACAGAAACTTCTCTTAATGAAATATGCTTAATGGTCTGTGCAGAGCATTGCAATATTTACACCTCGTTCAGGTCATGTAAATTATATTTAATTAGTCATTCTGGGAAAGTAGTAGATATTTTAGAATAGATTCAGTACCTAGAACCCACTGTTTGCCTATTATGTATAGTACTTCAGATAAAATTCTATGAGGACTATTTATAGATTAAAAAAAAGTGTTTGCAGTAGCATAAAGCCAACTCTTAGGGACTCATAATAATACAAAGAACATGTCATGTTGGGGCATGAAAAGCATCCACGTGGGACAGACTTTTATAAAACTTCTTTGTAAACTGTAAAGTGCTGTACACATGTAATCATTATTTTTACATTTGTGACATGCAGAAATTCTGGGCTGAATGACAGTCCATAACTTTGTGTTTTAACGCTGAATATGTTCCTGTTTCAAGTGAGATTTCCTTTTTCACATGTAACCCTTGTGTCAGAGACTCCCTGAGTTCCTTAATTGGGTTCCTTCACACTGTACTTGACTTTTGAACCCTCCAGACCATGCTTGTGCCAGGAGAAGCACACTTCACATGTTGCTTTGGAAGGTGGTATGATTTCTAGGAAGGAACCTCAACCTGCATCCCAACTGCAATCTATAGATGACGGCTAAGAGCCCCACCGTGGTCATCTCCCAGTCCCTCCTGCGTACTGGAATAGGACTGAGAAATCACTCATTCCTGGCCTTATGTGGCCCCCCTTTATGGGCCTCTGACATGCCTACTTTTCCAGAACTTCTCTGCCATGACACCCTGCTGCTTTGGTATCTTCTGCAGACTGGTCCTTTTTTGGTAGTTATTCCAGCCGCCTGCGTTTTTTTCCTGCCATCACCGTGTCTTGGTCGGTCGCTCTGTTTCTCTCTGTCCTCCCAACACCACCTTCTCTGCGCTTCCGCCTCCTTTTTTGCCCCCGTGGCTGCAAGAAACTAGAAACAAGAAAATGTGCCCTGGTAGTATTCCTCTGCCCATTTCCCACTGCCTTCTCTCTTCCCTGGGTGAAATTGCTCTTTTCTCCAGCACTCCAGCGTTGCCAGCTGCATCTTTGTTCCCCTCTCTTGTCCGAGAGCTCGCGTGGAGTGGGCGCAGGGGTGGGGGGAGGACTGGCGGGGGGGCACAGCCCCTTTCTCCGCGGCTCCAGAAGTGCCTCATTTGTCCGCACCCAGGACCAGGCCATGGGAAACAGACCCCCGGACAGTCACCATGGGCTATACAAATATTACTTCCATTTAGCTTGACCTTTCATTGTGCTCTAAAATGACTGAAAATACTTAAATGGTATGCAGTATGTTTCCGGAAACAAAAATAAATGGGGTTCTTTTAAGAAGCCACACTTGAACTTTTGCCCTTTCCTTACTTTTTGAGTCATTGTATCCAGTTCAAGGTTTCCTTTTAGCATGTCTTTTTCTTCGGTGAGAAATTGCTAATTTCTGTACTGATAAAATTATGAATCATAGAAGCCACGTAAAGATAAGGATACCTCATCTGGCCTTAAAACACTTAGCTCTGGGAATTGAGTCTGGTGAACATTTCTTAAGTGCCGACTGTGTGGCAGGCATCCGCAGACAGACTGACTAGTTCTGTAACCGCGTTAAGGTACTAATTCAACTAATCCTCACAGCGGCCTTGTGAGGCGGGTAGTATTGTTATTTGTCTGTGTTTTAGGATGTAGACACTGAGGCATAGTGAAAACAAGTTAGTTGCCCAAGTTCACACAGTTAGCATGGGCAGGGCCTGGACTTGAACCTCGGGGGTCTGCCTCAGTGCCCACGTTCTCAACTACTGAACTAGCTGCCTAAATGCCTTGAGTGCATCACGTAACCCCTGGGAGCCCGATGCGTCCTCTCTGAGGTGGTACTAGTAACACCTACCTTACTAAATTGTGGGGAGGATCAAATGAAATGATTATTTGAAAGGGCCCAGTGTAGATTGTGAAATGCTAAAACATCAGGGTTAATTTTGGGCTAACTGTCGATAAGATGTTTTCTATTAGGTGGGTCTTATTGTTGAATCCCTTGAAACCCTTGCTCCTTGGATATACTGCTGGTTCAGATGAAGCACTGCGTGTTTGTCTTGAGGGTTTTTTTGAAATTTCAGAAAACCCCAGGTTTCACAATGAAAATGATCCTTTTATTCCTAAATGGTAGCATCTGGGAGTATTTAGAGCATAGGCAAAACTCAGTGTAACACTTTTAACATGCCAAGTAAGTTCAATGACATTCGTTCCCTTTAACCCCTTTAACATTAATGTAGCACTTAACACCCCTCCCTTTTTTTCTAATTTTTTCACACAAAATTTATTTTCTTCCAAGTCTTCTGTTTACTACATACTGAGTACTTGTCATGAAGGGTCCTTCAGTGTATAACATGGGGTCTGGGACCATGCTTTTCAACACCCAGCCCTGAAATAGGAGATATCAGGCAAGATTTAGGCCAATGGAAGAGAGGTGGAAATGGAGTCTAAAGATGAGGATTTAGAAAGACCACAGGCTGGGACTTCCCTGGTGGCACAGTGGTTAAGAATCCGCCTGCCAATGCAGGGGACACGGGTTTGAGCCCTGGTCCAGGAAGATCCCACATGCAACGGAGCAACGAAGCCCGTGTGCCACCACTACTGAGCCTGCGCTCTAGAGCCTGCGAGCCACAACTACTGAGCCTGCATGCCACAACTACTGAAGCCTGCGCGCCTAGAGGCCATACTCTGCAACAAGAGAAGCCACCGCAATGAGAAGCCCGCGCACCACAACAAAGAGTAGCCCCCGCTCACCACAACTAGAGAAAGCCCACATGCAGCAATGAAGACCCAACACAGCCAAAAATAAATAAATAAATAAATTTATTTTTAAAAAATGGATCTCCATTTCCTTATTAAAAAAAAAATAGAAAGACCACGGGCTGAAAAACCCCATGTTTCAAAATGTGGGACAGGACACCAGAGCCAGACCCCCGAGAGGTCTGATGGGTGGTGCTGGAATAGAGGGAGGACTTGGGAAGAAGCAGAAAGAGGAGACTCAGAAGGACAAGCCGAGCAGGAGATGGGTGTTTCCTGCAGCTGGTCCAGGGGAGATGGAAGCTTCCCTCTTCCCGGTGATGCCCGGCCTGGCTTTCCCTGCTCTCAGGCCCCCCTGTGTGTTTTTGGGTCTCACAGTGTTCTCACAAGTCAAGATGCTGGAGCTCTGTGTATTTACAGTCCCTTGGGAGAAGTGAATCCCCAAAGGCCTGAATTTTTGTGATTTATTGGAGCTCTCATACATCCTAGAAATGGAGTTCTTCCTGGTTTCTTATGAGACTTGCATTTCATACCTAGGGCATGCTGTTTGGAGGGTCTTCCAGGCAGGAGTCATGATCATAATGAGTTATTTTTTCCTCTTTTCTGGATAAGAACAATACCCTTGCCATTCAGTTTTCAAATATAGCAAGCAGTCACGGTAGAAGGATATCCTTATGTTAGGAAAGAAGTTGGCAGCCTCAGTGATGTGAAAATGTCCAATTTAGAAGATACTTTTAAAAAGAAAAGCTGCTTTAAGTCCTTTTTGGAACCAGGTAGAATAAAAATGAATAAATAAAAAATTTAAAGTACAATGTGCAGTCTGACAACACATTCTACTTCCTCTCTTTCGTCTTGTAGGTACTTGTCAATTTTGCCTGAACTTCAGGTGTTGTTTTTATCATTTCCTTAAAATGTCAAACTGCAAACTGGTTCTGCCATCTAATGGGGAGCATAAGTTGGATGATAGATTTTCTAGCTGATGCACATAATCAGTGCACTACAAGAATGTTGCCAGGGACTAAACATCTAGAATCTCTTTAAGAATATTGGTAAGTGTGTAAAAAGAGTACTTACACAAGAGGGGGAAAAAGACATCAAATTCCAAAGAAAGAGTCAAAATGGAGTGTATAAGTCAGCCATGACTGGAAGTAGATAAAGAGAGAGCTTCTAGTAAAAACAATTATCTAATTGATTAAGGTGTTTGCAGTTAACACTCATCAGAATTATAGATAATAGCACATCTATTACACTTCACCAACCCAAGCCTATATGGTTTCTCTTCATGAAGTGCTGAACTGATCAGAGCACTTGATTTGCATGTAACTCAAGTAAATTAAACTATTGACTCAATTGGTGGAGGCAATATGTATTTCTAAAAAACCTTTAAAAATGTGTTCACTGTTTTGTCACAGAAGTTTTATTTCTAGGAATTTATGCTAAGGAAATAATTAAAGATATGTGCAAAGGTTTTGGCCACAAAGGTGTTAATCACACCATTGCTCATAATAGGGTAAATAGGAAATTACTTACACGTACAACAATAACAGATTAGTTAAATATATTGTTACAAATAGTGAAATACTGTTCAGCTACTATAGATGATATAGTTAAATATTGATAATGAAAAGATGTTCATCATATATTGTTAAGTGATAAGATCCCATTATTAAAAAAAACAAGTATGCACAGAATGATCACATTTTGGTAATATATGGATATATTCTTAGAAAATGACCTGGAAATATATTTAAGGATTTTTTTTTTTACATCTTTATTGGAGTATAATTGCTTTACAATGGTGTGTTAGTTTCTGCTGTATAACAAAGTGAATCAGTTATACATATACATATGTCCCCATATCTCCTCCCTCTTGCATCTCCCTCCCTCCCACCCTCCCTATCCCACCCCTCCAGGCAGTCACAAAGCACCGAGCTGATCTCCCTGTGCTATGCGGCTGCTTCCCACTAGCTATCTATTTTACATTTGGTAGTGTATATATGTCCATGCCACTCTCTCACTTTGTCACAGCTTACCCTATTTAAGCGTTTTTAAAGTGGTTCTCTGGGTAGTAAGATCCATGAGCATTTCAAATGTTCTTCATTTTTGTGTGTCTTTAATTTCCTACTCTAAACATATACTGCTTTTTCTAATAAGAAAGAACCAACAAAGTTTATTTTTAATTGAAAAGAGGAAAATATGAGTCAAACCGTATGAAAATGATGGGTTCTAGACACCTCATGTGATGCTCTTCGGGAGAATATATTTGTAAACGTACTTCAGCTGAATATGCCATGATTTGAGAACAGTAACTGCTCTTTCCTACACCTGATTTAGCAGAGATTATTAGCTTTCTTCCTAATCTCTGCAAAACGAAGGAACTCAACCTATTAGACCATCTCTGGGGTTTCTTCCTGCTCCCAAATGCTAGGTCTGAGAAACTGCTGAGTGGGGGACTGACTGCATTTCTCATAATTACAAACTGCCGTATGATGAAAGTGTATTAATAAGAAGGATTCCTCTTATTATTTGTAGTACATTCAAACCAACCCACTCTGAAAGATTTTTCGGGATTCTGTCTTCTGATGCTTTGGAGAGAGACCTTCACATGATCTAGTTTTTCCATCACTTGTTGATTACCCTAGTTTTGAATGTTTGGGGCGAGCTTAAGGTAAGGGTCACGTTGCAGGGGAATGTGTTTCAGGGGAACTTCAGCAGTAGGTGGGAAGCAGTTGAAGGAAAGAGTGACAGAGAATTAACCTCCACTAGAAAATAAAAGTCCTGCCAGCTGTTAACCCTTACAGCCCCTCAGCCTCTTCCTTTGGTATCAAGGAAGGCCTCTATGTCCATACACCCTGGGCCAGGTTTAGCTCAGTGAGGCGAGATGTCATATATTTTTCTCATTAAGCACTCTTGGCAGATGTCATGGTATTACAGTCAGTTCCTCCTACCTGTAAAAATACAATTTCAGAATGAGTTCACAGTCAACATAGAGGTAAATTACAGTGCACATCTGGCGGGTTGACTTCTTAATTCTGTAACTTCTGAATGGAAGTTGGTGGAAAGAATATTGTGCCACGAGTTAGGAAAGCAGACTGTATTTTGATCCTGGCTCTTCCATGAATTAGTAGAACCTTAGCGTTTTTTTAGGTCCAAGTTTTTCTCCTCTGTAGAGTGAGAGGGTTGAATTCAGTGATTTTCAAGCTTCCTTCCAGTTCTGAAATTATATGAAGATGATTTACAGAGGCCATTTATTGTTGCCTGCATGACTCTAGACCAAAGGCAGGGTGTCTGTTAACAATCCAGCCTTGGGAGTCCTCAGTCTCTTATCTCCCTTGGTGCAATAAATGCTGTTTTCTTGTTTATCTTGCTTTTCTTGTGCCACACTAAATAATTTCAGAGAGCATCTCATTTTGGCATGCCGTATATCCTCTAATGTATGATGTGTCTTTGTGACTAGTGAAAAAAAAATTCTTAATAGCAGCTGCTTCTCTAGTTTTTAAAGCTATCGCCTGAGAACTAAATGTCAATTCAAAGATTGCCATATTTGTTACCATTTCTAACCTAACCTATAGAATTCTAAGGCAAAATTTGAAACAGAAAAATTCCTGCCTTGAGACAGTGAACTCATAAATATGTAGTATGATTTATCCCTATAATTTAAGAAGAAATTAGGATATTTAACATTTTTAGCAACATTTTTTTTTTCAGTAACTACACTGAATATGCAAAATTGGGCCGCTGCACATGCCTGCTGATCCTGCACTTTTAATTGTAGATACCGTATTTTAAGATTGAGTAATGATTTCAAATGAATCTACTATAAAAGGAGAATCAGGTTACCCTAATGAAAGATTTTATAAATCAAACACTTGTGTGTTTTTACTTTATCTCTAATTTGTAGACTCCTTTACATATATAGGATCTCTGTTTTCTATAGTGAGCACAGAAAACCCAACCGAAACAGGCCACAGAGGAGACTACCAATTGCCCCTCCGACACCCTGTCTTTCCTTCTTCCTTAGTAGCACACCCTGGTTTTATTCAAGGGCATAACGTGCCCAGCCAAAAGACTGCATTTCCACACCTCCCTTGCAGTTAGGGGTAGCCAGTGGAGAGATGGTTAGATGGGACTTTCAGGAAACCTCTTTGGCGGGGGTTGACTGGGCTGTGATTCTTGACTCCTGCTTCCTCTGTGTTCTTTTGTGTACTCTCCTCTCTGAGCTCGTGTTCACAGGATGGCTGAGGCAGCTTTAGTTCCATCATCCTCTTCCATTCAAGCCTAGCAGAAAGAAAGTCCAATTTCCTAATAGCCTTAAGCAAAGCCCTGGATTGGCTTCTCTTTGGCCCGAGTGACCATTTGGGGTTTTGTCGAACCCATAACTGAGACATATGGAATGATGTGCTGATGGGTTCATCCTGGGTCATATACCTCACTCCCCACCCTTTCGGGAGGTAGCAAAATGGAGCTTTCGTGGCCAGGAGAAGTGGGAGTGAGTAGATACTGGATGATGACCAAACCACAAATATCCACCCCACCAAATCTGCCAGTTTCTTCTCTGAGTTCTAGTCTCTAGTAACGAGGTAGATGATCATTTGATTTGCAGAGTTACACTGAATAATGATTTGGTCTTTGGGTTCACTTATGGTAAGTGAAATTGAAGTCTCAAGGCCATACCATAAATCCAGATTAAATATCAAAATATATATCTTTTAGTTTTCCAGATTAATGTCTTGCAATAAGCCATATAACTTCCCTTTTTCATTACCACCCTATTTAATGGCCTTCTAAAAGGGTAGAATCAAAGTTTGCCAGAAAAATGTTTAGACCCCAAATAATTGTATTTTCCAACACAGCTTGTTGATGCAGCAGAGGACATTGTCTCTAAACATAAAGTTATATAACAAGTTAGAGCTAAATGAAATTTAAAATGACTTGTGACAAACCCTGAAAAAGTGGTGCTTTAAAATAGTAAAGTCAGCAAGCTGCCTATTGTGTAAACCACAACACCAGTGCTCTGAGTTTAGGTGGAGGAGTTACTGGGCAATTACAAAAAATATCGTGGTCTGCTGTTTTTTATGCGTGAACATGTAGATGTGATTTGAAAGTGATTTACTGCATGATGGGACACGGTATGCCACAAGACAGATGACTATGGCCACAGTTCTGAAAATGTTGAGATGGCTTTCAATTAGCTTTGGGCAAGGCTGCTTCTTGCAGGAGCCAGTATTGATTTTTCAGAATGCCTCCTAGCTTTTCAGCAGAAGGGCCAATCATGTCAATCCTTTGAAGCTACTGGAAACATCACTGGAGGCTGGATTGCAGAATGCTCTCTTGCAGTGTCCAGGGGACTGGCTACCTGGGCCGAAGCTAGTAGGAACAAGAGTGTGGCCCCCGTAGTTTAGAGACCTCGGTTTGACACTGGCCCCTCCGCGTGTACCAGTAGATGACTTAAGCTCTTGGAGCCTCGATTTCCTCATCTGTAAAATGGGGGTATTTGAGAATCTAGTGAGAAAAGACATGTAAAGCTTCTAGCCCAGTACCTCAGACCTGTCCTAAGTGTTCAATAAACGTTAACTATTTTTCTGTTTTCAGAGTTCCCCCTTGAAAAGAGGGAGGAGTGTTGAGTTTTTCACTCTTTTCTTTTCTCCTGAGTTTCACTAAGAAAAAAAGAAAAGTGTGAGAGTAAAGCAGTTGAGTTTGGGTTAGCTGCACCTGACAATGCTTTTACTTTGTTATATGGAAAAATGGAGAGTGGATACGGGCATATCGTAAGTGCCTTAGAGTCCTGTCCTGTACTTTTGATGCAAGTTTGTTGAAAACAGCCTTTTTGGAAGGATGACGTCATTGCATCACATCCAGGAATGGCAACCATCTGCTGTGGGAGCTGCAAGGACCCCGAGAAGTCAGTGAAGCCTCGGGCTGCACGGCACCATGTCAGAGACCCCTGAGACTCTGTCATTTTGGATCTGCTGGGAAGAGTGAGCATCTCAGAATAACAGGACCCTAGGACTGTTAACCCTTCATTTTACAATGAGGGAACTGCAGCCTGGAAAGGAAAAGTAACTCAAAGGCTTCATGAAGAGTCAGGGACACAGGCAGGATCTTAAACTCAAGGTTCCTGATGTCCAGGTCAAGGAAATGATGACAGTAGTCCCTAGACTTTCCTGGGTATCCTCAAAACCTCTCCTTCTGGTCTTCTGCTAATTGCTAGTCTCATCCAACCACTGAAGGACAGGAATTCATTTCTTTCAGCCAGTTCAGTTTGTTAGAAGCCACCTTACTCCCTCCCCAAATGATCTTCCTATTGTGGCCACTTAATCTGCCACTAATGGAACCCACAACTCCTGCCTAGGGGTCTAAGAGTAGCCCCCATCCTCAGCTTTGAATGGGAGCAGGGCTGGAGGCGTCATGGTTACTAGCCAGGCTTCCTCCTCAGCCCCTTGTTTTCAGCCCGGTGCCTCACACTGTCCTCTGTAATGTCTGGTCTCCAGCCTCTTAGCCTTCCTGGGGGTTCCTTGGGGACCAACTAGCTGGCTTCTCCTTTGTATTCTTCTCACCTGCCTCTGCTGAGTCAGGTACCACTCCTCTGTTTGCTTTCTATCTTTCAGAATTGTGTCTCAGCCGTTTTTGTCTCCTCTCCCATTTGTTGTCCTTTGGGGCTTATACCTTGTTTATTTCTTTCTGTTTTTTTTTTTTATTTTGATCAGAGGATATATTCTTTTTTTTTTTTTACATCTTTATTGGAGTATAATTGCTTTACAATGGTGTGTTAGTTTCTGCTTCATAACAAAGTGAATCAGTGATACGTATGTTCCCATATCTCTTCCCTCTTGCGTCTCCCTCCCTCCCACCCTCCTCTTTCTCTCTTAATACAAGGTTTTAATGTGGACCCAAAGCCGAGTGGATAGTGACTGACCAGGACTGAGAGCAGTTAATTTTTTTTTTTGGAGTGTTGAGGACCTTGGCCTTCAGCAATACAGAGAATGAGTTAAGGAAATCTCAATTCTTGGGTGTAAGGAGTTATGCTCAGCAAAGAGTGCACCATATGTTCCTTCACTGCCGAGAACCTTCCGAAAAACAAGTCTTATCAGGTTTTGTGTTATCACCAAAAGTTAATCTCCCAGCATGGTTCCCAATCACGTTTATGAAAGTGTTTTGAAAATGAAATGCGCCACTATGAAGTCAATGGCTGGAAGTCAATGAGAACTGCTGAGGGAGAGGCGTGTTTGTATATTTCTTCTGTAGCTGAACACTTGCTGGGAGGAAGCGCACAACATCTCCCGGTGTTTGTGTTTTTAGATGCACCAACCAGCAATGGGAAGCTTTCCTCCGGCTGTGTACATACCTGCAATGCAGAGGAAGAAGTGTTTGTTAAGTGAACAAACTTAATGTATGGTAGACGATTTTGTGACTACAGCAACGTGTTTGCAATAAAAACAGTGAAGGCAAGACGCTTTTCAAGATCCTGAGAAAATTAAATGAATGGCACGTATTTTATTTTATCAGGGACTAAAATTTTCCATTAAAAAATAAATATATTAGCCTGTCAGCAACCTTTATCCAACACCTGATGTATTTTAGTTAGTATTCCATTATTCCTGGTGTTCTGACATGCATAATTGTTACCAAAGGGATTCTCTAATATTGTATTCAGAATCCATGGTGGATTTACATAGCCTTAAACTGAAGGAGGAGGCATGAAAAGTTTTGTATTCACTCCTCTCCACACCATCCCTGTAGTGAGGGATTATAAATTGAGTTTTATTTTGATACAAGACATTTCAGCCTTGTGAAAACATAGCTAACAAGAATGTAGACCTTCAGAATGGCCGTCATCAAAAAATCTACAAACAATAAATGCTGGAGGGGGTGTGGAGAGAAGGGAACCCTCTTGCACTGTTGGTGGGAATGTGAATTGATACAGCCACTATGGAGAACAATATGGAGGTTCCTTAAAAATCTAAAAATAGAACTACCATATGACCCAGCAATCCCACTACTGGGCATATACCCTAAGAAAACCATAAGTCAAAAAGACACATGCACCCCAATGTTCATTGCAGCACTGTTTACAATAGCCAGGACATGGAAGCAACCTAAGTGTCCATCGACAGATGAATGGATAAAGAAGATGTGGCACATATATACAATGGAATATTACTCAGCCATAAAAGAAACAAAACTGAGTTATTTGTAGTGAGGTGGATGGACCTAGAGTCTGTCATACAGAGTGAAGTTAAGTCAGAAAGAGAAAAACAAATACCGTATGCTAACACATATATATGGAATCTAAAATAAAAAAAAAAAATGGTTCTGAAGAACCTAGGAGCAGGACAGGGATAAAGATGCAGATGTATAGAATGGACTTGACGCGGGGAGGGGGAAGGGTAAGCTGGGACGAAGTGAGAGAGTGGCATGGAAACATATACACTACCAAATGTAAAATAGATAGCTAGTGGGAAGCAGCCGCATAGCACAGGGAGAGCAGCTTGGTGCTTTGTGACCACCTAGAGGGGTGGGATAGAGAGGGTGGGAGGGAGACACAAGAGGGAGGGGATCTGGGGATATATGTATACGTATAGCTGATTCACTTTGTTGTATAGCAGAAACTAACACAACATTGTGAAGCACTTATACTCCAATAAAGATGTAAAAAAAAAAAAGCAATAAACGGCTGTAAGAATTCAAAAAAAAGAAAAAGAATGTAGACCTTAGTGTAAAGTGGTCCTGTGGACTTTATTCAGGGAGTACTGGATTCTAGAAGTATCTGAGGAGTTTGGTTAGAAATCCCTGCCCTTTGACAGAGTTCTTTAAGAGGGGGGATCTAGCTCAATATTGTTCAATTAATGGTTGCTTTCTGTTGCCTTTTAACGGATTAAGAATGTTCATGTCTCTTCTCCAGTCTATTTGGCCACCTTTTTGGTTCGGGTCATTGCCCGTTTCAGTGTATATCTCAGCTTCATGTTTATGCGCTTGAAGGAAGAACCAGCGACGGATGCACTCCTGTGTCTGCACCTCTTGCCTAGATGACATTACAATGCCTTATGGTCTACAACCCTAAGAGGTGCACGCTGCATCTGTATTCTCAGTTTGTTTTCTTGTGTGAGCAAAAACTCATGATTTAAAGATGATAGAGAAAGACATACATTTAAAGACGTAAAATAAGTTTTGCAAGCTCTGTATAAAGTACAGAACATTTTGGTTTTGATGCCACTGTATAACCAGCAGAAGTTTAAGAGAAATAAAGACAAACAAGCAATGTTTCCCTCTCTCTCTTAAACATCCTCCCAGATAACAGGTTTAACTAGTATTTTCCCCCACTATATTGATCAGTTGCTCTGGCCTTGTGCAGATACAGCTACAGAACGCTCTTGTGAACCTGCTACCTTTTTTTTAAAAAACCTTTAGCTTTAGAATAGCTGGATTTAATGGCAGGGGGCCTCAGCCTCTGTTCCTGAAGGCTCTTTTCCTCCCACTCCCTTGGAGAGGGAAGCATGATTAATTTCTCCCCTTCCCTTTTGATTATAGGAAAAATCGGGTGCAGGGTAACTCAGCGCCAGCACACCTGAATTCAGGGGGCAGCTCCCGAGACAATTGCTCTCTTGTTCCCAAGTCTCCTGGGCCTGGGGAGCATTGAGGGCAAAAGGGTAATGAATTCATCTAGGTGGTGATAAGAGCTACATTCCAAGAGGATTAACAGCACAAAAACCCCTATTCTGGGAGGAAAAAAAAAAAACACGGAAAAAGCGGGGGTTGGGGGGGAACACCCACATTGACACACAAACATAGCTGCACAGGGAGCTTTTTAGTGAATGCTCAAAGCCGCATTCCACTTTTAGCTGTCAAAACCCTGAGCTACACTGACAAGAGCATCTACATGTTGTACATGACAGGGACAGTCTTTAAGAGGCTGGGAGCATTCTTGTTCAAAGGAAGGGGACTGTTTGGTCGTAGTCTTCACTTTGCCCTAAGAATTACGTCTGGCCCCCTATCAACTACCTCCTTGATCAAATCACAGAAACATTTTCAAAATACCTTGATTTCAGACTTTTCAACCTAGAGGAGCGGGGGCGGGGGCGGGGGCGGTGTGGGGGGGAGGGGGAGGAAATGTCCATGTAATTTGCTAACCACATCTGAGAACGGTTCTGCTAATGGAAATTTGGCCACGTAAACTTTCCTAAAACAGCACCAGCACTGCATTGAAATTTAGGATCTTGAGTGTGCAACTCAAGTGGAGGCCCCTATTCATATGTGTTTGGATGGATATATTTGGTGAGACAGAAAGGCAGCATCATTTCTGTCTGCTCATCAAGGGCCAGAACCAGCCCACACACATCTGCCTAGCTTTTCCTCCCTGCCTGTTAGGAAAATAAACCTCTCAGTTTTCAAAAGAAGTCACTGCCCCTAAAGAGGAAAACCAGAGCCCATGGCTGTGGTCCCTGGATCTTCTTATCCTCTTCCAAGAGGCCTTCACCATCCCCCACCCCCAATAGCTGTCAGACCCTAAATTTTCAGACTTTAAATCTCAACACGCTTTGTCTTCCTGCATCCCTTCTTTCACAAAGAAATCTGACTTACTTTAGCTTATCCCTAAAAAAATAATTCTGAAGGTGTTTGCCACTCAGACACATTGTTCTTGAGAAATAAACAGGTAATCAGCTCTTATGGAAGCAGTGACTTTTACAAGCACCGTGCCAGAGTCTAAAACAGAAATGTACCACACTATTGTAGGAAACGACAGCTTTTACCTTTTCTTGGCCATGCTCTGGTTTTGTCTCCATTTGAGAACATTCCACAAATATCAAAATGGGCCTTTGGTAAAGACGCCCGATCCACATTTTGCATGTCTGAATCCGTTGGAAATATACCCTCTTGATGTCATTCAGACTTAATGAAGTTAAACATTTGCCAAGTGAGTTTGTTTTTGAGAGGAGTCGCTTCAGGAAGGCATGTTGGAGCAGACCGAAGCTTAGCTGACCGTGAATAAGTGTTTGCCTACGTCTGTCATTTTATAAACACTGTGAATCATTAGCCCAGACCCCCTCTTTTATCCCAAAGAGGAAAAGATGCATTGGCCAACACCGTGCCTTTTAGTGAAGGCTCTTTGTTCTCAGTAGAAACGGATACTGATGCCCGTCACCTTCGTGCAATGAGATGACTTCAGCTTTAGCTCGAGACGCTGGCAGTGGAGCTGTAGGGCTGGTGCAGTTAACCAGCCCCAGTTGAGTTGCATGTGGCCATCTCTTACCTGCTTCACTGTGGTGCCTCTGAGATCCTCACCAAAGTGGGAGGCTGTTTAGTGCCAAGGATTCTTTTTTTTTTTTTTAACATCTTTGTTGGAGTATAATTGCTTTACATTGTTGTGTTAGTTGTTGCTGTATAACAAAGTGAATCAACTATACATATACATATATCCCCATATCTCCTCCCTCTTGCGTCTCCCTCCCACCCTCCCTATCCCACCCCTCTAGGTGGTCACAAAGCACCGAGTTGATCTCCCTGTGCTATGCGGCTGCTTCCCACTAGCTGTCTATTTTACATTTGGTAGTGTATATATGTCCATGCCACTCTCTCACTTCGTCCCAGCTTACCCTTTCTCCTCCCCACGTCCTCAAGTCCATTCTCTACGTCTGTGTCTTTATTCCTGTCCTGCCCCTAGGTTCTTCAGAACCCTTTTATTTTATTTTTTTTTAGATTCCATATATATGTGTTAGCATACAGTATTTGTTTTTCTCTTTCTGACTTACTTCACTCTGTATGACAATCTCTAGGTCCATCCACTTCACTACAAATGACCCAGTTTCGTTCCTTTTTATGGCTGAGTAATATTCCATATTCCATATTCCATATTCCATATGTGCCACATCTTCTTTATCCATTCACCTGTCAGTGGACACTTAGGTTGCTTCCACGTCCTGGCTATTGTAAATAGTGCTGCAATGAACATTGTAGTGCCAAGGATTCTTGTTAATGTCCTTTCTTCCCATCTTGGGGGGTAGTTTGTAGAAAATACAAATAGCTTTTAACTGTCTGTACATGTATTTTAATGCACTTTCTGGTATACACAAGAAGATGCTTTTGTGTTTAAGAGAAAATAGCCATAAGTTTGTTAGTTATTTACTGTGACTGAAGAAACCAGATTTCAGCAACAAAGGCAGCACCTTTGACGTCTTGCCAGGGTTGTGTTTTGTAGCTAAACATGACATTTAGGAAATGTCAGCCGTGAATGGCTTTTTAAAAAACTAGTAAAGTATGGTTGGATATACGTACAACCCCTGATTTACAAGAACTTGACAAACAAGTTTCCAGGAGACATAAAAGGCTGCCCCTCCTCCACCTCTCCCCTCTCAGGATCCCTTTCATTTCTCCTCTTTGCCTTTCCACTTCCTCCCTCCCGTCCCCTCAATGCCAGAGCCATTTCAGCACTGCCATGGAAACTGCCCGTGGAAAAGCTTGGCTACTCTGGAAAAACTGTCGTTTCTAACGTGGAAGAAGCAGCTGAACACAATGGGCACAGTTGGGCTTGACCCCAGAGACAACTCCTGGGCAGGACCAGGTGGACACCCCAATATTTTTTCTAATGTGGTAGGAGTCTTTTAAATACCATTTACTTTTATTCATTTGGACTTACAAGTATCTTTTTTTAAAAAAAAAAATGTCCAGATGTCTGTGAGAGAAATGAAGAAAACAACCTTTGTTCATTTGTATGTTTGTGTGAACTGGGTCAAGCTACAGTGGCCACACACACAAACACACAGCTCTCACGTATGCTTAGTGCTTTGTATCTCACTGTTTACAAAGGGTTTCCCCACACGCATCTCTTCTTCACAGCTGCTTTGCAAATGGTGAGACTGGGACCTAGAGAGCTTGAAATATTTGAGGTGCTGCAAGCAGGAGTTTAGAAACTGCAAATTTAAATTCAGAATTGAGTTCTCCTTGCCTTCCATATCCCATTGTGTGTGTATTTCTATACATGTCTGGGTTTTGTATGTACACACACATGATCACATCTCTGCCTTTTTAAATAGTGAAGCAGACACATTTGCAGGTGATCAGCAAACAATTCAGAGAAGCTCAAACCATTTCTTACCTCGATATTCTGCTATTTTATAAGATCCTTATACCTGGAGGGTGAAAATTAGATGACGGGGTTTCATTTCATAAGCGTTAGAGATTGAAAGTACTGCGTGTACCTATAAAACACACTTAAAGCTGAGTGTTAAGATTTTACAACTTGACTTAGAACTATCTATGTAATGGTTGATTAAATAATAAGACTCATGAATTATATCTCTGTTTACAGGCCTAATTCCAACCCTGATAGTATATTTACATCTGTGGTTTTGAATTCCAACCCTGATAGTATATTTACATCTGTGGTTTTGAATTACTTATAGTAAGTCAGTCCACTCTTAGTAAATGGGTATTATTTGTAGCTACAAAGTATATTTGAATTCCATACCCTAGAGCCAGGTTCATTAGATATTTTCATGTGATAACCTTTCTGATCAGGGCCTAAGTAACACAATTCTGAGACTGAAAATAATGGACATGCATAAAAGGACGCTATACAGGTCAATTTATAGTAATAATAATGGTGGCTGTAGACAAATTATCTCACTAGCAGTGAACATACAATGGGAGCGTCATAAGAGATGAACTAATGTCACTTCCTGAGATAGAAAATTCTCACATTTTACATAAAGCCAGAAGTAAAAATGATTCCAAGAAAAAAGCATGTGTTAAGAATTCTAAGAGTTTAGCTTAGAAGGAGGGAAAAAAAATTGGTTTATCACAAACATTGCTATTTTTCCTCCCAAAGTATAGAAACAGTTTCCCTTCTCTGACTCCATGATGTCATGCTCTGAATAAGAAATGGTGAAGGAAATGGAATTATACAAATGAAAGATAAACTTACCAATTAGATTTAATAGGAAATGAAAATCTGAAAACAAAGTCGGTAAATATCTAATAAAACCTTAAGGATCATGGAATTATTATTTGCTAGAATCTTGTTCTTGATTAGAATTGTGTAAAGTTCTACCTGAATATTTCTTGAAAACTATAGTATATCATCTTCTAACATTCTTAACAGATGTTGTAAGTTTTTCCATTCACTTTTATTGTATGGCCAGGTTTTGGGGTTTTTTTGACCTATGTTGACCCTGGTAATCTGCCTCACTGGGATGGGTTACTACTATTCCTGATGGCGATTTCATTGGCAGAATCTATAGAATTATGCTTTGGGCTCTGCCGCAGCCTTCAGCGCTGCTACTTAAGTGAGACCACTGAAAAATGAAGCCAAGCTTAGAGTGTGTTGAAAAGACTCTCCCTATCTGAACAGGGCAGGAGTTTGCAGGCTGTGACTCCCTTACCCTCTCACTTTCTTTGGAGGCAGGGAGGCAGTTACAGACACCAGCAGTTTCTGCCTAAAAACCTGGCAAGGAGAAAAAGCAACTATGTAACTGATGTGAGTTATTTTATTAAATGCCTCTTTTCTTCATTTAAACAGGATTTGAAAAGCCAACCCAGACCAAATTACTTTTTCCATACTTTAATACACCCTGGATAAATTTTAAAGCACAGGTTGTATTTTATATAATAAGAAGAGGGAAACTTTATTCCTATTTCGCGTGAAATGACAAGTACGGTGACTTGGTTTAGATCCGTTTACCTTCAAGTAGACCATCATCACGTTAACCGTGAGCTAGCACTGGGTTTTAAAGTCTTTGTAGTTAATTTGAAGGCATCAATATATGTACAGCAGCAGTACCTGTCTCAAAGTGCACTGCAGACATCGTCTTTGAGAAATGACAAGGATAATCAGTTTGGCTTCATAGCTGAAGGCACCTGAGCACACAGAGCCTGGGAGAGACTTGCTTAACCACTGAGACAAGGAAACTGCCCTCGTGTCAAGCAGCTAATGTTCTGTCACTTGCCAGACATTCCTGCTAAAGATTCATGTTCTGAAATGTTCGTGAACCAACTAGACGCACAAACTATGTGGTCTGGATTAAATAATATCTGCCTGAAAGGAAAGAAGTGAAGTTAGCCAGAAGGCCAGATGGCAGCTGTATTTTCTGCAGAACTCTATTTGGAAAGTGAGCTTTATGTAATTTTTGGTCATTTCTTACCATCTTAGGAGACCACTTTCAGAATGAGTCATTGAGGGATAAAGCACACAGGTTTCGAAAAAATGAGCTGCACAGACATAGGCATGTCATATAACCTGTCCACAGAATTATAGCTATTTGGTGGAAATGCTTGGATTTCTTTCTCTTCCAGCATTGTTATGACCTACTCCTCTATCCTATCTTTTTTACTATTCAGCAGGCTAAATTACCCCAGAGCTAAACTCCGTAGCTTACAATACTGTGGAGTTCACATAAAGGAAAAATGGGGCTGAAAAGGTCATGGACTTATTACTAGCGTTGTCTTTGACTAGATTGTTCGCCCAAGTGCAGAAAACCAGCAGTTCTCAACTGCATACACTCAAACGTGATGTTTCCTTTCTTTTTGAGGCAGAGTGCCATTTCTAAATTGCATCTTCCAGCAAACTAGGTACCTTGGACTCATGAAGATTTAGTTCATGTTCTGTGTTTAAGAATTTTACTTTGGGACTTCCCTGGTGGTGCAGTGGTTGGGAGTCCGCCTGCCGATGCGGGGGACGCGGGTTCGTGCCCCGGTTCGGGAGGATCCCACATGCCGCGGAGCGGCTGGGCCCGTGAGCCGTGGCCGCTGAGCCTGCGCGTCTGGAGCCTGTGCTCCGCAGGGGGAGAGGCCACAACAGTGAGAGGCCCGTGTACCACAAAAAAAAAAAAAAAAAAAAAAAAGAATTTTACTTTGAGGTTGTAGGGTGAGCCCCAAGCTTTTAAATAGGAGCAAAAAACCATCAACTCACACTGGGATTATTTAGACCATAACAATTCAGGTTAGAGAAACATTTCAAGAAATCACTTAAGGTCGTTCATTTTCCAAATGGTGGGATCATCTCTAGGCATATTTGGTTTCTTCTCTTTCTTCCTCTGTATCTCATTGGTTACCAATGCTTGATTCCTATTCCTTCTAATGGACTTTTAGTTTCATACTTTTTTTCCATTATTACCTTCGTTCCTCTAGTCAGACTCTCACGGTCTCTCATTCTAGACTCTTCAGAGCTGCTCAGACCAAATCCAAATTTTGTTCCATCGAATAGCCTCCTAACTCCAGTGTAATCTTCATAAAACATTGAAACCATGATGATGTTCAAAATCATTCAATAGTATCCTATTTTGTTCTACAGCACTTAGATCCAGATTATCTCTGCCTAGATTTCATGGTTCAGGATAACCTGCTACCTTCAGTCTTCTCTCTCTCATCTAATAACTGACTTTATTTCCTGCTACTCTACAATGTACTGGTGCTCAAGCCTCTATCCCATTTCTGTGATGTCTCTTCTTGCAATAAGGTATTCCGAGATAAGTCTCACTTGGGATACCCCTCCCTTTCTCCTTCTAGCTTGATAAACACCCACTCACTATCTCCTCCCCATTCATTTTAACACATACTGACTGAGCACCTGCCATCAAATTGAAAATCACGGGCTTCCCTGGTGGCGCAGTGGTTGAGAGTCCGCCTGCCGATGCAGGGGACAAGGGTTCGTGCCCCGGTCCGGGAAGATCCCACATGCCGCGGAGCGGCTGGGCCCGTGAGCCATGGCTGCTGAGCCTGCGCGTCCAGAGCCTGTGCTCTGCAACGGGAGGGGCCACGGCAGTGAGAGGCCCGCGTACCGCAAAAAAAAAAAAAAAAAAAAAAAAAAAATTGAAAATCACTTTACAGTGAGTACATGGTGAGGAGTACAAGGCTGTGTGAAACAGGGTCACACTGGACTGCTCCAGACCTCCACATCCTTCTTTTCTGAACTTCCAAGTACTTAAAGTCTAGACCAGAAGGCAACGGATTGCAGTGCTCAAAATAACTCCATGGTGCAGGAAGAATCTCTTGGAACTTATATTTACATTTTTTCATATCTCTAAAAATGCCTATTTTAGAGTATTTTTATAAAGTATATTTAGTACAAAGATACATGTGTAACATTTACAAATAAATAATATACATATGTTGGGGTCCATTTTACTAATAGAGTGAATGATCAAAAAATATATAAAGCCTCAAATTCAGGACAATTTCATCAGGGTTTTAGGAGGTCAGCAGACTGGCCCACCCAGGTCCATTCATTCTCTCATTCAAAAATTGTTTACTCATCCCCTACAACGTGCCAGGCAGTTGGAGGAGAAATGAGGCAAGATCAAAATGTCAGCTTTATTTCTGAAAAAAGCTCACTGGCAAATGTGGCTTTAGATCAGGGCCAGGATTGTTTGCTAATATTTCACCGCTGGGGTTAGCAGACAAGTCACAGGTAAAGTGGGTGGGCAATTACAGCTCCTTTTCTACCTCCCTCCTCCCCAGCCAGGGGCTGCACCTAAAGCTTCCTTCGTGACCAAGAGCAGGTGAGCAGGCCAGAGGCTCCTAACGGAGGAGACGGGGAGGGATGGAGTGGGGCAGGCTCAGTTTATTCTTTCAAATAGGCCTATGAGATAGGCCACTCCTTCTTGCGGGAAGGAAAGGAGGTAGCAGGTGAAGAGAGGTCTCTCCTCATAAATATGCCACTGTTGCTTCGGCTTTTATCATCTCCTACTAAGTAAGATTTCCTGTTCTTTCAAATGTATCTGCCTAAAAAAGAGCACTCCTCTCTTTTACCAAGAGAACAAGCAAAACACATAAACCTGTTGACCAGATTTTGAATTGTGTACTTGAAGGCCTAAGATATGCCATTATGTGGGCCTGCCCCAGAGTTCATTACACAGAAAAGAGTGCTGTGTGTGTGTGTTTCTTTGAAAAGGATGGTCTGGCTGTCAATCTCATCTAGATACATCATGTAACTCCTTTCCGAGCTCCACTCGCCCATTCCCCACCATGCACAGCATGCCGCCCCGACCCAAGCTGTCCCTACTATTAAATTTTGCAGTCTGTGGCACATTGTGGAAGGGAAGACATAGGTCAAGGCATGTGGTCATGAGAAACAAAGCAAAGAGAAACAAAAGCTTGTTGCTTCTCATTGCTCATAAGCAGAAAACAATTTTGTGTCATTCTCAAGAGAGGGATGCATTGGAAGCATATCTGGTCCCTGGCTGAGGGACTTCGTTGAGGTCCTTGAGTCCATCTGCACTCCTTCTTGCCTGCCCTCATAGGGCAGAACTCTAACATGACATTGTAGAAGATTAAAATCTGGCCAGTTTTTAAACATCTATAGAGAAAGATTTCACAACTGCCCTCAATAACTAATTGAGATGATTAACCGTAGGCTCAAAGAACACCTTCCTCAAAACTTCAAGGCTTTCTTGCTTCAATTTAAAATGGTTTCCTTTTCATAGTGGAAGGGACAGTTTATCACCATCCTCTGTCTGATTCAGTGATATTCAGCTGACCACTAGGTTTATGACTGAATAAGCCAATCATAGACCTACTTTTGTTTACCTTGATTCATCTATGTGGTACCTCTCGGTATCCTTTCCAGTTTTCTGTATTTCACTTTAGTTGTGGAAACTAAATACAAGGATGGTATGATGGTTTCTGTGTGCTTCCATGTGTTTCTCCCAAGCCTTCAGCTTTAAAAACACAATGCTAATTCAGAACCAGCTCTTTACCTGTCCATTTGGATTTCTTTGTGGTATTAGGACATTTATACCTAAGTCTTTAGGCTATGGAAACCTTTTTAATCCAAAAATATGAGTGCTGGAAATTTCAGGAAGGTCAGTTCAGGAAATTTTTTTTTTTTTTTTTTTTTTTTGCGGTACGCGGGCCTCTCACTACTGTGGCCTCTCCCGTTGCAGAGCACAGGCTCCAGCCGCGCAGGCTCAGTGGCCATGGCTCACGGGCCCAGGCGCTCCGCAGCATGTGGGATCTTCGCAGACCGGGGCACGAACCCGTGTCCGCTGCATCCGCAGGCAGACTCTCAACCACTGCGCCACCAGGGAAGCCCCAGGAAATTTTTTGACTAAATATTAGTTAGGGTTCCGACTTGGCTGCTGCGGTAAACACCAAATGACAGTGACTTAAAAAACTTGAAAGTTGATTTCTCCTTTATGAACAATCTAAGTGTACAGGCTGATGTGGAGGCTCCACAGTGCTGGGGACCAGTCTTACTATATTGTTATGCTGTCCTCCTGTCTTTATGGCTTCCATTTCAAGATCTTGTACACTTTAGCCAGCAAGAAGGGGACAAGAGGAAGTGGAAAGCACAGCCCTTCTATTTAAGAGTACAGCCCAGAAGTTCTGTGTGTCCCTTCCATTCACATCCCGTTGGCCAGAACGTAGCTACATGAACATACTGAGCTGCAAGGGAGGCTGGAAGTTGTCTCCTTGAGCTGGTTGGTCATGTTCCTAAGTAGGACTTAGAAGTTCTATTACTAGAGGAAGAACGAGAGAATGGATGTGGGAGACAACAGTTAGCTCTGCCTCTGGTTTGGTAGAGCTAGCCTAGAGAAACGTGTTTTGACCATGATGTCAACTAGGGAACTTGTAAGCAATGTAGAAGATACCTAAGGATATAAAGAAGGAGAGAATCTTGCTCTGCAATAGAAGCCCAAACTCTTGGATAAGCCTGGTGTTGCAACCTTGGGGATATCAGGCCTGGGGTTAACAATAAGGCATACCTCTCCTGCTACTAGGAAAGAAATTGAAGGTGAATTCCAGAAATGTCTTTTACTACTGTATAACTGAATTAAAATAGATTATCTGGTGAAGTTTCCAGACTAAATAGGTTCAGTATAAAACCCAGATCACACATTGCTTCATTACTGTGATTTCAGGCTCCAAAAGCCATGCTGCCCTATCACCCCTCGATCCAAATCATCCTATTAGTCTAAGATAGTGCTACACTTCTCTGAAAGGAGCAGTAACATATATTTGAGCCCTGTCATGGTAAAAATAAAACTTGTTAAAATCCTAGTAAATGCAAATTTTAAGTTTAAAAAATTGTACTACTGCTACCACCCCATTGTAAGATCTGCATTATTTTAAGAATGTTCTAGGAAAATAATGGTGAAAAGACACTTTGCTGATTACAGTGCTATACATATTCCATCTGGGACTCGCATGTCATATTTGCTTACTTGATTAGCCAGGCGCTTTTTCCTGTTAGTGTCCACATTCATCTTTTTCAAATGTAACCCTGGTTTTCATCTCAACCTGACAAGACCAACCTGGATTTTGACAGTCACACGGATTTTTATCTATTTAAACTGCTAGAAGCAAAATCTGATTTTGTCCCTGGCTTTTGTTATTAAGAAAAGTAATAAAAACTGAGGCTGAATTAGATCAGGGACATCCATTATTTTAACCAGGAACCAAAAAAGAAATATATGGCTCTACCTAAGTATTGGATTAATTTAAGTATACAGGGGATGTTAAAAATTGCATTTAAAATGTGTTCCTCAGCTGATCATGTATTCGGTATACAAATCTTAACATTTTCGTCTCTTATTGTAGAAATAATAATATAGTAATAATAAAAACTCTCATTTGTTGAGCGTTTAGTGTGTATCTTCCCTGTGCCAATTTCTGTGGTCAAAGCTTAAACCTTGAATCGGTCCCACCCAAACTGCATGGCTGCTACACAGCAGAGGAAGGGGTGCTGGGGAGCTTTGGGTGGAAGATAAACAATAGGTTCTACTTCAGTATTATTATTCCTGTTTGTATAGATTGTGCATTCTCAACAGGGGCTGTGTTTCCCTCATGAGGGTGAAAATTGCTTCTTGGGGCTTAAAAAATATCAGATATTATGGCTGAAGTTGGAGTGTGAGGGAGATGTGACCATGGGATAGTCAGAGAGATGCTACCATGCTGGCTTTGAAGATGGGGGGAGGGGACATGAGCTCTGGAATGTGGAGAAACTACAGAATCTGGAAAAGGCAGGGAAACAGATCCTCCTCTGCAGCTACAGAACTGTAAGATAATAAATGCGTGTTGTTTGAAGCCACTGAGTTTGTGCTAATTTGTTCCAGCTGCAGTAGAAAACGAATACACTCAGTTTCCTCTCCTGTTCACTGAGAAGAATAGAATGATCTATGTCACAGGTTTGTTGTAAGCACTAAATAAAATAATTTGTGAGTGGTACTGAGCATAGGGAACCTAGTGATATATGCCGGCTTTGACAGTACTCAGACAGGCAAGGTTTGCACCCTCAGTGTACTTTCCCATGTTGAGGCTGCTGAGAGACTTCCTTCTCTGATTATTTCAGTGACAACAGTCAAGCCTCAAACGGGCCCTGTTATTTTAAGGAGGTTTTGTAGATTTCTCAGATTCATCATGTATTGATTTTATGTTTTTAACTTTTATTCAAGTATAGTTGATTTACAATGTTGTGGTGATTTCTGCTGTACAGCAAAGTAACTCAGTTATATATATATATATATATGTATATGTATATGTATATTTGGTTGGCCAAAAAGTTCGTTCGGGTTTTCTGTACAATCTTACGGAAAAACCGAACAAACTTTTTGGCCAGCCCAATATATATTCTTTTTCATATTCCTTTCCATTTTGGTTTATCACAGGATATTGAATATAGTTCCCTGTGCTATACAGTAGGACCTTGTTGTTTACCATCCTATATACACTAGTTTGCATCTGCTAATCCCGAACTCCCAAACCTTCCTTCCTCCACCCCCCCTCCCCTCAGCAACTGTAAGTCTGTACTCTATGTCTGTGAGTCTGTTTGTTTCGTAGATAGGTTCATTTGTGTCGTATTTTAGAGTCCACATATAAGTAATATCATGTAGTATTTGTCTTTCTCTTTCTGACTTACTTCACTTAGTAGGATAAACTCTAGTTCTATCTGTGTTGCTGCAAATGGCATTATTTCATTCTTTTTTATGGCTGAGTAATACTCTGTTATATATATGTACAACATCTTCTTTATCCATTCATCTGTCAGTGGACATTTAGGTTGTTCCCAAGTCTTTGCTCTTGAAAATAGTGCTGCTGTGAACATAGGGGTGTGTTATCTTTTCAAATTATAGTTTTGTCTGGGTATATGCCCAGGAGTGGGATTGCTGGAGCATGTGGCAACTCAATTTTTCGTTTTCTGAGGAATCGCCATATTGTTTTCCATAATGGCTGCACCAATTTACATTCCCACCAACAGTGTCAGAGGGTTCCCTTTTCTCCACACCCTCTCCAACATTTATTATTTGTAGAGTTTGTTTTTTGGTTTTTTTTTGCGGTACGCGGGCCTCTCACTGCTGTGGCCTCTCCCGTTGCGGAGCACAGGCTTCGGACGCGCAGGCTCAGCGGCCACAGCTCACGGGCCTAGCCGCTCCACGGCATGTGGGATCTTCCCGGACCGCGCCACGAACCCGTATCCCCTGCATCGGCAGGCGGACTCTCAACCACTGCGCCACCAGGGAAGCCCTATTTGCAGACTTTTTAATGATAGCCATTCTGACTGGTGTGAAATGGTATCTCGTTGCAGTTTTGATTTGCATTTCTCTAGTAATTAGCAGTGATGAGCATCCTTCTATGTGCCTATTGGCCATCTGTATGTCTTCTTTGGAGAAATGTCTATTTAGGTCTTCTGCCCATTTTTCGATTGGGTTGTTTGTTTTTTTGTTATTGAGTTGTGTGAGCTGTTTGTGTATTTTGGAAATTAAGCCCTTGTCGGTCTCATAATTTTCAAATATTTTCTCCCAGTCCACAGGTTATTTTTTTGTTTTGTTTATGACTTCCTTTGCTGTACAGAAGCTTGTAAGTTTGATTAGGTCCCATTTGTTTATTTTTGCTTTTATTTCTATTGCCCTGGGAGACTGACCTAAGAAAACCATCATGTATTTCTTTTATATTTCAACTGTGGGATGTTTCTTTCAGTGCCTTCCAGGTACCACCAACTCTTAGATCCTTCCCCTAAGCAATTCTCCCCCCATTCTCTTCCTCTCTTCTGCTCTGTCTGAAACCTTGGTGGAGTGTATGGAGAAGGAAATTTCCAGCAATAGCAGAGAGGAGAAAAGGGCCAGCTGCCAAGCACTCCAGTGAGGGAGGGGGAGCCCCAAGTGGGCTGCCATTCCAGAGAGGCAGTCCAAGTTAGACCCTGCCTGGGCTGAGAAGAGTGAACTCAGATGCATTGTTTTCTTTTTTTAACTTAAGGACAGTGTGTGTGTGTGTGTGTGTGTGTGTGTGTGTGTGTGTGTGTTCATTCTTTTTTTTTTAATGACAGAAAATTCTGCTGAAGATGAGAGTCTTCACAATGTAGCATTCACTGACTTGCTTCATTAAGTCAGTTGCGTTGAGCCTGGTGTAAATGAAGTGAAGGCCACAGGTTTTTCTCTCTTGGTTGAGTCAGTTATTTTCACAGAGAACAGCTTTTGCGTTATCACAGGAAGAGAAACCAATGGAACGGTATTCCTACTACTTAAAGTGCTAAAACTATGTGTGTTTACATATGTTGTCTTTTAATCCTCATAGCATCACTGTGAAATAGATATTATTACTCTCACTTCCCGCTGAGGAAGGGTGAGTATCCTCACAATATCACTATGAAATAGATAAATAGATATCATGACCCCCAATTCCAGCTGAGGCCCCAGGGGCTCAGGGAGGGTGACAGCTGTACTGGTTTGGCTGGGACAGCGATGTGACTGCTGTGTGGGGCTGCTGCGAGCTGATTGCCTAGGCAGGACCTTTCCACTGAGGCCTTGTTTCAAAGCCCAGTTTTTAGTCTTGGAGGTCCATACATTGGACTTTTTTCTGTGAGCTCAGAGATGCTCAGACTCTATAGTGATATACTCGGGCTAACACAGTTTTTCTATGGACGATGGATCAACCAGAAAGCTTATGTCTTTATTATTAGGGCATTTGTTCTTTCTAAGGACCAGGACATCCTCTTTCCAAAATCAAGAGCTCACAGACTTCTCTTGCCCTTAATGCCAATCTGATCCCCTCAGTGCCCCCGAGTTCTTTCTGAAATATGCATCCGGCCATCTCACTCCCTTGCTGTAACCCTTCAGGGACTCCTTGCTGCCCTCAGGATAAAGTTGAGGCTCCATTACTTAAGTCACAGGCCTCTCTCTCTTTGGATTCATCTTTCCTCCCTTCACTCAGTGTTAAGGATACCGAACACCCCCATCAGCCCTGAATCTTTTTTGCACCTGGACTTTGGTGTATTTTGGTCCCTCTGCTGAGATCATGTCCTTCGCCTTTTTTTCCTCTTCACTGTACCCCATTCATCTGGCTAATTCAGGCGTCAGCTTAGCTCTAACATCCAACTGGAAGCTTCCCTTGATCCTCCTAATCTTGGTAATTTGCTCCCACCCTCTACCCCCAAGTTAAAGTGATCTAATAAAACCTTGTACTTCCTCTATAATAGCTTGTGTTGACTTGTGTCCTGTTTATTTGTCTGGTAACCCTCACCAGAATCTGAGTGACCACATCTACTCAGTTCTCTGAGGCCAGGGTCCATATTTCATTCACTATTACTCTTCTACCTACTACTTGGCACAAGCCTATGTATACAGGAAGTGCTCAATAAAATTTTCTTGAATGGCCTATTGTTGAAGTCTTGGCCTTGCCACTTTCTAGTGTGCGTCCTTTGACAAGTTCTTTACATGCTTGGGGCCTCAGTTCCGTCATTTTTAAAAAGAGAAATTTCATTGAGATGATATGAAGTTCTTTCCAAACATGAACATATTGGGATTCTAATGCAACTCATTAGCCATCCAGAAAACACAAATCGACAGTCAGTCATATCTTGCAAATGATAAGTTGGGAGCATTGCCATGGAATTCATTTCTTTAACATGGATTGATTATTTCACTTCATCTACTTATATACATTAATGGTCAATAGATTCATACCTGTACTTGTGTTGATATTTACGTCCTTAACTCAAGGGTTTATTTTCTGCTGGATACTCTTCATTTATGCCGATAAGCACATCCCAAAGGAGACTTTTAAGCCTGAGAAAATGATAAATTTTGTTTCTGTCTACTTTTTTGTTCTTATGTCCATCTGTTTTTACCTAGAGAGGGACTTAATGAAATCTGCTGTACTAATAATTTCAATTGAAGGTAATTAAATAAACCATTATATGAGAGCAGCGGTATCAAATAAGAAAACAACTGCAAATTTTGCTGATTATTCGTGAACGTGAGTTCGTAATGGACATAATACCATATATTAACAGTGTGGAATATTTGATATGAAAATAAAAGGAAAAAAGAGAACATGCCAGCAGTAAGAGTACGAATGTGAAATATAAATCATTATAATAGCTCACACATGGTGTCTGCTAGGTTATCCCTGAAGAGGGAATCCACACCAAACTACAAGATTGCATCTGAGATTACAGATTTTGGAGGTTGCTTCCTTCTACATTCCTAACGTTTATTATCATACGTATCAGAATCTTACCATGTCTCAAGTACTTCTTGCTACTAAATTAAACATGCTTGGATATTTCGTTAATATAGTACATGTAATAATGTGAAGTAGTGATTTACTAAGAGTTTCTGTAGATGCAATAAATTTTTCCTAAAATTTGCTCTGTTTCCTGGTAATTATGACTAATTCAAGACTTAAAAATAGACTGATTTTTTTTCAAAAATTACTTCTTAGCCTTACTACGAAGTCTTGCACAATTCAATATTATTGGAATGATATACCTGATGGGTTAAAACAGCAGTATCATCAGTATTCTAAGTAAACTCACTACAAATGGATTTTATTTTCTGCTTTTAACTGAAAGCTATCTTGCCCAATGCAGAATTTCTTTTATCTTTGGACAAAACTGTATTTGGCTTAGGTTATAGGCTAATTACCATTAGGGTTCTTTTCCTCTCTCTCCATTACTTTTTTTTTTTTTTGCGGTACGCGGGCCTCTCACTGCTGTGGCCTCTCCCGTTGCAGAGCACAGGCTCCGGACACGCAGGCTCAGCGGCCATGGCTCACGGGCCCAGCCGCTCCGCGGCACGTGGGATCCTCCCGGACCAGGGCACGAACCCGTGTACCCTGCATCGGCAGGCGAACTCTCAACCACTATGCCACCAGGGAAGCCCTCCATTACTTTTATGTTTGTTGCTTATTTAGCAATCCATGATGATCTTTGACCTCCTGACTCAGCAAAGCCTGCTTCCAGGTCAGGTGGCCATGACCTTGTGTGGACAGAGCATGGTCTGTTAGCAGCACATCAAGAAAATACCAAAGACAAATGGATTTGTTGTTTCTCTACTGACAAGTTAACTCTGAGCTCAAATCATAACTGGTAAAAATGATTTAAAGACTCAAATATTTGGTACAGAAACCTTGATGAAAATCTATACTTTTCAAGAAAATAAGAGTATATCTTTATTTCATATGGAAGATAAATTGTGGTGGTTTATTTGGGACAGCTTTTGCATTTTATTATAGACTATTTAAATTACTTTGCAAAAAGTAAGTTAAAGAAATTAAGAAAGTAATGCTCATATTTACATGTGCTATTATTGGAAGTGAATTCCAATTTTTATGCTAAACATGGGGTATATGGATAAGTAACTTAAAGTTCAAATCCTGAAAGTTACTCATTATGTTGATAATCAACTGAATATTGTAAATTTGGCCATATTCTTTTTAAATGTTCATTATTTCCATGATTAAGGTCAGTGATTCTTAATGGTGGGTGGTAAGGGTCTATTTTATAAACAATGTAGTACTTTCTCTCGTAGCTCTGATTTTTTAAATTACTATCCTTAATTTGGTATTTCCAATAGCACTATAGGAAAATAAGAAAGGTTTTCATTATCAAAAGATTGAGAAACCCATTTTAACTAATGTGCAGTTAAGAAAAGGTTGGTCCATGGCATAATTTTTGACAGGCAAGAAACAGAAGGAAAATGAGTTGTTCTCATTGAGCAGAAATCCAGACATTCTTGGGGAGGCAGAAGGGTACATATCTAAAGACCCAAGAAAGGACACACACTTGGAGAAGTTAAAAGGAAGAAAGAAGGAATACAGTGCCCAGAAGAGTCCTTTGTACATAGTAAGCACTCAATAAGTAGTTTTGAGTGAATAAATGAACTTACACCACCCAACCATATGAAGCATTGATCGAATTTACTTCTGATATAGCATACAAAAGTGACACAAAGGTAGTTAGTAGGAGTGAGGAGAGACTTAAGCTCTTTGGGCATCGCAAGAAGTCTTGTTCATGTTTAAATGAAGACAAATCTCAGATACCAATTTACCTAACTGACATTTTCCTTTTTAGAAAGATAAAGAAAATGAAGGAAACTTCTATTTAGGGATCAAATTTTAACCAAGAAGAGATTGCTTGGTGAAATAGAAGTGGAAGGAATGTGTATCCATTTATTCAACAAATATTTACTGGACGTCTGCTATGGGCCAAGCACTTGGAAGACTGTAGCCGTGATGTCATCTTAGCTTTTGTGATAACCAAGGAGCAGGTTCTGTACATACAGCAGACTTCAGGAGGGAAATTTCAAATAGTCAAAGAAGTAGATGTGATTCCATAGTCTGAGACCCTAAAAGAGGAGATGACAAAGGAGTTGAGAAACCCAACCCTTAAGTTCAGATTAGGGCCCTTTCTATGTGTTCCTGAGACTCCTCAAAACTCTCTTCTCAAATCCAGTACCATGCTTGGTCATAATTCCCCTGTGCTCATCTCTATTTACTCTGAAGCTTTAAGCTTCAAGACAGCGGGGCTGCATCTATCATGTTTATCTTTGCATCCCAACAAATAGGACAGTCCCTGACACATACCTTATATATGCCCAATAAATTATGTATACATACACACCCACAATTCATTATATATATAATGAATTAAGCAATAAATAGTGATGAAATTCTGATAATATAATCATGAATATTTTTCCAAATTATCAAAGATAATGTATACACCCACACACACGTTCCAAGTCTAACAATTCACAATTTTTTGAACAATTCGAATTAAAGGTTTGAAAGTTCTAAATAATGAGGAAAAGAAATGGCTGTGGCTGCAAAGGGAATGCTCAAATTAACTCAAAATATAAAAGACCATTTCAAGAAGAACACATGGAGAGGCAAATAACTGAGAATACCAAAGAGAGAGATAATCCCATTAGAATAGTGTCAGGAAGCCTAAAGTCCAGAGTGAGCTGAAGTATGTAAAAAATTCTAAAAACAACAAAAGAGACTTAAAAAGCTGGTAAGGAAAAATTCTACAGAAAATGATGGTGGCAAAACAAGCCAGACATAGAAAACTGGAATGCTTGTGATGTTCAGTATTGTGCCCATTTTTGCTAATGACATAGTTATAATTTCTGTCAAGACCAGAATACTATTTTTATTGTAGACTTTTTGTTTTACTTTTGTAGAAAAAAGAACAACAAAGGGATAGGACCTCTGATGAGAAAAACAAAGCCTATTCATCTCTTCTTATTTTTGCCTTTTAATTGAGGATCATGATTTCCCACCTGGTAGGGTAGAACAAAATGTGAACAAGAGGGAATTGAGGCCCACAGCAGCATAACACTAGATCCTTAGCTGTTTGGCATGGATTGGGGTCTCCTGGCCTAGACTGTATCCACAGGCCTGAGAACACTCATGCCTGTGACTGTCCCACTCCAGCTAGCCACATTGGAGGCATTGCAGCGAATGGAAAAGTCCCCCAAAGCCTGGAGATTGACAAAAAGAGAAAATATAAAATCCCAGCAAAATTCTAAAATTTATTCTGAAACTTTTTGAGAACACTCAAAAGAGAAGGAGGTAATCATTAGGCACAAAAAGGAAGTCAAGCAGGACTAAATGATTTTCCTCTTCAGTATAGTAACTAGAATGCAGGATGAAGGAAATGTGGTAGATTCAGTATGTATGAATTTCATCAAGGCAGTTTTCACAATATCTTATGATCCTATTAGAATTTAATGGAGAAATATGAACTGAATGACAGAATAGTCAAGTGGATTCACAGCTAGGTTTGCATAACCAAACCCAAGGAGTGCTAAAGAATGGGTCCATGTGATCGCAGGGGTGATGTATAGACATCTACTTCTGTTTTTCTCTAGATCTCTCTGTATCAGCGATGTGAATGATGATTAATCTGATGGAGATAATACAAATAATTGTCATCTTTTGAACTCTTAAGTGTCAAACACTTTTCTATTACTCTATGTGTATTTGTTTATTTAATCCTTACAACAAGGAAGCTGCACAGCCTCTTAGATAGCCTCATCCACCAGCAAGAAGAACGACAGGTCTGCAGCCTGTGGAAGGAAAACCACAGTCACAGAAAGATAGACAAACTGAAAGGCAGAGGACTTTGTACCAGATGAAGGAACAAGATAAAACCCCAGAAAAACAACAAAATGAAGTGGATAAAGGCAACCTTCCAGAAAAAGAATTTATAATAATGATAGTGAAGATGATCCAGGACCTCGGAAAAAGAATGGAGGCAAAGATCGAGAAGATGCAAGAAATGTTTAACAAAGACCTAGAAGAATTAAAGAACAAACACCTAGAAGAATTAAAGAACAAACAAACAGAGATGAACAATAACTGAAATGAAAAATACACTAGAAGGAAACAATAGCAGAATAACTGAGGCAGAAGAATGGATAAGTGACCTGGAAGACAGAATGGTGGAATTCACTGCCACAGAACAGAATAAAGAAAAAAGAATGAAAAGAAATGAAGACAGCCTAAGAGACCTCTGGGACAACATTAAATGCAACAACATTCGCGTTATAGGGGTCCCAGAAGGAGAAGAGAAAGAGAAAGGACCCAAGAAAATATTTGAAAAGATTATAGTTGAAAACTTCCCTAACATGGGAAAGGAAATAGCCACCCAACTCAAGGAAGCACAGAGAGTCCCAGGCAGGATAAACCCAAGGAGAAACATGCCGAGACACATAGTAATCAAATTGGCAAAAATTAAAGACAAAGAAAAATTATTGAAAGCAACAAGGGAAATATGACAAATAATATACAAGGGAACTCCCATAAGGTTAACAGCTGATTTCTCAGCAGAAACTCTACAAGCCAGAAGGGAGTGGCACGACATATTTAAAGTGATGAAAGGGAAGAACCTATGACCAAGATTACTCTACCCAGCAAGGATCTCATTCAGATTCGATGGAGAAATCAAAAGCTTTACAGAGAAGCGAAAGCTAAGAGAATTCAGCACCACCAAACCAGCTCTACAACAAATGCTAAAGGAACTTCTCTAAGTGGGAAACACAAGAGAAGAAAAGGGCCTACAAAAACAAACCCAAAACAATTAAGAAAATGGTAATAGGAACATACATATGGATAATTACCTTAAACGTGAATGGATTAATAGCTCCAACCAAAAGACACAGGCTCACTGAATGGATACAAAACAAGACCCATATATATGCTGTCTACAGGAGACCCACTTCAGACCTAGGGACACATACAGACTGAAAGTGAGGGGATGGAAAAAGATATTCCATGCAAATGGAAGTCAAAAGAAAGCCAGAGTAGCAATACTCATATCAGATAAAATGAACTTTAAAATAAAGAATATTATAAGAGACAAGGAAAGACACTACATAATGATCAAGGGATCAATCCAAGAAGAACTAATAACAATTATAAATATATATGCAACCAACATAGGAGCACCTTAATACATAAGGCAACTGCTAACAGCTATAAAAGAGGAAATTGACAGTAACACAATAATATTGGGGACTTTAACACCTCACTAACACCAATGGACAGATCATTCAGACAGAAAATTATAAGGAAACACAAGATTTAATGACACAATAGACCAGATAGATTTAATTGATATTTATGGAACATTTCCATCCAAAAACAGCAGCCTATACTTTCTTCTCAAGTGCACACGGAACATTCTCCATGATAGATCACATCTTGGGTCACAAATCAAGCCTCGGTAAATTTAAGAAAATTGAAATCATATGAAGCATCTTTGCTGACCACAACTCTCTGAGATTAGAAATCAATTACAGGGAAAAAAACGTAAAAAACACAAACACATGCAGACTAAACAATACATTAGTAAATAACCAAGAGATCACTGAAGAAATCAAAGAGGAAATCAAAAAATACCTAGAGACAAATGACAACAAAAACATGATGATCCAAAACCTATGGGATGAAGCAAAAGCAGTTCTAAGAGGAAAGTTTATAGCAATACATGCCTACCTCAAGAAACAAGAAAAATCTAAAATAAACAATCTAACCTTACACCTCAAGGAACTAGAGAAAGGAGAAAAAACAAAACCCAAAGTTACTAGAAGGAAAGAAATCATAAAGATCAGAGCAGAAATAAATGAAATAGAAACAAACAGTAGCAAAGATCTATAAAACTAAAAGGTGGATCTTTGAGAAGATAAACAAAATTGATAAACCTTTAGCTAGACTCATCAAGAAAAAGAGGGGGAGGAATCAAATCAATAATATTACAAATGAAAAAGGAGAAGTTACAACAGACACTGCAGAAATACACAGCATCCTAAGAGACTACTACAAGCAACTCTATGCCAATAAAATGGACAACCTGGAAGAAATGGACAAATTCTTAGAAAGGTATAACCTTCCAAGACTGAACCAGGAAGAAATAGAAAATATGAACAGACCGATCACAAGTAATGAAATTGAAACTGTGATTAAAAATCTTCCAACAAACAAAAGTCCAGGACCAGATGGCTTCACAGGTGAATTCTATCAAACATTTAGAGATGAGCTAACACGCATCCTTCTCAAACTCTTCCAAAAAATTTCAGAGGAAGGAACTCTCCCAAACTCATTGTATGAGGCCACCATCACCCTAATATCAAAACCAGACAAAGATATGACAAAAAAAGAAAATTACAGACCAGTATCACTGACGAATATAGATGCAAAAATCCTCAACAAAATACTAGCAAACAGAATCCAACAACACATTAAAAGGATCATACACCATGATCAAGTGGGATTGATCCCAGGGATGCAAGGATTCTTCAATATATGCAAATCAATCAATGTGATACACCATATCAACAAATTGAAGGAGAAAAATCATATGATCATCTCAATAGATGCAGAAAAAGCTTCTGACAAAATTCAACACTCATTTATGGTAAAAACTCTCCAGAAAGTGGGCATAGAGGGAACCTACCTCAACATAATAAAGGCCATATACGACAGACACACAGGGAACATCGTTCTCAATGGTGAAAAACTGAAAGCATTTCCTCTAAGATCAGGAACAGGACAAGGATGTGCACTCTCGCCACTATTATTCAACATAGTTTTGGAAGTCCTAGCCACGGCAATCAGAGAAGAAAAAGAAATAAAAGGAATACAAATTGGAAAAGAAGAAGTAAAACTGTCACTGTTTGCAGATGACATGATACTCTACATAGAGAATCCTAAATATGCCACCAGAAAACTACTAGGGCTAATTAATGAATTTGGTAAAGTTGCAGGATACAAAATCAATGCACAGAAATCTCTTGCATTCCTGTACACTAACAACGAAAGATCAGAAAGAGAAATTAAGGAAACAATCCCATTCACCATTGCAACAAAAAGAATAAAATACCTAGGAATAAACCTACCTAGGGAGACAGACCTCTATACAGAAAACTATAACACACTGATAAAAGAAATCAAAGATGACACAAGCAGATGCAGAGATACACCATCCACCATTCTTGGATTGGAAGAATCAATATTGTGAAAATGACTATACTACCCAAAGTAATCTACAGATTCAGTCAATCTCTATCAAATTGCCAATGGCATTTTTTACAGAACTAGAACAAAAAAATCTTAAAATTTGTATGGCGACACAAAAGACCCCGAATAGCCAAAGCAATCTTGAGGGAAAAAAACAGAGCTCGAGGAATCAGACTTCCTGATTTCAGACTATACTATAAAGCTACAGTCATCAAGACAATATGGTACTGGCACAAAAACAGACATATAGATCAATGGAACAGGATAGGAAGCCCAGAGATAAACCCACACACCTATGGTCAACTAATGTATGACAAGGAGGCAAGGATATACAATGGAGAAAAGACAGTGTCTTCAATAAGTGGTGCTGGGAAAACTGGACAGCTACATGTAAAAGAATGCAATTAGAACACTCCCTAACACCACACACAAAAATAAACTCAAAATGGATTAAAGACCTAAATGTAAGACCAGACACTATAAAACTCTTAAGAGGAAAACATAGGAAGAACAGTCTTTGACATAAATCACAGCAAGGTCTTTTCTGATCCACCTCCTAGAGTAATGGAAATAAAAACAAAAATAAACAAATGGGACCTAATCCTTACAACAATCCCTATGCAGTTGCTATATTTATCTCCACTTTATAAATGAGTAACACAGAGAGTTGAAGTAACTTCCTCAAGGTCACACCGTTCTTAGGTGGCAGAGCTGCCATTCAAGCCCAGACTGTTTAATTAGTGGCATAAGTTACATAAATGATATCCATTAAATTGTGGATGACCAAAGTGATATGTATAGCTAAAATTGTAAAGTTATAGATTTGGTATCCAAAAAAAGAAAAAAAAACTCTAATAGACTGGAAAAATTAGCCAAATGAATAAAGATAAAATTAATTTGAGTCAAATATAAACTCATACACTTAAGTTCCAAATAACTCAACTGCAAAAGTAAAGACTGGGGAGATGGGACTTACTAATAGATCAAATGAGGAAGTCTTGGGAGTTTCATTTAATATAGGCTCATTATGACCGATGTACAGTGTGATTATCAACAAAATGCAATCTTAGAGCAAAATTTAAAAACATTGTTCTTCTTCCCATTCATAATTGTCCACCCCATTTGACTTTCTTTTTTAACCAAGTCAGCTTTACATTTTTTATTCTAATTCTAGGGAATACTAAGGTTTCTAATTTGGAATGAACCCACTAAATAATTTTCAGACGATTCCCTTTATTTTCATTGAACCAAAATAATGGCAGCAGACTAGTGGAATAAGCACAAGCTTGGGAGTCAGTCCCAGAGGTTGAGTCCCCTCCTTGCTGTTGACTGGCTCTGGGATCTTGGCCTTAACGTCTGTACGCCTAGTTCCCTCATCTAGAAAATGGCGATAATAATGCCTACCTTGCAGGAGCATCCTGAGGACTCAGGGAAATAGACATAAAGAGATAAAATCATCCAGCGTGGTGCCCGAGGGGGTTTCATTTGGTTCACCGTTGTAGCCCCATCATGTAGGCCAGTACCTGGCACAGAGGAGGTGCTCAGAGGTGTTTGCTAAGTGAATACTGAATGAATGAATGAATGAATGGATGAGTGAATGAATGTGTTCAGTAGAGGATAGTTCTTACTAAAGTCATGGCAGTGTTTTCAGATGTGAGAAGTCTTTGTAAAGCAAGAGACTGATTATTCACAGGTTTGAAGAAGGGGAATGCTTTGCCATAGCAAAATTTACTTTTTCCCATCATGCAGCGTGGCTTCAGGATTTTTTGAAAGCTAAAGTAAAACTGTGACCATTAGGTCGTCTTTGTAGTGTTTCTTCAGTCCTTACACCATTCTTCCATGAGGTATCTAGAGAGGTCTCATTCTGCCTAGTCAGATATTGTTTGAAAGCTTGAAATGAAAAATGAAACCAAGTTAAGTCTGGCTGGTAGCCATTCAGAAATAGATTTTTTTTTTAAAGTAGATTAATTTTCAAAGACATTTTTCCTCTTTAAGACTTCCTTGTTTTTAAAGAAGCATTTAGTAAAACAATAGGAACATCTTTTCAGTGTCTGGTTATCTCTTTTTCAAGACTGAGTTTGGTAAATTACATAGTATTAGCTGTTGGTCATCTTCCGGGTAAAAAATAAAACCAAATGAAGTCTTTAATGTAATTTATGAGTTTCTCTCCTAGAGCTAAGTGAAACTCAGCTTCATAGCTTTTATTTGTTTTGGGGCCTTTAATATTAGTCAGATTAAAGCTTATGTTTTTATAAAACTATAAGGACAAAGAATTATGTTAAAATAGCTAAAAAAACACAAAAAATATCTCCAGTGTTTGATTCTGCATGTCAAGAATAACAGAGAAAATAGGGTCTGGTTTCAGAACCTTGTAACCAAAAATGACAGTGTGGTGGGATGGGGAGTTGGTGTGGGGTTCGGCAGAAACTCTCGCATTCTGTAAAAGGAAAACGAAAGAAGGATGTTAACTCTTTGCTGTATTATGAACAGGACGTGTATAATTGAAACCAAACCATTAACACCTTTTCACATACTGCCTTCTGATGTCATCTAATTACTTACTGCCTGCTAATCTTATCTCCCTCAGGAGCCGATCTTAAAATTACACTGCGTTGCAGTTAGCTAAACACATTGCACCTAGTCAAGGCACATAGTGGACTCCCAGTAAATATTTGTTGAATGACTTCTGTGCACTTATGCAGGTGGGTTTTCTTTCTGATCTCATGCATGACTTACTTGTTTCCACCAGAGAGGTTTCAGTTTTGCTCTTTCTCTTACCTGAAATGCCATTCTCATCATTGGCAATACTGCCTCAATGCAGTGCAAAAGAACACCTCCTCCTAGAAGCCTTCTCTGATTAACCCACCTGAATTAAAGCCATCTCACCCATCGAGAAGCCCCTTTTATAAACATGGCTGTAGTCATTTCAGAATGATTTAAGATTCTTATTTCTCTTGGCTCTGACATCCCCCATGCCCCACAATATACACGCATCAAGAATAGGCATTGAGTCTTATTTCCCACAGGGACAACCCTGCACATGCAGTGTCCACCTATGGAAAGCACACTCAAAGGACGTGTTCTATAGCTAGGTAATGAAATTTTTAACATTAGTGTAAGAAACCAGACAACTCTGATTGCTTGTCTCTGTCGGTCTGCCAAGAATGGGTATAAATGGAATCAAGGCTGTGAGAGATGGATCTTTTTCATCAGACAAGTGATCAAAACCTAATACATTTACACCTCAGAATTGCTTTAACGGAGATTGGATGACTAACAGAAAGTCTTCCAAAGGGAAATAATATATGGTATTATATTTAATTGAGAGACCTGTACAATATTTGAACTACTGTACAAAAACTAGTTTCGATTCATTCAATCTTTAGAAAAATGATTTGGAAGAGATTAAACTACATATTGCTATGGCTTATAGACCATCATAAGCCTTTGGTACCTTCCAAACTTCCCCCAATGTGAGTTGAGCCGTAGGTCAGGCTGGGACTCAGAGCAAGGTGTATGCTTTAAGGCAGGCCTTTGATTGCTGTAAACTAAAGGGATAAGCAGACAGGTCGTGAGAAGGTTTACAAAGAACCCATAGAGTGCATAAGTGTGTCAACAGCAATAAAAATCCCTATCTATAGGTGGAGTTACAGGGTATATATTGGTGAGGTTAGTGGTTAAATGTGTTTAGCATTGGGTTGGAAACCACTTTTTTCCCCTCATATTCCACAGAAAAGATAAATTTTCGGCCTATCTCTTTTAGACAGAGCATAGGCTTTGGTGCAGGGGAACTAGAGGGCTAGCCTAGTGACCTGATTATCCCAAATACGAGGCTCTGAGTTAAGAAATAAAATAAGTAGGAGATGTTGGGGATGTTACCTGGTTAAAGACATGGGCTACGGGGGGTCCAATACAGGAAGATGTAGAGGGCTTCAGCACTCATGATTCGACCTTGACTCTGAGAATGACTGAAAAACTACTGGGTTGGAGATATGGGGGGAGGAGGAGAAGGAGTGGATTGGAGGGTGTGTAAAGCGATGTGGCTAGAGCAGCATTTGACAATGCTGGTTTTAATGGTGGCATTTAAAGTGATACTCCAGTACTAGATGTTGAAACCTGGGGAATAAATTATTGAAGACTCGGGCTTCCCTGGTGGCGCAGTGGTTGGGAGTCCGCCTGCCGATGCAGGAGACACGGGTTCTTGCCCTGGTCCGGGAAGATCCCACACGCCGCGGAGCGGCTGGGCCCGTGAGCCATGGCCGCTGAGCCTGCGCGTCCGGAGCCTGTGCTCCGCAACGGGAGAGGCCAGAGAGGCCACGACAGTGAGAGGCCCGCGCACTGAAAAAAAAAAAAAAAAAATTGAAGACTCACTGAAACCAAGAAAGGAAAAATAAAATGAGAGGACATTCACTCCTCTTTTCCTACATGTCTTTATTGAACATTTAAAAGGTCAAAGGCACTCTCCTAGGTACTTTGGAAAAGGGAAAGGAGAAATGGAATTGATCAGAGGCAGGCTTTTTAAAAGGAAGAAATTCTTTTTGTGATTCATTAAATCTATTAATATCTCATATATTTGAAGCACTTTAAAAACAGTTATTAATTTCCCCAAAACAGCATATATTTAAGGTGACACATTTCTATTATTTTATTATAGTTAGAAGTTGAAATAAAATTCACTAAGGCAGTGAATATGACCTCTAGAATTTTGACCATATCATAAAACGGTCAAAATGAGTTTTATTATCTGTGATTGCATTAGAATAAATTCAAGGGCATTAAAATCATGTTAATTCTCTCTTTTATCCATCTTGATACAATTACCTGAGATCAGCACATATGAAAGGAGATTTTGTAATTTTTAGGCTGTTCTGTTATTAGCTCTAAGACTTTTTTTGAACTTTGTTCTTTCCATGTTATAACTGCTTATTGTCTTCTAAAGACAAGTACCTTAGCTGTGAACTTGGTCACTAGAGCACTGACCACATCTGGTAGCCACAAGACAGGAAACCGTGAGCTGGCATGGGTTTCTGAGCCATTCTACAAGGAAGAGGTATTATAGTCTTGGATTCACTTTTGCCTGTGCTGAAACTTTAAGAACATGATAAACAAATGGCCCTGTGGACACTGAGCCCTGGAAGTCTCTATCCCTCTCAGTAGTGCTGCAGTCAGGCCTCAGCCTTGGACTGCTACCCACACCTCTCTAGAATTGCCCTGGGCTTCCCTTAAGGTGGCAGTGTCCATGGTGAGGGAAAGGTGTATCCAGATGAGGGCAACCTGTGGTCAGAAGGTTGTGTTTCAAGGGCCAGTTCCGTCACTGGCTAGATGCATGACCATAACTTCTTCCGCCTTAGTTTCTCACCTGCAAAATGAGGATGGAGGGGAAAGCAACCACATAAGCTATGGAGGAATCGAATGAGATTAGTTTTATTTATTTCACAGCACACGTTAGTCGCTTTACAAATATGAACTCATTTCATCCAAATTACTATCCCATGAGGTAGTTACTATAATCATTCTCAGTTTACCTGTGAAGAAATGAAGATGTAGAAAGGTTGAATAACTTGCTCAAATCCCCAAACCAGTAAGAGGCAGAGTTGAGATTCAAACTTGGCAAATGGTAATTACTTACTTTCTATCATAAGGGGATAAGGAAGAATCTGAATAGCAGAAATGGGCAGTGTTTCCTGTTTGCGATCATTTGGGGGCCCAAGATCCTGTGGGGTGGTGACACAGGCACAGTAATTAATGCAGATGTCTCTGCCACAGGGCTGGCTATAGGGGCTCCTGGGCTGACTGCCTGTGGCTGGTGAGCAAGATGGTGGGTGAGAGGCCTGACCCTAAAGAGAAATAGTGCCTTCCTAAGAACATGTTGAATTTACGAGTTAATTACGTGGGTCTCTCACTGTTGCGGCCCCTCCCGTTGCGGAGCACAGGCTCCGGACGCGCAGGCTCAGCGGCCATGGCTCACGGGCCCAGCCGCTCCGCGGCATGTGGGATCTTCCCGGACCGGGGCACGAACCCATGTGCCCTGCATCGGCAGGCGGACGCTCACCTGCTGCGCCACCAGGGAAGCCCACAAGTTAATTTTTTTAAAGTATCAAACCAGCAAACAAACATAGATAGGGCTAAGGTGCCTGTAGGTGGCGCAGGCCTGACAGGCCTTCTCCATTCTGCCTCCCAGTGGTTATCCCCACTCCCATGCTCCTCACGCTAGCTTTTTCCCTGGTGAAATTCACCATGAAAACTTCATTCCTTTGGGTGAGGGCATGACCCCTAATAAACTGTATATACCCCTGGACACAGTAGTACCTTATTCATTTAGCATAAAATTAGCCAGCAGATGCCTCTGGTTAAGTCTAGAACCAGGAACAGGTTTTAGAATGGGGAGGGGAGAGAGAAAGGCTCAGGGTGCAGTGCTAGGAATGTTTGCTAATTGATTGATCTGCCTGTACTGCTGTCACTGGAAGATTAGAAGCCCTTAGCTGACGCCCATTCTCAGGAACTGACCTTTGGAACGATGACTGTGGTCCCAGCCCATACTGTCTCTTAGCCTCCGGGCAGTCCGTGTAAAGTTCGCAAGTTCAGTCTTACAGCTATGCGTTCCCCAAGAGGAGAAGAATGAAGAACTGGGCATTCGCTACCAGAGGCCCGAAGGCAAAAGCACAGGACAGTTTTACAAAAAGGAAACAAGTATTTTCAAAGTAGGTGAGTCTCTCCGAGCCTCAGGTGGCCTCAGCCACCCCCAGGATCCTGCTACCTACCCCAGTCTCTGACTCCACCTGCCTCGCTGTGGAGATGACTTAAGCAAGTTGATAAAGGTGGCCAGTTCAGGGACAGGGCTTTTCTGTCTGTCAAGAAAAGGCAGTCAGGCCATGCACTGGAAGCCCTGATATGGAACACCAGGGCCCCTTACCAAGTGAGTCGCGGTGGATTTTGTTGGGAAGGCTTAGGAGCAGTAGTACTGGGTGGGGGGGGGGGAGGCGTGAGAGGGGCTGGCTGCCTGTAGTTCTCTTCTGCCTCAGTTCCCTAGCACTGCTCTCCCAGCAAACGCCAGTGCCCGTAAGTTAGAACATCACAGACCGTTTGGATTCAGCCAGTGCCGGTGATGGACGTTTCAAGGAAGTAGGAGGGACCTGACTTTCTCTGCTACTTTGAGAAAACCATTAAATGTTTACTAGGAGGGTTCTGACTTAATGAACAAGGAATATTGTGAGTTCCTTAGAACAGAGGTTTTTGAAACCAGAATATCCTCAGGAGAGACCGTGGCTTCCTTTACCAGGTGTTTATTCCATGACAGATGAGCGCGCTTGCCCAGAGTTGCCTGTGAACGTAGAGCTTTTGTTTGCCAGGTTTTGTCGGGATTTCTCTTTGCCAGGCCAGAGCTATAGTGCAGAACCACAGTGCATGTTTTCTCTGGAGATGAATATCAGTGTTTTCCTTCAAAATTTGCTGTAAAATCTTTTTAAAAAGTATACAGCCTCCACTTCCAGCCCACCCTCTCTAATGGCGAGCCCACCTCTAACCCTCTGGGGAGCCCGGTCTCTGGGGTGAGACTGGCCAGCTGGGCAGATCACAGCCCCAGCATTGCTCTGCCCAGAGCCTTGAACCAGGTCAATTCCTAGTCTAATTTCCGGAGTCCACACGCTGATTTCCTTCCCCGCCTCCTCTTTTCTGTGTTTTTGCTTGTATATCTGTCTTCATCAGAGGGTTTAAGCTCCTTTGGGGGCAGGAGCCCTGCAGTCAGGAGGTCCAAGTTCAGATCTCAGCTCAGGCACTTACTGGCAGTGTGACTCTATGCTGGCATTTCTTTTTCTATAAAATGAGGGCTGACATACTCCATAGGGTCTTTATGAGAATTAAATGAGTTCATACATGGAAGGTGCCGGGCATACAGCAAGAGCTGCATAAGTGGTATTTTGTAACCATTGCCAGCATTCCCCATAGAGCCCAGCACATTGTAGGTGTTTAGTAAATGTTTGTCACATACTAATAAAAAACATTGCCCTTTGTGTAGGAATTGCCATCGCTGGTTGAAGAGCTGGGGGAAAGGAAAAAAAGAAAGAGAAGGCATGGTATTTCCTTTTAAACATTTGGGGAGTTGGTGTGAGGTAGTTTGGTGCTCAGGGGTGTGAAGGAGAACTGTGCTTAGTCTTTTGTCTAAACCCCTCTGGAGTTTGGGATTTGTTCTGCGGGTGGCAGTAGGGGATGGTGGGCAAGGCAGTGTGGTCTGTGGGGAGAGAGCCTATTATGGCATGCTTGGAGAGAGTGGAATTTGTTCTTCCGAACCTTGTAACACTGCCCACTTCACCTTTCCCGAGGCATCTCTGAGGATAGGCCTGTTTTAAAGACTTGAGCTGACATCATCGCATCTTAAAAGAACTGAGCATAATTGAATTGCTGATACAAGTGGGTACTTGCATCGGGCCCGGGTCACCCACATCTCTATGGAAACACATGTTTGCTTGAAAGCCCAGCAATCAGAAGCAGAGCCTTTCAGGAGCCAGCATCGGGTCACTTTTAGAAAAAGGCATTTATTTATATTCTCGAGCTGTCAGAGACCTATGCAATGAAATAATTTCAAATTAAATAGAGAAATCAGGCCGCAGATGAATGCCTTAATAGAGCCTGCCGTGCGCCCTCCCCCTGTCCGCCCCCCCCCGTCCGCCCCCCCCCCCCCGTGCTCGCGGTGCCTGAGATCTGCACGTTTATTTTAGCCGTCCTTTGCTCTTTTCCGCCCGTTTGCATTCTGCTGCCTTGGGGAGGTGGTTTGGCACTTTATGCAAAAATGGTTAATCTTCATTCATACGCGTGTGCCGGAGCTAAAATGGAAAATGCAAAGCCGGGCCTGCCGTAGAGCGTGCGTTGTGCTCTTCCCGGCGACTCTGTGTGTGCAGCATGTCCAAGGGCGCACAGTGCCGATGACTCTGCTTCCTACGCAAGCACTCGGGGCTGTTGAGTCAACATATTCTCTCAGAAAGGTCTGAAACTTGCATCAGCACATCTTGCCCTAGTTGTGCTCAAGTGATATCCTAAGTGATTGGAAGCTTTTATCTGCCTCTGGAAGCAGGATTTTTCGAGTCAGTATTGACTGTTAATGACCTGTTTAAAGAAAACATTCAATTTTCTTTCTTCCCCCCACAAAGAACTTAGTAGGCAGTGACATTTCTAAACCAAAGGCTAACCCTGCTTTTCAAAAGGGGCAGAGACAGGGCTTTTAAATGTGAAATTTTTTTCCCCTGACATTTGCCCTTAAAATGCTTTTCAGTGAAGTTGTTCTAACAGTGGGTTTAGAACACTGAAGTGTCTTTGAATAAAAATGCAACCTTGAGATTTTTTTCCCCCCTTCAAATTAAACAAAAAGGTTTAGGTAAGAGTCTTTATATGAAATTCATATTTCAGTCACTATTCTCTGTTTCATTGTTTGTGTGTCTTCATTCCCAATAATTAAGGCAACTTTCCTCCGAGGAGCGGGGCACTGCACAAGAGCCTTTATTAAACTGTGGGGATTAAACCGCAGCAAAAAGAGCTAAAGTACTTAGATTATGAGAGACCTCAGTAATTACAAGACCAGGTAAGGAACAGCTAAGGGAGGAGTGAAAGGGAAGAGGACACAAAATGGAAGAGAGAGAAGATTAGGCAATGGAAGAGTTAAGCAACAGAAAACCTATATGATGTTATTGATACATTTAGGCAAAGTCCCAGTTTTATAGAGGGAGCACTGTTTTCCTCTCCAGCTGGCATGTAAGTGCCCTTGACTGTGCTGAGGGGACTGGACAGTTAGTCCTTGACCAGTTTAAAGGTGATCTTTACAGAGAAATAGCCTAGTACATGGGAGACAGCACCCATGTCTTTTATTTTATTTTATTTTATTTTTAAGGTGAATTTTCAGCTTTCAACTACCCTGGCTACTAAGTGCTTGCATCACCTCCAAGTTTCACCAGCCAGGGAGGATGTTGACTTTCATCACAGGAGGGGAGACTAGAGAATGGACACCACACTCAGCAGACTTTGTCACAAGCTACCATACCTCCATCTGTTCTTCTAAGGACCCATTCATCTTTCCTAAAAGTCATTTACCCTCCCCTCTGCTTTTCCTGTTAAGATGGTGTTTAATCCTGAATTCTAGGCCACCTCAGGGGAGTTCTTCATTATCCCCTGAGTATCTCCCATGTGTATGTGAGATATACATGTTAATAGACATTTGTTTGTTTTTCACGTATTCATCTTTTATTACAGGGGTCCCAGCTAAGAACTCAAAGGGTAGAGGGAAACTTATTTTTCTTCCCCTACAACTCCAATCTCTTTTTCTGCAACTGAATACCTGAGGCCCTCGTGCTATACTCTGACAATCTGGAACCTTTACTCCGATGTTCCGTCAGGGCAAATGGTGGCCCACATAAACAGATGTGCAGGCTTCCCCAAGCTCTCTGTCAAAATTTCCCTGTCCTGTTTCCCATTCTCTCAGAGCACGTCTCTCTGCTAAGGGCCAAATGATGGCAGTAGAGAATGAAATAAATTAATGTGTGAAATTGCACCTTCTTCCAGAGGTGGTGGTAATGCATAAGCTGAGTAAAAATGTAGACATCTCTTAAGAAGTTTCCCCAGGTTAGGAGTTGGCTCTCTGGGAGACTGTGGAACGCTCTGTTTTGACGGAGAGACTTTTTGCTGCTTCTCCAATCACATCGCATTAACTGACTTCCTCCCCACAAGATCAGTCCCGATTCTTCCTCTCTGAGGCAGCCATGAGAAAATGTCTCAGGATCTATGTGATCACAACACTGTCTAGGCTGTACCAAAATCAAATACACAGACACTTTAATTACTTTAACTTAGAAAGATGGAGTAGTTAAACATTAGACCCTGAAATGTCCTGGAGCCTCTGGGCAACGTTGTAGGACCAGGAAAGCAGTTTGTTGGTCAAGGGCCCACTAAATGAAGCTTCTAACATTCTCATCTGAGGTAGAAGCCGCAGGAAAACAGCCATCTCTTTATAACAGGTACATTCCCTCCCATTCCTGTGAGAGTTTAGTGCTTTGCTCTGCAGTCTGTGTGCCCTGCGATTGTACAAAGCATACATCACATGCCTGACCGGCTGGAGAAGGCAACACCCGGGACCGGTTTTATTCTCCTTGCAGAGTTCTTACTGCAATTCATATACAATGAGCCCCGTGACTTGTTTATGATGCTTTTGAGGTTCTATCAGCCCAATGGCTCTGGGCTCCAGAGCTTCAGACTGCCTGGGGTTGAGTCCTGGCCCTGCCACTTACCGTGGGACCTGGGTTGGTTACTGAATCTCTGTGCCTCAGCTTTCATGTGTATGAAATGAAGATAATCACAGTTCCTACTTTATGGGGGGTATGAGGGTTAAATGGATAAATATGTGTCAAGCACTTAGCAGAGTGCCTGGCACAATCTAAGTGCTCCATATTATTATTATTATTAATATGTTGGTGAAAAGACCATTCCCTAACGAAACTAGCTCCCCACCCATTCATCTATCTAGGCATCTGGAGAATCTGTTTGTTGTGTGTGGTGATTGGGATCAAGGAAGTGGCCCCATTCTTAATATTCCCAGGCCAGAGACTACAAAGCAGTGGTTCTCACAGTTTGGTTCGGGTGTGTCTGAATGCCCTGGAGGGCGGGTTAGAGCACTGACTGCTGTGCCCCCCTCCCAGAGCTTCCGATCCACTCCTTCTGGAGAGGGGCAGAGAATTTACATTTCTAACAAGTTCCCAGATGCTGCTGTGGCTGCTTCTCTGGGAATCCCACTTTAAGAGCCACTGCTCTAGGACAGCAGTTTCCAGTAGGAGTACGATGTAAGCAACATAGGCCATTTAAAATTATCTAGTAGTAACATTAAAAAGTAAAAAGAAACGGGTGAAGTTAATTTTAATGTTATATTTTGTTTAACTCAACATGTCAAATATTATCATTTCAACACACAACTGACATAAAAATCTACTGAGACAGTTTACATTCCTTTTCTGTAGCAAGGCTTTGAAATCCAGGATGTATTTTACGCTCCCAGGACATTCTGGTTCAGACCAGCCGCATTCAAATCTGACTTTGCAAGAAAATGACCCGAGGAAGTTTCTTTTTTCTGGCCTCCACCTCCCCCCCATACCAACTGGCATTCTCTATTTTTATGTTTTTTTATAAATCATGGGAAAACTTTGCATAAATGACCTTGAAAAAAATTGTGAAAATCATTATTTTAAATTTTTTCTTATGTGTTTCCTCTGGCTCTCTAAATTCCATTCAAGAAAAGCGATATGACATCTGAGAACAGGAAAGTCAGTCTAAGAGCAGTAATAGGTTTCAGAGAAACAAAAGTGAAACTTTATTACTGTCTACATAGTGAAACAGGAGGGAAAACGGAGATTGGTAAGTCAGAAAGCAATTGGCATTTCAATATACTGTTTTAACTTTTTATAGTTTATATGATTGCGTGAGAAATATAAACATATACATATCTTTTTTAAACTCCTAGTTTGGTAGTTGATCAGATTGTGGTATATATTAAACTTCTCTGAATTGTATTAATTAGAAATACTGAAACAAATGTATGTGCTGGAATTTGCACTATTCAGGTGTATTTTTCATAAAGAATATTTCTTTTTTACAAACTAATAGATTTTCTGACTAGCATTAATACATATTAAGACCTTTGCATAAGTAAGTTCAGTTTGATGGTAACTATAGTTGTAGATTATTAATTTTACACTGGAGATGTGTACAGATGATATATTGGTGATAGATAAATGGTGAAATGCTTTTCTTTGGGATTGACATCTTTCCTAATAAGTTTCTGACTATGGAACATATATCTAAACTGAGGTGAGAGATCAATCTGAGATTTCCTAAATAAAATTTCAGTCAACAGTTTCCTTGATCTTTATTTTTCTCTAGGATATATGTAAAACTTAGATGATGTATATGTATATTTGTAATGTTATTACTGAAAGCTGAGATGTAATTATAGGGAAAACATTTCAAACAATACCTAAGCTATTAAAATGTTGCACCAATATCAGGACTTGTATTTCTGTCTGTCTTCATTTTCTATTGATTATTTATATGCATGGGACATGTATGTGTGGATTTGAATAGTTAGGCCCCAGTAATTGGTCTGTTCTAAGAACAATTGTAGTGATAATAGGAATTAGAAACAGGTTCTCCCCCAAGAAGTCAGAGATCGTTGTACCTTTCTTATGGACTTAAAAGCTCTCGAGATCAAGCTATGTTAGAGGTAGACCATCAAGCATGGTGACCAAGCGTGATGAGAAGGAAATAGGAGGTCCGTTGGCCCCAAACATGTCAACTTACTCACAGCATCAAAGGCTTCTCGGGTTAACCCAGGGGGTCTGCAGCTTTGAGGGATGGAGTTTCAAGTTGCTGAACTCTGGGCCTGTCATTTAGGAGGAGGTGACAATATATTGTTTCTTAAAGGAAAAGTTCCTTAACTATTTTTTTTTTTTTTTTAGTTCCTTAACTATTTAAGTTAAACAGTTGAGATTCAGATTAAGTGGATCTGGCTGTCCCGATATAGTTCATAGCAGAGAACAGAATCCCAGAAGAATAGGGGCACAGCACAGTTTCATTTTCCTAGGGGCGAGGGAGCCAGAGGAAAGGTAATGGGCATGTGATGCCATGCCAGGGCGAGGTGTGCTTCTGAATATTCTGGAAGGGCTAGTGCCAATCTGAGGTGTGGACACTCAGGAAGGGCCTTTGACACTGAAGGTCAACCTTGTCCCCGTTGTTTGTCCTTATCAATAGAACCCAATGTAACTATCTAGACGCTTAAATTCTTAATTCTTAAGGCAAATCAGATTTATTTTCTATTTATATTGAAATCTTTCATTTAGTTTCCATAACTGGAGCTGTAGCTGATTTCCCAATCTCTCTGTTATATACTAGCCAGTGGAAAGCCTTGATGTGCAAAGGCCATAGGAATCCAGCTGGAAGGAATTGCCTGTAGAGATAGCACACAGGGGGGAAAATAAAGAGTAAAATGGACAAAGAAGAGCTCCCTACGAATTATTTTTATCTTATCTTCCCATCTGAGGAACCTGTAATAGCCCCATTCTACTCTCACAGCCAGCCTTTTCCTTCCACAATAAAAATAATATTGTAATCAATCTTACTGGCATCACAACCAAAGAAGAGTCTTCCTTGACTTAGACGCCGAAGCAATGAGAAAGGGAATTGCCAAGGAAATATATATATTCCTATGAATCTAGCTCACCATTCAGTGCTGCCACTTACTCAGATCTCAGAAATTTTCTGTCCTCTGTGGAATTCCTCCCTGATTTCTCTATAGATTATAACACTCCAGCTTTAGAAAATGCTGCACACCCAAATCCTAGACATCAAAGCAAAACAAAAACAAAACGCTTTTTCTGTCAGATTTCACACATGTATAATGGCAGGAGTAGATGTGTCTGGAAGATATAGCTAATCCAGTCTAATGAGAGGAATTGTGGCTCAGATCCATCTTAACAAATTGCCCCAAGTGCTGCTGTCTCCTTTGAGCCTTCCTCACTCCATAGCTGCAGGCTGTGTCTCTTTTCTCTGTCTTCCCCATCCTCATTCTCTCACATACATACATACACTATCACATATAGAAAAATCTATGTATACGCAGTGTATGTTTACATAATGCCAGAACTTCCATTTGAATAAGAAAATCAACCATTCAGATGTCTTCAGATATCATGCTTATAGACTATCTTGCAGGCATTGTGATGACTGGTCAAAGGTTTCACATCTATGGCTTGTAAACAAAAACACCTGATTATTTGTGCTTATACTTCACATACCATCTCTATTCACTGTAATGGATAATCAGAAAATAATCCTAATGTTTTTACTAGTAACTCTCAGGGGCAAGAATAGTGAGAATGAAATTCAGACATTATTTGCCAGCTAGCATTATATACTTTCTCCCTTATGCCAAGGCAGAGGATATAGCATTTACCATTGGGAAGCGTTATTTAAATGGAAGGTGTATCCAGTGGGATGGGCACTCTTTGCAGAGTATATGGGAAGGAGCTGTCTTACTGGGGATTGAGTATGCAGGGTCTCCCCTGCCACCGTGCCCAAATGCATGTATCAGTGGCAATGTCATTTGGAAACTTGTAAAAATAAAATTTTACTGTTTCTAATATTTAATAATACAGTAGATAATAGTATATGGATTCCTATTTGAGTGGTAATAGAGTTAAGATTACATATTGCCAAGCTTTCATCCTAAATCAACAAAAGGTAATGGATCTGAATTTATGCTTTATTTAAGACCTAGGCTTAAAAGAAGTTTTGGTGGGGAGAAATCAGAGAATTTTTGCAAGTTATCCCTGAAATGTTATCAATTCTAGATACACTCTTTGTAGCCAAAGTCAAAAAGGATATAAGAAAGAGTTTCAGTGGTTCCTGATTGACAAAAAGCATTAAACATGCAAATAGGTAATATATTGATATCTCGGCCTGTCTAGCTGCTAACTTCTGAACCAATCTGTTTGCCCATTGTAAGTCAGTTATGCCCTATTTCAAAAAGAGATTGAAACTATTAAAGACTTAAGATGTAGCTTCTATAATAATGGTAAAAGATTTAGACCGTATGAGAAGAAGAAAAACACCACAGCTTGATATTAAGAATACAGATCTTCTCATAGTGGGCAACTTTTCAAAGAAGATTGGACACCAAAGGCCGAAAACCTAAAGAATGTAGGAAAACAGAAGGGTTATGGGCAGTTTTAAGAGTACATTTGAGACTACAGATCATGAGTGTTGATCTGGAAGAATGTTCATATATTGATAAGTGAAAACGCAAGTTTAAAAACTATTATGTGTTTCTTATGTTTTAATCTGGAACCTTTCTCTTGTTTCTTCCTGGAGTGTTTTGGTGTAGTTACATACGTGCAGGAAATTCTCAATCAGTGTTTGCTATATTGACTAGAGACTAAAAAAAACATTGGAACAGTAAAGATTGTGATGCCAATGCTTAGTTAAAATAGGTACACTTTTCCTCCTCTCACCGTTTTTGACCACCTTTCTTTTACATAATAAGAAACACAGTTTAGGTGCATACCCATCTGTGTTTGTCATTTTCCATGTTGGTACAGTATGAATAAAATATTTTACATTGTCGTCTGGAGTTATCATAACATGCTTTTAGAGCGTATCTAAGACAAGTGCTTAGCTTGAAAGTATTTTTATATTCTAAATTGGTATTTATGATTATGGCTGAATGAAATTGTTTACTATATTGGAAGAGAGCATAAAAATAACACATTGAGAAATCAATTTTAAAACTTTAAAGTTAATCATTTTTCCCCCTTTTTGGTAGGGCTTATTCCACTAGAAGCAAGATGGCTGAACTCAATACTCATGTGAATGTCAAGGAAAAGGTAAGATATAGTTAAATATTGGCTTGCAGATACTCCAAACTGGATGCTGTAGTCTCTAGCTAGTAAAAACTCAATTGTAATGGAAGAAGGGAAAAATGGTTTGGGAGAATACATAGTAAGCTTGACACACGAGAAAACCATTCCACAGAATCATAAGTAGCATTTACTAAATGGGTGTTATGCATATTATATTCATTTTCTCGTTTGGTCTTGACTATAATGCCATGTAGTTAATTTCATTTTACAGAGGATGGAATTGAGACACAGAGAAGGTAAGTACTTTGCCTGAGGTCACATAGCTAGGAAGCAACAGAGCTGGGATCTGAACCCAGCAGTGCTATTCTACAGTTCATACTCTTAACCACCATGCTGGGTTCCATCTAAGAGCGGGGGTATTATGCTACATCTCCAGAAACAGCCTCGTAGACATATCCAAAGCATTCCCTAGTGGTCGTGCTGGGTAGTTTCTTTCAACACTGAGGGCTCATGGCTCTGAAAATCCCCCCTCCTCGTTATTCGTTGGAGGCTGAGTGTATTTCAGAGCCGTTCCAAGTCTTGTCCTCCTCTGTGAATTTTCTCCGCTTAGGGTCACAACCCCTCCCTTGCCATATATGCTCCCTTGCACTGTTAGCTCTTAAATGATCATACGCTGTAGATCCCATGAGACCAGGGAGTTAAATTTGTCCAAGCCATTCATCTGGCACCAGGGGAGCTGAGGCCCTGTAAGGAGTTCGTCCATGGTCACACAGCAAAGTGAGAGAGCCTCACCTGGAACTCACTCCAGCCTTCCACAGGGCCACCTCCCACCTCCGTTAGGCTAACTACTTGGGGGCCATAGGTTGTCTTTCATCTCTTTGTATCCCCACAGTGCCTAAAACCCTGAGTGAAGGATGAGAGAAGTAACATTACTGGAATCCTCAGTAATTTTTCTTTCCTTTAGCCAAGATGTATCAGACTCCTGTTTTGTCCCAAACACTGTCTGGATGCTGACGATGTGGCACTGAACATGTAGATGAGGTTCCTGCTCCCATGGAGCTTGTTTTCTAAGGCAGGGAAACAGAAAGTAAACACAAGAACATATAAATGAACACGATCATTTCATATAGTGATGTCTACGATGAGGAAAATACAGCAGGGCGGCACGGGCAGGTGGCTACTTTAGATGGGGTTGATTGGGGCAGCCCTCTCAGAGGAGGTGGTATTTGAGCTGAGATAGAGAAAACAGGAAAGAAACACCATGCAGTGATCCAAGGACAGAGCATTCCAGGTAGATAAGCAAAAGCAGGAGGCTGAGGAAGACTGAAGTTCATCGTGTTTGAAGAGCTAGTGGTTGAGTGGCCGGTGTGGCCAGAGTGTGGTAGGCAGAGGGATGGTGATGGGAGATGAAGGCAGAGAGTACGCCGGGAAGCAGAATTGGTAGAATACTGACTCTTCACCTGTTTCCTCAACCTCCACAGCATCCAGGGGTGGAAGCCAGGGTTTCACAAAGTTGGATGAAAACAAAAATGAATTTTCATCTTTACTTGTATCTAAATGAAATTTAGCATTTCCTTCAATCATGAATCTAGGCAAGGGAGAAAAACAACCCACAGGAGTAGCAGGAGTACCTGTGACTTTCACAACTAGAAATCACAGGTGTCTTCATATCAAATTACATTTGTTGCAGATATCCTAAAAAGCTGTTTGTTCATCACTACTTCAAAATTACTGTAATTACAGAACCTGCTGCTATGTTGTGTTATTTGATGTTGACAGAGAAGCACGTACATTACTGTAGCATAAAATTTTTTATTAATATTTTAATGTTATTTCAATATGAGTGGTTTCCTCTGTAATCGTGTATGTTTTATTTAAACATTATTCTGAGAGGGACCCCGGAGGCTTCACCAGACTGCCAAAGGGGGTCTGTGCCCCAAAAGGTTTAGAAGCTGAGACAGAAATATGTAGGGTTTTATTCAAAGGGCAAAAGTAGCCGTTGAAAGGAATTAAGCAGGAACATGACTTATGGTATATTTTTAAAACCTCCCCCAGCTTTGCCAGCTGCTGTACTACTTATTTTATAGATCTTCATATTAAATAACTTTTCTGTTTGATGAGGACACAGAGGCTTGAGAGAAAGTGATTTGGTCAAAGTCAGAGTCTCAGGGAATATGAAAGGGCAAGGATTCAAACTCAGCTCTGTCTGGTTCTAAAGCTCATGCTCTTTCCACTGTATTACTGCTTCCCAGAGTTTTCCACTAAAATAACCCCAGGGCACAGAAGAACAAACTTGCTACTTTGGGACACGGTCAAAACCAACTTCCACATATAATTTCTTTGGAGTCTTCTGTGTGATCTTAAAAATGGATGCAATTTTTTTATCCATTGTATTCCGTAATATATTCCGTATATTATGTTAATACAGAACTGTTTTCACTTATCGACCATTGAGCAAACAGTGGCAGAAGGCTGGGCCCTTTTACATTGTGGCTTCATGTTCTCTGTGACTCACAGTCATACACTCGGGTGAGACTGTGTGTTCCCAGTTTGAGAAGCTGGGTCTGGCACCACAGTGCTGACCAAATATTGGCCCCTTTCCAAATATCTGTTGATGGATGGGTTGAACAGCTCCTAAAGTTGGGTTATGGGAAGGAAAAGCACTTTAAAGAATCAGTCATAGTAATTGATTCTCTGCAAAACATGGCCAGTGGACAGACCAATATGGTAGGCTCAGCAGATAGAGTGTCTTATTCAAAACAGAGGTGGCCTCGAGCCAAAATGGGGAAGGAGGCTGATCCGTGATCTCACAGACCACAGAGGTTCAGTGTGAATGCTCCGTGCATGGGCTCAGGCGCCACATTCATCCACTTGTCATGACCAGTGTCACATACACGTACGAAGAGTAACAGGAGATGGTGTTTTTGCCATTGCACTTCAGTAACTTATCAAAATGTTGGCATCGTTTTGAAAGAGGGTGATGTTTAAGTTGTAAATATTATCCATCTGCATGACAATGGAAGTAAAGCTCCTCTAACTCAGTTAGTAAATTCCATCTTCCCGTATCAAAAGGTTAATAGATTTCTCAGCTCAATAAAATAAATCATAATAAACAACGGAAAATTCTGATCATTTGTAATTTTACATTGATTTATTTTCGTACTTTTATTTCCTTTAGTGATTAGCTTTTATGGCCTTTTTATGATTAGTTTGTTTCCCAATCTGTCACACAGCAATGATATTTTAGTTCTGAAAATTAAGAATAATAACTGTTATGTCTTAAGTTATAAATTATAAGCTTTTAGAGATGTGAGAACAGATCCGTATGGTGTTTTTATACACTAGCTAGTCAAGCACTGTGGGAAATTAAATACTCAGTAAAAGTTTTGCAGTGAAAAGAGTTCATCAGTTATCTCTAGTGGGTCCACTGTTGGATGAATTGGAAAGGAAGAGGTGCTTGGGTGAGAGAATCATTTCTGTCCTCATGCAGTTTAACTTAAGGTCTCTCATATCCAAGACAACTGAAATTTACAGTTGACACTCTTTGTGACTCTTTTAAAGTATCTCTATATTATTGGACTATAACTGAAAGGATTTAAATTGGAAATATCCTTGAAGTCAAAGTTTGATCTCCTTAGGAGTGTGACATCCATCCTCTGTGTGAGCTGACCCTGTTTACATTTCCACCTTTATCAGTAGACACTTCTCTACTCTCCCTTCAACACAGCCATCCTGACCATGAATGTTGCTGCCTCCAGGCCTTTGCAAAGGTAGTTTCCTCTCTCTGGGACATCCTCCACGGGGACCCGACCCTCACTCACCTCCCTTTGAGGAAGCCTTTCAGATGGCTCCTTTCTCTGCCCTCCTGCCCCTCCTGAATTATTGGCCCTTCCTCTGTTCTCCTTTGTGCTTCAGTGAGGCTCTCTGCCTTCTGCCTCCATACCATGATGGTTAGTGGTCTGTCTCCCCAAGGGAGATTGTGTGCTCCTTGGGGGCAGGCACTGGGCCTTTCTCATCTTCGTACTCTTGGGTTTGACACATAGTTGACCCCAGGTCGAGTCAGATAAATGAATGGATAACGAATGAATGAACACGCCTGCTTGAATCGTTACATTCTTTAGGGACAGATTTCCCATTCACGATATTTTGCAAAACCTCAAGCCTTCTTGAAAACTGAAATGTAGGTTAATGGAAGTGTCATCTCATTTTAGTACTCTCTTTGCTATTAAATAAAGCAAGTTTTAAATTGCTTCTAAAAACAAGCTTAGGTTACTTGGGTTGACTACCTGTGGTTCTGCAGAAAAGCAGCGTCTTTATGAGATGGTTATCAAATACTGGTGGTCTCAGGTAGGTTTTGCCAATAACAGATGAGGTCCTTTGGTGAGTAACCAGTCATATCCCACTGCACCCCCTCCAAAAGAAAAAGAAAAAAATCTCCATATCTCATTTTATTAAGGAAAGATACCAGAACAAAATCTTCAGGCTAATCAGGGATCCTATATTTAGGGCCAATTCAATTTCTACAGCTCTTTTCTAAGTAACGTATTTTTTTTAAAGAGATTTAACACTAGAACCTCGTAGATGATTTGAGGATAGGGCTCAGTAGTGACTATTACATTATTCTCATGTGAAGCACTAGGGTACCAACCTAAATTGATTTATAAAGTTTTAGATGTAATTCTCAACTGAGTAAGAAAGGATTATTGGAACTGTCATGCACGAAATAACATTTTCAGTCAGATATTTTCATGCATTATTATAAATCAGTTTAAATAGAATACAATTCAGCAGTACAATTTGGTGACGGAAAGCCAAGGGGATCCTTGTTTGTAAAACGGGATTACAAATGGAGTTACAAAATAATATTTGCTGAATGTCTCGTTATGGTCTGATAATTAATTCCAACAAAAAGTGATCCTTAAGCCACTGTAGGACACCAAGTATGCTTGGGAAGTGATCTCCAGCAAGGTAAAGTCATGGAAGGAGATTGCAGTTTGGAGACAGTAGCAGAGATAAGTAGCTCCCTGATTACTAGTTGAGCAGCCTAGAGCAAGTCACTTAACTTATCTGGGCCTCAGTTTTTTAATCTGTAGATTGGACATGAAAACAAAACCTACCTGACAAAATCATCAAATACAGTAATAAAAGTAGAGCTGCTTTATGAGCTCTTAATCCTATAAACTATAAAGGATCTGGGGGAGCTCATCTGTGTATTTTACAATTGAAAAATGGAAAAGGAGCCTTAGTTAATGTTTTTTTAGTAACTAAAAATATAAATTCACATAGAACTGAGATTAGAAAGAAAACACAATTAAAAACCCGCAAGAGAAAGAGAACATAAAACTGGACTTGACTTTTTAAAACTTTTATAGCTATTGCTGAGCCTCACAAAAAAATAAGTGAGATTAGAAAATATGATGATATGGAAATGGGGAATCACTTAGTCTATAATATCCTCCCTGCAATGTGCCACTTATTATGAATAGCTTTTTTTTTTTTTTTGCGGTACGCGGGCCTCTCACTGTTGTGGACTCTCTCGTTGTGGAGCACAGGCTCCGGACGCGAAGGCTCAGCGACCATGGCTCACGGGCCCAGCCGCTCCACGGCATGTGGGATCTTCCCGGACCGGGGCACGAACCCGTGTCCCCTGCATCGGCAGGCGGACTCTCAACCACTGCGCCACCAGGGAAGCCCTATGAATAGCTTTTTGAGCTGTTAAAGTTATGGAGGTAAATTGGGTTGTAAACAATATTCATATAGACTCATTAAAATGGAGGAGGAAGACTAGACAAGGGGAGAGGAACCTTTCGTCCACCGTGGGAACAGGGAGGGACCATCTCAACATTTGTGCAGGTGACTGACATAGACTCTGTGTCCTGGAGTCTGTCCTCAACAGGTGGACAGATGTCCCATTTTATTTTATTTTTTTCCTGTAACTGTCTTGATTTATGTTTTATAAAGTACTGAAATATGGTTCAAGTCTTTATGTGGGGGAGTATTGTCAGAAAAACCCAAGAATTTGATTAAAGAGATTTTTACCAGGATCAGAGAAAGTACAAAAGAAACCCATCATCAAGCATCTTTAAAATATTAACTCCATTTAATAGTGAACTCATTTTATGGGCTGTGGGACAAGTTTTAATGATATGCAGTTGTTTTTAAAGACCAAACCATGCAAGCTTTGGAGCGAATCTTAATTTCATGATTTTGTACGAGTGTTTAGGTCAGTTTAGCCCAGTCCTTGGATTCCAACAGCAAAAACACAAACCACACACACAGCTTTTAGGTTTCACCATGAATAGGTTCTTGTCATCATTTTCTCATAGGAAAGGGTCATTAAATTTCCCTTTCAAAGAACGGAGAAACATTGACAATAGTTATTGCCTAACGCTTATGTACAGAACTGCTGTTATTGTTGCTTGGCAACTAGAAGAGATCTGACAAGGAGTCTAAAGGAACTGAATGAATAAATGGAAATGTCAGCATCAGTTTCTGCAGATAAGAAGAAATTTACTATTGTAGGATTAGCATCACATTGTTTTTTTTCCCAAGCTACACAATTGGAATTCACAGTGTTTCTGTTCTGCTTCTCCTGCCCTCCCGCCCCCGCTGCTTCCAGCCTTTCATCATAGACCCTTTTGCACTCTGGCTGAGAGTTACACACAAGGTAGAGGGTTAATGCTAAACAATACAAGAGCATGTCAAAATTAAAACCTCTGGTGACAGGAAAAAAGTTACCTCTGTTGGCAATCCCTTGGAATTTATGTGTACTTTACCAATATTCTAGTTATTTTTCACAATGATCCTTCATATTAAATTATCCAATTTTTACAATTTTTTTTTAAAAATGATAAAGCTGCAATGGTTTCTTCTCTTCTGACCTTGAGCATTAAAAATCTATCCAGATGGATTAGATAGGTAGTTAGGTAGATTGATTGAGTCACCACTTAACAGTATACTGCTTGTATTATTATTATTATGTTAAAACAACTTTTTCTCAGTGATTTATCCACAACTTGATTACAAGCTCCTTATAAGCTCAAATGGGTTTTCAATTTATTTGTGTACTCAATAGCTCCTATAATAGTAATATCATAGAATTTATGCCCCCAAAATACTTGTTAATCAATATTTAGTCAAATAACTGAGCCAAGATTCTATAATGGTGATTCTCAGCCAGGAGGAAGAAAGGAGAAGAAAGTGGAGCGTGCCTCCCTGTGTTGGGACGAGCATTAGAATGTCAGTAGGGAAAAGATGGGAGTAATTAGAAAAAGCATATTTGTGTTCTTTTGAGTCTCCAAGAGCAGAGGCCAAGGTGGGATTAGATGATTAAGAGGTGCCTTGGGGGTGGAGGCAGGTGCTTGTAAAAGAGAAAGGGGAGGAAGGATGTGCGGGCAGGGAGAGTCTGCAGACTGCCAAGCATGCAGGTCTGCCATAGCTGAAAGAAGGAGAAGGGAAAAAAAATTGGGTGAGAAGAGTCTCCCTGGGCAGTGCAGTTCTGAGAAGGTTTGTGCAGGTCGATGGGGAGCCTTCATTCCCCGGCTGGGGAGCTCCCATATCCCTCAGAAATGAGCTTTCACTAGCACCCCCTACCTGAGCCATTGACTGGGTGCATCCTCGGTGGAGTGAGGCTTGGCTGGACCCAGAGGGACGGTAGCTAGGCTGTCCAGTCAACTCTGTTTCCCACAGAGGGAGATTTCTGTGCCACCACAATATTTGAGAGTATAACAAAATTTTATGTTTAAAAAGGAAATTGAAATATCTATTTTGGAATTCAATCATATAAGAGAAAGCATGAGATTTTAAAATTTTTTAATAAAAATTTCAAGAACCTCTGTTAATTAGTAAATTAAAATACAAACTCTAGAATTTCCCTTCCCTTAGCAAGGTGAGCCATACTGCCACTAGTATAGGGAGTCGTCTTAACTTCTAGGGCAAAGGATAATTTAGGAGTCTTATTTTCTATCAGAAGTATACTCTCTAACCACATTTAAGGAAACAAAGGGACATTAATTTTACTGAAAAACTGTGTGTCCTTTGGTACATTGTGGAACCTCACGGGGCTTCAGTTTCCTTATCTGCCAAATGAGGGGTCTCCTTTATGTAGAGGATCTCCAGAATCCTTTCCAGCTCTAATATTGGATGAATCCATGGTCTTTTCCACCTCACAGGCCCCATAAAAGACTGAAAACGGGAACTGTATCATGGATCAGAGAACCTGGGGGCAGCCTTAGTCCTGATACAAATCGCTGCCTCAATTTGAATGTGATACACAACCTGTCCAGGAACTGAGGTTCCTTGTTTAAAAAAAAAAAAAAAAAAAGCGTCTTCCCTGGTGGCGCAGTGGTTGAGAGTCCACCTGTCAATGCAGGGGACACGGGTTCGTGCCCTGGTCCGGGAAGATCCCACATGCCGCGAAGCGGCTGGGCCCATGAGCCATGGCCGCTGAGCCTGGGCGTCCGGAGCCTGTGCTCCGCAACGGGAGAGGCCACAACAGTGAGAGGCCCGCGTACCGCAAAAAAAAAATAATAATAATAATAATTTGATTAAACTATTTATAAGGTACATTTATGGCTCACTGGTATGTCATTTCTGATGCCTCCCTGTCTACAGACCCTTCAGAACTCTGCTGCTCAGTTCTTGAAGATAACTATCAACAAAACTGTACTGAAATGATGATTGAGGAGCAATGATAGACTTTAAAGTTAACCTTTTTCTTTTTTAAATTGTGGTAAGAGTGTTTAACAGGAGATTGTTCTCTTTAAGTGTTCACTGTGGTGTTGTTAACTCTAGCACAGTATTGCCCAGCAGATGTCTAGAACTTAATTAAACTGCATAACTGAAACTTTATACCATTGAACAACAACTCCCCATTTCCTTTTCCCCCAGCCCCTGACAACCACTGTTCTTACTCTCTGCTTCTGTGAGTTTGACTATGTTAGATACCTCATATAAGTGGAATCATGCAGTATTTGTCCTGTGTCTGGCTTATTTCACTTAGCATAATGTCCTCAAGGTTTATCTGTGTTGCATGTGAGAGGATTTCCTTCTTTTTAAGGCTGAATAGTATTCCATTGTATGTACATACCACATTTTCTTTACCTACTCATCCATGGACATTTGTTCATGCTTGGTTCATGTTTTTATTGGGTCAAATTGTAATTGTAGCTATTCAACTAAGGCTGAATCCACAAACTAGTTTTAACCCTTTTTACTGCCTTTAGAGAAAAAGCAAACAAGCTCATAAAATCATTGGGAAAACAAGATCTGGTCAAACAGATCATAATGTTTACTGATGTAAAGTCACCATGCTTTTTTAAATTGGTCAGACCTGTTAAAATAAAAAAATGATATGTGGGTGAAGAACAACACTTGCCCTAAGGAGAGAGCATGTTCCTGGTTTCCATGGTGGTGAGATAGCCTCCTTCCTTCATGCCACAGTGAAGAAATACCCAAGATTGGTATAATTTAGAGATTAACCAAACCCCTTTGTTCAGGTACTGACTAAGAGGTAACTAACTCCCTTATTTGGTATTGATTAAAGGGTAATAGTGACTTGTACTTTCATGGTACTCTTTATCTGAAGAGTTCTGTGACTGAGCAGGGGGAAAAAACCCACAGGGAGAGTAGATGTCAATAATTAGCTTCCCCTCTCAAGTTCCAAAGTAAGTGAGGAAATATTTTTACTGAATATTCCAAGTTAGAAGCAGAAGATAAGCTAAAAATATCTTACTATTCTGATTAAAATACCAAAAACAAAATGCCTTGTAAAAATAAAATTCCCTTTTTCTTTTTGTCTTCACTAATAAATCCAAATATGGACTTCATCAGAGAAAATAGCTCAACAGAACATTTACCTAAGTCCTAATACTGTGTGGATATAAAAGGCTGGCTGAAAATAGACTTCCAATGGACTCAGAGGCTCACCCTACCTAAATTATGTGCAGGTCTAACTGGTAGTTCTGGGAAAATATGAAGAAGAATAAAGCACAGTTATGGAGAACGTGCAGGTATACACTGAATACATGCTAGTAGCTAAGTGAATGAAATGTGTATTAAGTCCATTGCTTGTCTTAATATAGATTAGAAGGGCAGCTGCTACTAATAGCAACCATTTGAGATAAACATTAAACCTACATGTGCCAGATTAAAGATGAGAATTCTGATATGAAAAATGTGTCATGGACTAAATTAAAACATTTAAGACACTTTATCTGATTTTAATTTTACTATTTCTTGACATAGGAGAAGCATTCATTTAAGTATCAGATACTCAACAAGTCAACTTATCAGGCTTATATCTAGGAGTTAGAGAAGTTATATAACTTCCTTAAGCTATCAATTTTCATTTAGTATTGTAACTGTTACCTTAATTTGCTTTTTTTTCTGCCCTCAAATGCTCAGTGACTTGAGAAAGTATAGACTCTGAATTGATGGAAAGAAGTCTGGGTTGTTGTTGCTTTAACCCTTTGAGCCAGACTGTATTCTTCAACGGCTATAAAATATCTCCCCCATTAAGAGGTGGGGTCTGAGCCCCTCCCCTTAACATTGGGTAGGCTTTTGGAACTGGTTGACCAGGATAGTGGAAGGAAGTGACTCTCTGTGGCTTTCATAGCGGGTGATTGAGCTTCTTCCTCACTAGTTGGGACACTTGTGTTGGAACTCTGGGCAGCCATGTAAACAATCTGACTGTTCTCAGGCCACCATGCTTTGAGGAAGCCCAGACTTAGCCCATAAGGACCACGTGGAGAAGACCTGAGAATAGTACATGAAGAGAGAGATGGCCAGCCAGACCTCAGCTGCACCTCCCCCACTATACCAGCTGCTCTCTCTGCCTGCATGAAAGACCCCAAGGTAGACCCACTCAGCCGAACTCCTCTTGAACTTCTGACCCACAGAAACGTTGAAAAATTACAATTGATTGTTGTTTTAAGCCACAGAGTTTTGGGGTGACTTGTTATGCAGCACTAAATAACTGGAATACCCTCTCAAAAATTAAAACTGTTCAAACTAGAACTGATATGTTTAAAATGACGATGTTGCCTAAATAATACAGAGGCGTGGATGTTTGCATGCAGGTAAATTAGTAAATAGGTGAGCAGTTATACCTGAAAAGAGGTCTGTCCTAGTAGCCACCTTCTTTTCTCTTCTTTCCACACTATCCCTTAGCTTCCAAGCCTCCCCTTGTATCTCTCACTCGCGGTTTTCAATTCAGAGTGGACATTAGAACCACTAGGAAAACTTTAAAAAATAGTGAATGTCCAGGCCCATATTTAATTGTTTGAGGTGGGAACCGGATGTAGGTACATTTTAAAACTCACCAGGTGATTTCCAGTTTGCAGCCAGGGCTGAGAACCACTGTGAGATGCTGACAGTGCCCAAATCTGTATCCCTGGCTCAGTTCTTCCTTGGAGCTGCAGATTCACAGATTCGACTGTTCTCTAGATGTCTGGACGTGGATGCCCCCCAGCCCCCTCAAGCAGAAGGTTCCATTTTCACCACTACTTCTTTTCTCAGGAAATGACAGCGCTATCGACAAAAGTGCTCAAGCCAGACACCCAGGAGTCATCCAGATTCCTTCACCTTCCGTCTTCCTCATTCCTCGCGACACAAATCAGTCACTTCCCCCCAAGTAATTTGTGAGTCCTTCTCTCCACTGCCCCATCTTGGTCTACTTTCTCTCCCCTCGATACTGCATTAGAATCCTAACTGGCATCCATTTGCTCTCCTCCAACTCATCCACATAGAAACCACAGTGACCTTCTTAAATATGCAAATATCACACTCCTCCTCTGAGTAGATCCCTCCAGTGGCTACCTTTAGGATAAGACACAGAATCATAAGATGGCTTGCAGAGCCTTGCACACTTTGCCTCATGCCTCTTTGATCGAGCTTCATCTGAAATCCCTTCCTTCTAACATTTAATGCTCCAACAATCCTGGGTCTTCATTCCTTTGAACGTGCTTCCAGTCACTCGGTCCTGTCCTTGAGTAGATGCTGTGTACTCTTCCTGGAATAATTCATCTCCTCCCCCCTTTCCCTCTCCTGGCTTGGTCTTATTACCCTTCATTCTCAGTGTAAACAAACGTCAGATGGAGCTTCCCTGATTCTCTGGGTTAGGATAGATCCCCCTGTTACAGGTGCCCAACTCACCTTTACCTCCCCTTCTGTAACACTTATCAAACATCTGCCTTCTTAGACTATAAGCTCCAAAGCAGGTCAGGGAATGTATCTGTCACTGCTACACTCCAGCGTCTAGCATAGTCTGGTCATTGTGACTGACCGAATGAATGAATAAACAAGTGAATGTGGATTAAGAGCAGTATCAACTCTGAGGGAAGTTCTTGTGGTGAGACTGTGGCCTCTGTACTTGGCTCTGGCCCATCTAAATTCAGATCAACAATTCGGATAAGATACAGATGATGGCAACTAATGTTTTAAATGATATAAAATTGGAAGGAATGGCTAATGCATTCCCTGTTTTTGATGGCAGAAAGCAAGGTTCTAAAAGCTAACAGCTGACTGGAGTGATGGGTCAGAACTTATAGACTGAAATTTAATAAAGGTGAATGCAATATCCTACCCGTTGCGTTCTAGTCACTATACAAGTATAGGATGGGGAACGCTTGTCACAGAAACAATCCAGGGTGTGTTATTAACATAGTAAGCTCTGTTTGAACCCGTAATTGATGAGGGCCCGAAAGTGCTAATGCCACCTTAGATTCCTTTAATGGGTAAGTAGGGCCCCACCAAGACAGATGCCAGTCCCACAATCCTCTGCTCTGATCCAGCCACCTCTGGAACAAGGTCCTTCATTTATAGGACCACATTTCACCAGGATGCACTCAGAGGAGCTCGACCAGGGTGGTGAAAGGTTGGGAAGCACAGCTTACGAAAAACAGAAGAGCATAACCGCTCCGTAGGAGATGGAATTCTGAGGAACACATTCGTTCCTTGAAAAAAAAAAAAATGAAGGGCTGGTCTTTAGGAAAAAGATTACACCAGAAGGCAGAACCAGGACCAAGGACTGGCAACATCTAACATCCCCTCTCTGGCCACATTCTTATCATTGACCCCTCTTATCCTCTCGTTCTGTTGAGCATCTGCTCTGTGTTCTCAACAGGATCTCTCGTCCCTTGGTGTCTCCCTAGTCTCCCAATTCGTCATCCCCCTTCATTGCCCACAGATGCCTTGATCATCTACCTTATGATTCTCAGCCGCTGTATCCCCGAGTCCTAGGATCTACCACTAGGTTTCTTAGAGTTCATAACCTTGGGTCCTTCCTTTTGTCTGCTTCTACCTCTGGCCTGTTGAGGAAAGCCACACCAGTTGGCTCCATGACAAATCCGTGCGATCATCCGGCATTAGTGGCCCTTCAGTCCAGCTCGGCCCTCTTTCATTCATCCAGGCCGTTTCCTATCGCATTCCCATAAGGCAGCTCTAAACCTTTCTCCACATTTTAGCCCTAAGGCAAACTCTAAAACTCTCACTCAGAGGAAATACCTTCCTTCAGTTGTCCTCCTAAGGATCTCAAATTTCTTCTCTATCTTCACTCTTCCTTTCTCTCCTTTCTTCCTTCCTCAGAATTCTGAGGAAGAGAAAGAATCTGCCTTCCCTTCCAAAGCTTGCTTTTCCACATGGATTTTGATACCGTTTTCTTTCATTTCCTCTGGGACTTTGTTTCATAATTTATCTCCCGTCTTCCCTCTCTTCAAATTCTGTCTCACTGCCGGCTCCATTCTCCCGTCACTCAACACACTCAGGCACTCTGTGGAGATGAATTGTGTGGTGATTGTTTTAAGAGGGATTGGAGAGAGCAGAAACCAAGCCAGAGAGTCCAATTAGAAGGCTTTTTCCAGAGTCCAGGCAAAAGGCAAAGGAAACCTGTCCAGGGTAGTGAAAGAAAAAATAGAGAACAGGTGAGACTCAGAGAGGATTTTTGTTGTCAGAATGACCTTGAGTTAGTTGTTATTTATGACGTTGCCTTATTTTCCTATGGTTTTGTCAGCTCCTTGGGGGCAAATACTGTGTCAGATTCATCTCACAGATTCATCTCACTTTCTCTCATGAAATCTGGCTTGCAATGAATGGTTAGAATTCCCTCAAAATATGTGTGTCAGGGGGAGTGCGGGAGAGGGAGAGCCGCACTCTGAAAGGTATATTTTTTTAAAAAGAGGTTAGTTGTTGAGACCGGGAAAGATGGCTCCATATTAGGAGGAAGAAAAAAGTAGACTTTGTTCCTCAATGTGTGGTCTGTTGTAGTATTTTCCCATTGCTGTAACAAATGGGGTTTGCTATTACAAATTGCCACAAACGTAGTGGCTTAAAAGACCACAAATTTACTATCTTACAGCTACGGAGATCAGAAGTCTGAATGGGTCTCATTGGGCTAAAACCAAGGTGTCAGCAGGGCTACATTCCTTTCTGGAGGCTCTAGGGGAGAATTCGTTTTCTTGCCTTTTCCAGCTTCTAGAAGCTGCCTGCATTTCTTGGCTCGTGGCCTCCTTTCATCTTCAAACCCAGAAATGGCTGGTCAGGTCTTTCTCACAGTGAGTCAGTCGGATATTCTCTTCTTCCTCCTTCTACTTATAAGGACCCTCATGATTATATTGGGTCCACTGAGATAATCCAGATAATCTCCCCTTCTCAAGGTGATTTGATTAACAACCTTAATTCTATCTGCAGCCTTAATTTGCCAGTAGCCTAACATATTCACAGGTTCCTGGGGATTAGGGGGTGGTTGCCTTTGGGGGCTATTATTCTGTCACCACATCCCTGGACAGTCAGCATCTCCATCACCTGGTAACTTTTTAGAAATGCACTCTCGGGCTCCACCCCAAGCCTCTGAATCAGAATCTGCATTCTAATCAGATCCCCAGGCGAATATACTTTAAAGTTTGTGGAGCCACTACTTGACTATCTGTAAGATTCTCTCAACTTTAAACTTCCCACAATTCTGTGAAAACTGCACTTTTTTCCACCTTCAAATCTTCATTATTCCTTCTAATCCTGGTTTCCTGCCAAAAAAAAAAGTTAATTTTGATTTATATGCCTGGTGTTAATTCCCCAGAAGCCAGCCAAGTAGAACATGAAAACACTTCTTGCATATTTTTTACTGGTAGAAAGTAGATGTTAGAAAAGGCAATTAAATTATAGAATTATCCATGATGCAAAGGTACTGGTCTGCAAAGAATATTTTCTTCCCCAAGAAGATTCATAGGCAAACTGCCTTCATTAGAGTGTAGATAATATTAGTGGCCCAGCAAGTGAAGCGAAACGTACACAGATGAGCTGTTTTTAAGGCATCTCTGAACTGCTCAGCATTTGAGAAATGTGACCAAAGCTGATTATAAAATTCCTTTCAGAGCTGCAGGAACGGCAACCCATAAATAACTCTGGTTCTCACTGGTGCAAAAAGGAGGTTGCAGGCTGTTTGACTGCTGTCCTTCTTGTAGGGGATAAGATTAAGCTCACCTCCAAGATTACAAGGTCCTCAAGGCTGGGACCAGCAGTGCCTGGGACCTAGGAGGCGCGTCATACATTTTTGGACTTGAATACTTTTTACTACCATATAATATATTAAGCTGAATTACAGAGATGCACTGGGAAAAAAAACTGGATAAATAAAAGTAATATTTCAATGATCATCTTACTAGACTCCCTACTTCCTTTTGTTCATTCATCTATCTGAACATTTATGAATCATCTACTCGATGCCACCCATTGTTCTAGGCCCTCTGGATGTACAGCTATGATCCCTGCCGTTTACAAGCTCACATTCCAGTGGAGCAAATAGTCATATAAGTAAATAATTAGGGCAACATGAGTGCTAGATGAGGTCTGTGAACAAGGCTCATGGGCCTCTCTTCTCTGAAATGTCATTCCCATTCTATCCAGATTTACCTTTAAAATCGCCCATTTTTCCCCTTTGCCAGTTGGATTAGTAATCTGGCTTTATTACTTTTATTTTCAGCCCTAGTTACTAATGTTGCCTCTAGGCACTCGCTACTTGTTCTAGAAAATGAAACCTCTCCGACTAGTGCAAGTGCAAAAGAGGTTACTCTAAAGATCTGGTAGGGACTCATGGGACTGCAGGACAAGTTAAAGAAGCAGGAAAGCAGGAAGTAAGGCAGCTCCAAATGGCCCCTCTTCATCTCCGTTCTGGCTTCTCTCCCTTTGTGTGGAATAGTCCAGATGCCAAGGCAGAGAATCTGATTGGCCCACTTTGTCTTTTCAGACCTGACTGCTGCAATCATTGTCACTATACTCTGCTTCCTTCATATCGCTCACTTAGCACGAGTTGCAGTTGTATATTTTTTTAATTTGTGTATTTCACATCTGTTTTCCTCTCTAGGTTTGGTAGTGACTGTGTCTGTTTTATTACTGCTGTCTCCGGCCACTAGTGCAGTGCCTGACGATAGTAGGCATTTAGTAAATAAATAAATGAAAGAATGAGACTTGGGCAGGAGGTGGGGGTGGGGTGGGGGGAGTCTGGGAGCACGTGCTGTTAACCACCCTAGTGACGGGCTTCCTTGTGGTGCCACTCAACTTGCAGGAGAGAAAGAGATTGAGAAGAGCCTTGGGTCCACTGACTACTCAGCAAGGCTGAAGGGGAAGGTTCTAAAGAAGGGAAGTATATGGGGGAATCTCCCCCAAATAAGTCTTGGCCAACACTCTAGACACACATTCTTTCCATTTCAAAGACACACCAACCTTTATACCTAGAGAGACCCTTCTCCTTCATGGCCCAATGTAAATGCTCCCACCCTTTCCTTTTAAAAATTTATTGAGCAGCTAATATATGCCAAATTCTATATCAGACACTTTACATGCATCATCTCTTTTCAGTTTTACTGAGACTCTAGCAGGTCATATCCTCATTTTACAGCTACAGAACCAAGTTTCAGCAATTTAAGCAGCTCATCCAAGGTCATAGAACTAGCATATAGCAGAGCCAAGATTAGAAAATAGGTCTGTTTAATTCCAAAGCTTCTTCTGCGACGTTTGGCTGTTTCCTCTATATTCTCCCCTCCTTGGGCAAACTTCACTGCTCCCTTCTCTGTGATACTACAGCCTTTTTCATAGAGGCAGCACAGCGTTTTACGTGCTTTCAGGTACGGACAGTTCTGGAACCACTGCTACACTGTCCGTCTTAGGGCAGGGACTGTAGCTGGCTCCCTTTTGTGTCCTCAGTGCCTGTTACCTTGTGGAGGCTCAACCAATACCTGTCTGCTGGGCTGAGCTTTGGAAGGATAGGCAGTTACTATGCTATTTTGTATTTTTAAAACTCCACAAATACCATGAGTATCTTATTATACAGAAGTCTCATAAATATTCTTCCCATCTCTGTTATTGAAAGTTAAAGAACATATGTCTATTCTCCATAACCATATAATGTTTAGGTCATATCACAGTCTACAGAGACTCACCTGCCTGTTATTGTGGATGGTAAATACAGAGTGATGGGATGGTCCAAACACTGGCAGAATATTCCTTTGACTCAAAAGAGCAGCCTGAATAAGGACCTACTGTATAGCACAGGGAACTCTACTCAATACTCTGCAATGGCATATATGGGGAAAGAATCTAAAAAAGAGTGGATATGTGTATAACTGATTCACTTTGCTGTACACCTGAAACTAACACAACGTTATCAACTCAACTATACTCCAGTGAAAAAAAAATGGTTTTAGAGGGTAGAGAATGAAGGAGAGCGTTATAGCATATTTATCTACAATTAGCAAAACCCCACTGGAGCACAATTTCACATATGAATTAATGGAAAAGTAATAAAAATATTAGCATGACATGTCAAAAAAAACAGAGCAGCCTGGTATAGGTGCAAATTGGCATTCCCTCATTCAACAAATAGTTATTAAATACCTACTATGTGCACATTGTTAGTCACTCGGGGTACGCTTGGTGACAAGGCAAAGATGACTGAGAGGAAGGTTTTGCCCACATGTTGCTTACCGTTTAGAAGACACACCTTACCCAGACACTTAGGCTGTGACGTAGAAGATGCTAAGGTTAGGAGGCACCCACTGATAAGGTCTGTGAGAACCAAAAAGAGACAGAGATGACTTACAGCAGGGATGGTTGAGATGGACTTCACGGAACACATGGCATCTCAGCTGGAGTGTAAGATTTGGGCAAGGGCACACATCTCAGGTCAAGGGCAAAGTTCACACAGAGGTAGGGGGCCAACACTGGGCTTGTGCTTATCTATAAGGGGCAGAGCGAGAGGGGCACTTGGAAAAGCAAGTGGGTGCCCAGTTGTTGATGGCCTTGAATCCAGATTGTAGACATTTAACTTTACTCTTAAGGAAGGTGGGGAAATAGTCATGATTATACTTGAAGAAGAGTAGTCTGGCAACAGCCTTGGGGTGAATTTGCAGGGGAGAGACCAGAAGCAGAGGGAGCTGTTATTTTCTGTTTATTTGATAATACTGGGTCTTTACTGATCACACAGCTGTGTAGGTGGATTGAAAACTTCTGTCAGAACCATTTTGTTGAAACTCACACATAGTCTAAGTGACTCATCAGTAAGCCAAGAAGAATTTCTAAGGAGTCATCGTAGACAGGCTCAAGAAATGTGCAGTGTGAATGAGGAAATCTAACAGCTCTTAAACCAGACAAGTCAGGTCCAGGGGAGGTAGGTTAATGTGGGAAGCTGAAATCAAACGGTGAAAGTCACACTGCCTTGCTGCTTACTGCAGTCAAAATGACAGCAGGGCGGGCCTGAGGCAGAATGGGGCAAAACCTGCCAAGCCAGATAGAAAGCCCCAGAGAGAGGAGAGAAAGGGAGATTAGAATGCTGACGTTAAATCAAAACAATTTTTTAAATGTTTATTTTTTATTGACATGTAGTTGATGTACAGTATAAGTTACAGGTATAAAATACAGTGAGTCACAGTTTTTAAAGGTTATACTGCATTTCGAATTACTGAAAAATATTGGCTGTATTCCCCACGTTGTACAGTATATCCTTGTAGCTTATTTTATACGTAATGGCTTGTACCTCTTAATCCCCTACTCTTATCTTGCCCTTCCCCTCTTGCCTCTTCCCACTGGTAACCACTAGTTTGTTCTCTATATCTGTGTCCACTTCTTTTTTGTTATATTCACTAATTTGTTGTATTTTTTAGATTCCACATATAAGTGACATCATATAGTATTTGTCTTTCTCTGTCTGACGTATTTCACTTGGCATTGTACCCTCCAAGTCCATGGATGTTGCTACAAATGGCAAAATCACATTCTTTTTTATGACTCAGTAGTATCCCATTATATATATGTGTATGTGTGTGTGTGTGTGTGTGTATATATATATATATATATATATATATATATCACATCTTCTTTATCCATTCATCTGCTGATGGACACTTAGGTTGTATCCATATCTTGGCAATTGTAAATGCTGCTATGAACATTGGGGCACATGTTATCTTTTCGAATTAGTGTTTTTGTTTTTTTCAGATATATACCCATGAGTGGAATTACTGGGTCATATTATAGCTCTGTTTTTAGTTTTTTGAGAAACCTCCATACTGTTTTCCATAGTGGCTGCACTAATTTACATTCTCACCAACAGTGTACGAGTGTTCCCCTTTCTCCACATGCTCGCCAGCGTTTGTTATTTGTGTTCTTTTTGATGACAGCCATTCTGACAGGTGTGAGGTGATAGCTCATTGTGGTTTTGACTTGCATTTCCCTGATGATTAGGGATGTTAAGCATCTCTTCATGTGCCTGTTGGCCATCTGCATTTCCTCTTTGGAAAAATGTCTATTCAGTTCTTCTGACCATTTTTTAATCAGGTTGTTTGTTTTTCTCTGGAGTTGTGTAAGCTGTTTATATATGTTGAATATTAACCCTTATTGGTCATATCATTTGCACATATTTTCTCCCATTCAGTAGGTTGTCTTCATTTTATCAATGGTTTCCTTTGCTGTGCAAAAGCTTTTAAAATCAAAACAACTTTTGATGTGCAAAAGGAAGATTTCTCAATAGCAAATTGAATTTGCCAAACTAGATTTAAATTAGTAAAAGCAAAACAGAGGAATGTGACTTGGGAAAGGTAAAGCAGTTGCTAAATGAACCACTAACTAGTGGGCCATATTGTCACCTGACATCCTGCGCCGCTGCCTGGTTGACCCCCCTGGAACGCACTGTTTATGGCATGAGAACCCTTGAGGGATGCACTCACGTGCAGCTGCAAACAGTGGGCTTCGGGGTGAAGCTGCAGCAACAGACTCACCAGCTTGGGCTGTGGCAGTGAAGTAAAGGCCGTGTGTCTGAAGCATCGCCGCCAAAGACAACCTCTGCAAAACAGCCACTGCAGGCGTGAATTTTATGAGTTCTCCACATGCAAACTACCATTAGTCACGCATTGATTGATCCATTGCTCCAGGAGCTTCATTTCCAAATGCAAAGGCAGCTTTTCAGCACAACCTCACTATAACACTGCCTTTGTCATCCACTCCTTATATTTTAAACCTCCTTCATAAGGAGGTTTTTTTTTAGATTTAAATGCTTAGACCCCTTATGACTGCTGCATCTTGAATAGTGACACTGTGAGGTTCCTGTATTTTTTTTATTTATTTATTTATTTTTTTGCGGTACATGGACCTCTCACTGTTGTGGCCTCTCCCGTTGCGGAGCACAGGCTCCGGACGCACAGGCTCAGCAGCCATGGCTCACGGGCCCAGCCGCTCCGCGGCATGTGGGATCTTCCCGAACCGGGGCACGAACCCGTGTCCCCTGCATCGGCAGGCAGACTCTCAACCACTGCGCCACCAGGGAAGCCCAGGTTCCTGTATTTTTATGCGTGCATATGAGTGCCTGGATTTCTCCATCTTTCTCAAACACATTTTCATAGAAAAATAAATGTAGTGAATTTATAAATAAGAAGGTGGAGAAACAATACTACTCTCTTCACATTAGGCAAGTACTGTGATTAAAGCAGAAACTTGGCCCAGAAATCCACTAGAATTCAACATTACTATGGAATATCTAAGAATAGGCAGAAATTATTTTTTTCCTTTTTTTTCTCTTTTCTTTAAAACTTGACATTCCTGTTTTAATTGTGTCTTCCTCCAGGAGTTGTATGCAATATTCATAGTTATATTTGATATCAGAACTCAGTTACTGACAGTATTCTAAGGATATGTTCAGTGCTAGGATATATAAAGTGACAAGGATAGATGTTTTCTATATCCTACCGTGGTTGATTTTTTTTTTTTTTTCTTTTAAAGAGGGACAGGCAAGAGTAGTATAAACATCTAAAGAAGAAGTATCTCTATAAGCTCAGGTTTATATTATATTTTGCCTTAACATAATAAAATAAATTATGTTTTGCAGAGGAGAGACTGGAAACAGGGCAAACAACTATTTTATGTTTATTCCATACTTCTGGGTCTTTACTGATCACACAACTATGTAGGTGGATCGAAAACTTTGTGGTTTTTTTTATTGACGTATAGTTGATTTACAACATTATATTAGTTTCAGGTATACAGCATATAGTGTTCAGTATTTTTACATATTATACTCCATTCAAAGTTATTACAAGATAATGGCTATAATTCCCTGTGCTGTTCAATATGTCCTTGTTGCTTATCCATTTTTTTCATAGTAGTTTGTATCTCTTAATTCCATGCCCCAATCTTGCCCCTCCCTGCTTCCCTCTCTCCACCAGTAACCACTATTTTGTTTTCTATATCTGTGAGTCCATTTCTGTTTTGCTATCTACATTCATTTGTTTTATTTTTTTAGATTTCACATATAAGTGATATCATATGTGTTCTCTGTCTGACTTGTTTCACTAAGTATAATATGCTCTAGGTTCATCCATGTTGCTACAAATTATTATTTAGAAGGGCATGACTGATGTGGTAATAATGATGGTCATTATTATCAAGAAATTTTATATAATACTAACCAATTAGAGTGGCTTGAAATGCTAGAATTTTATTTAAAAGAACTACATTAGAAGGACAACACGTAATGTTTATACATAACTCCAGCGCACTGGTGCCTGCTAGGCCAATTGTATTTAGTTTTGGACATGCACTGTTAATGATTCTCCCGGGTCAATGCAGGTGTTTTTGTTCTTGTTTTTCTCCCCATCTTGGCTTCTCTTTAAAAAAAGAGATAAACGGGAAGATTTGGGTCAAAGGGTATAAACTTTCAGTTACAAGATTAATAAGTTCTGGGGATCTAATGCACAGTATGGTGATTGTATACTGAATCATATACTTGAGAGTAGATCTTAAATGTTCTCACCACAAAAAAGAAGTGGTAATTATCTAATGGGATGGAGGTATTAGCTAATGCTATGGTGGTAATCATTTTGCAGTACATAAATGTATCAAATCAACATACTGTACACCTTAACTTACACATAACTTAAATATAATGATATATAAATATACATTTATCTACATATAAAATGTGTATATGACAAGGATAAATTAGAGAGAGAGAGAGAGAGAGAAAAGAGAGAGAGCTATCTTTCTAACATGATGAATGAATAAGAAAGGACAACACAAAAGGATGGTTATGGGATGCTCACAAGACCTAAGTCTTTTGCATAGCCTTGCAGGCTGCATGATCTGGTCCCTGCCCGCCTCTGGCCTCATCTTTGTATTTTGGAAGCCTCAGCCTCTGCCTCCCTCTATACTCCCTCACCTGTGCCTTCCTCCTCATTCATGCTGTTCCCTCTGCCTAAGATGCCTTTCCTCTTAACCTCCCACCCATCTCTTCTCCCCTGTCCTTCAGATTTCAGCATACCTATATAAAGTCGTCTCCCTGTCCTATGATTTATAGCCTTTATCACAATGTATAAGTATGTATTTGTGTGATCATTTGAACAATGTGTGCATCCCCCTCTAGTCTATAAGTTACAGGAAGTTTGGTGCCTTGTCACACAATAGACATTCAAAAATTATTCACTGAAAGGATTTTTAAAGAGAGCAAGCGAAAAAGTGAGAAAGAACTTAGATTTGAAGAAGTTAATAATATTTTTTAAAATAGAAGCTAGAAAAACTAAGAACCGTGAAGTAGAGAAACAAATCAAAGGACTCTTGTCACATATATACAACTGTGTGTGTGTGTGTGTGTGTGTGTGTATAATTAGAGTCCTTGAAAATCCCTACATATGTAGCATTTCTGAATGTCAAGATTCAAAGCCAGCTTTCTATAATGTCAGAACCTCTCCAAGTTATAAACCCATATCTTGTGCTGTTTTCTCATTATAATCTAAATACTCTTACATGTACATCGAAATGGAGTAGGCTGTCTATTTTGTAACATAATTAGGAAATAGGCTATGCTGCTCAATTGAGTGTTCTGGGCAATAGAATCACATTACACATTATCATACACATATAATCCACAGTCCATGAATCTGATTACAATAAATTGCATGTAACTCTAAAACTCAATCTAACCATGTAAGGATTGTGCAGTGCTTTTGTGGCCATCATTGTGGATGCTACGCACCTTGGCACCAGGTAGTACTCTCATACTTGTCAGTAGTGGCTGCAGTAATCCCCTTGATAGAAAGCTGGGTGAGCCAGGGTTTGCTGAAGTGGATAGAGCGTCCTGTAGTAATTGCAAGTTCTGTGAGATAAAGGTCCATTAATTCTATTAGGCAAAAAGAAAGAACATGTGCAAAATTTGATTAAGAAATACCTATAGGTCATTAAAAATTGAATATCAGCTTAACCTGTTGAAGTCCTTAGCTCTCATACATGTATTTACTTTTACTGTTTTAAATGTTTGATTTTCAGAAGTGTGTTGGGGAACGTTTTCCGTATTATGGCTAAGATTGCTATTTCAAAAATACAATGCCCCACATTTTATATCTCTATAAAAATTAATGGAGTTTCACACCACGCTTCTGTGAACCTCACTATGACTGTCTCCACTGTGCAGATCAGAGAAGCTGAGGCATGAGGCTATTCCTGTAAATTTTCCAAAGAGCTGCCCTGAGCCCACGGAGAAGAGAGCCTGAGACAGAAAACTATCTGTGTACTCACTGAAAAGTACTCACTGAAAGTACACCTTGGAGTCTTGGGGCTGGGTTGGTGGGGGGAGTAGGTTGCAAAACCAGAGTTGGCTTTTCCCACGTGCTACTCCAGTCCTAACAAGGACGTCTCTGTAGAAATGTGTTTTCAGGTAAAGAGGCTATCAAGGTGGTCACCAGGATTCATTTTTAGTGGTCTGAAGTGCCTTGAGTATGCTTGATGGCAAGAAGGTAGATTAGTTGGCTTTTCAAGGCCTTTCTAACAGATATCATTCTAGCCAGTGAGAGACTAATATGGATGAAAAATATTCAAAACGTTTACCTTTCTTTTTCTCTTCCTCTCCTTTGCAGATCTATGCGGTTCGATCAGTTGTTCCCAACAAAAGCAATAATGAAATAGTTCTGGTGCTACAGCAGTTTGATTTTAATGTAGATAAAGCAGTGCAGGCCTTCGTGGATGGTGAGTATACACGTCCCCTGAACCTGAAGACGTTAGAAATAGATATTCCATATATTCTGTATTTTCTTCCTTGACTGCATTGAATACCAATTATTCACTAATACTTTAATTTTCATTAAAATATGCTAGGTTTTAAAGACACATCTACATATTAAGAGCAGAATTTGGAAGTTCTTTTTTCCTCATTGGGGGAAAAAAAAAGACAGACTGTAGATAGGTTGCAAAGGATACATATTGTAATGCTACTAATTCCGTTGTCAACCAGTCTGTCCAATTTGTTACTAAACACGTCCTTTATCTGATGGCGCCCTTGTTAATGGAGGATAATGTACTTTACTCCTGATCTGGGAAGCCTTCTCAACTCTTCAACCAGCATAGTTCTACTTGGCCTTACGACTGGAATCCTTGAACTTGATGCTTATGTAGCCTGAGAGGACTGGTTTAGTCTTTAATATCCTTAGTTTATGATTTTGAGGTTACCTACTTAGTCAGAATATCAGTTCATCTTATCTACCTCTAGAACTTTTTGCTGTCTAAAAGAAATTGTTTTTTTGGACAGCCCATTGCCAGTGACGGTATAGAATCTAAAGTCTCAGGAATGTATTTATTCTATAAATGGATAACCTACTGCTTTAGATTTCCTATAAATTATGGGAAAGTCTTCTCTCCTACTCAAATTAAAGTTCCATTTATGAACAGAGATCTCATACCTGTCCTTAGTTATCTTATGTCTTCTGTCCCAGCATTAGTTTCTGTTTTGTCAGTATGGACTAACTAAACATAATCTGACCGAAAGGTCAGGGAAGACCTATCAGCACATTCCTCGGGTTTATCCTAGTTACACTTTATTTGTTAAGGACAGTTTGATTTACTTACTTTCCTAGGAGTAGAATAATCTTCCTAAGTTTCTACATATAGTACAATTGCATTTCAGGCAAGGTTTTGGAACCAGGCAACACACTCACATTCTGATATCTGCAGTCAGGGTTTAGGGTCCTAATTGAATTAAAAATGATTATCATTCAAAATAGATCTGCAAGCAGACCCATGGTGCATAACTTTTCTGACTGTTTTTCCTGCTTCGTGTACAAGAATCTTTACTCACCAGATACAAATACAGAGAATGTAATTATTACTCCACCTTTGCAGCATTTAGTGCAATTCATCTCAAGGAAAAATTGGGGGAAACATGCATATCCTGGCTCAGATAAACTCTTTTCAGGTTTCACTTGCCAACATCACTCACATGGAAAAAAGCTTTAGGAAAGGAAAAAGGTTATTATCCCCATGCCTCTCCAGCCTCAGTTGGATTGAGGCCCCGATGTTCTCCATCATGAAAGTTTTTATTACAGAATGACCCCTGATGAGATGCACAGATACTCAGTAACTGATGGACTGTCATCAAATCCGATCATATTTAAATAGAGCACCATGCTTGTCCTTCTTGACATTTTCACCTTGTCGGTATTGAGGTCTCATTTTTAAAGACTCATCGATTGCTGAGAAACCTCATATCATTTTGGATGGGGAGCAGTCAGAAAACTTGTTTAAAAATCACTGAAAATCAGAAATAATTGTTAAGAATCATTTACGAGGCACACTAAAAGCACTCTTTCTGAGCGGCTTAAAGAACTCCAAGCAGTTTCAGTATAATTAAAGTTTAATGACAACAATTTCAAAATTGTCTGTAAACATAGTTATTTCTTCTTCAGAATTACCCTCTAAAAGCTTGTTGTCCAAATTGCAAATAGAATTTATGTCAAAATATGCAAATTAGATGTATAATTGAATATTGCAGTTGAAAGCAGTAAGCAACTCACCTCCTCCCTCTGATTAAAAAGAACAGTATTTAACATTTTTTAAAATTTAATTTTATCTGGAAAACTGAAGTTGAGCTATAAGTAAGAACTACCCTAATGATTATTAGCCACTGGTGTGACTTACGAAGTAACCTAGTGAAAGTGACTTCCTAAAGTTCTTCAAAAGGAAAATACTGTGAAACATTAATTCTCTGGGCAAATTAGAAAAAGACCAGCCCAGTTAATAAAAAGACTGAATTATAGCTTACTTTTAAGTGCAGTCTTATTATTTCAAGTACATGTAACGCAAAAGGCCTAAGAGGGGCATTGAATTGGAAACTGTGAATGGATAGGAATAATTAGCCTTTCTGAACATTAGTCCAAACACTATGGCCTTCTGGTTATCAAACAGTAACAGTAGACTCAATAATTGGGACCGTACTAATTTGAAATTTGTTATAACGACCCGCCTGAAGTTTATCTTTGTTTAGCCAACACGCTCATTGTAGAGAACTATAAGTATAATGAGACTGTATGAGAATGCTTAAAATTGTTAAAAGGATACATGTAAGAGCTACTCTTTTAGAAGCACCTATTTAAATGAGAACAACTGGTCTACTCATTACCAATAACTTATTGTTGAAATTACCCCCAGCACAGTTGGAATGAGTGAAGAACTTACTAAGACTACATGAAGATAGTGTAGCTGACCAGTGGTTAAGCATTTCTTTTAAAATGTTTTCTAATTTAATCAAGTTAGGCTTTTCCTCTGCATCTGAGCAATGCCACGTATGCATGTGAATGGCATTGACAGAACCTAGGACTCAACTTATTTGATGAGCTTCTTTTGTTTCAAAGCGGAACCTTGCAAAGACTGCATCCCATCCCTATTCACAGTGATGAGAGCAAAGCTAACATCAGATCGTCTGTCCTTATCACCCTGCAGGTTGTGAACATAATGAGTAGAGGCAGAAAATGAGCAGGAATAGCCAAACAAAAAGTTAGGATTCACATGGTTAATAATATTCAAAATCTCATGTTTAGCCCGGAAGATTAGAGGTATTTTGATTCATATATCAAACAGAACAATTTTAATTCTACCTATGGCGATGAAGCTATCAGAAAATTCTCGATCTATTTCATTTTCTCTAAGACAACATAATGATAAAACAAAGTAAGCTTCGTGTAGTGGGGCTTAATACTTTGATAAAACCAAGATCATGCAGTGAATTTAATGAAAATCTGGAAATAAAAAATGAAACTGGCATTTTTATTAAGGTAGGATGTATCAAAACAAATGAAAAAGCCGGGAAAAAAATCGCTACCAAGATGGAAAGACAGAGATGAATTTTGTGTGGTGCTTTATTATGTGAATGCATGTTGAAGATTCTTTGTCTTTGTCTAGGCAGTGCAATTCAAGTTCTAAAAGAATGGAATATGACAGGAAAAAAGAAGGTAAGATTGATATTGATTGTAAATTAGCAGCTTCCATCAGAATCTTCATGGTTGTTATCATTTTAACAAGGCTGCCAATTTTGTGCTTCTTTCATATATGTTAATATGTACACCCAGGAAGCTTCCAGATTCACGACTCTCTTAAATTACCGGCCACCCTCCCTACTAATGCCCTTGTTTTCTGTTCAAGTGTTTTTAACCACCAGGTGTGCTTTTGAAATCCCAGAGTTTTCTTTTTAAGTATTAAGGCGAGCCCAACCGGAGAATTCAAAGGATTCTAGACGTTAACTTGCCTGAACGTATCCTGTAGCACAAAGGCAAAAATTAAGGAGTGTTTTAAAGATACTTGAAAAGCCCTAAATATATTTTCACAGAACAGAGGGGAGATTTTACTCTGCCCCTCGCACGTTATTTTGCTTTCTTGTCTAGTCACACAGTCTCGACTTACGGGCACACGTGCGGTGTGCAGCGCACACACTGGCCTCTGTCTCCAGAACGTGCCTTTCTGGTCTTGTGAGTGACCATGGAGCACTGGAGCCCTCACTAGCTCCAGTGAGGTGCAGCTTCCTTCTTTATTTTTTTATTTTTTATTTTTGGTACGCGGGCCTCTCACTGCTGTGGCCTCTCCCGCCGCGGAGCACAGGCTCCAGACGCACAGGCTCAGCGGCCATGGCTCACAGGCCCAGCCGCTCCACGGCATGTGGGATCTTCCCGGACCGGGGCGCGAACCCGTGTCCCCTGCATCGGCAGGCGGACTCTCAACCACTGCACCACCAGGGAAGCCCGCAGCTTCCTTCTTGTTCTTGGCCTGTAACCTGTTTCATGACTTTCACAAAAAGTCTGCTTCTCTTTTCAAAGTAACTTCCCCACCCATTCCCACTATTCCCAGAGAAGCCTTGTGTTTTGGGAATCCCAGGATATACCCTTCCCACTGAGGGAAGATCGCAGGCCTGTGGCACAGGTTTTAAACAAACACAAGAAAGCAGTATTGCTTTCATAAAATCCCGAGATTACTGAAATTACTAGAATGATCCGTTCCTCCTTTTTCTCCTCCTAGCTTCATGGAGAATAGGAAGAATTATGAAAAATTTTTTAAATCTTTGTATGCCACCGTCTTTGACAATCTCTGCTTATCTTTAATCATAGCTTCCCAGGCTTCTATGTGAGATGAAGACAATTTGCAGGTGATTGAAAGGCAGTATTTATACTTACCTGGAGGAATTTCAGATGTGTGGTTTGGGTATGAAATTTCTCTGATGTGAAAAACAGAGCAGACGGCAGCTGCAGACCCAACTCATTACTAAGCCTCCCTCTTAGAGGTTCAGTGGGAAAACTGTCTCCCCAGCCCAGGAGACGCAGGGCTTGTGTGGGAATAAGTGCCCCTGGGCCTTCCTTCACCCAGTCAGTGCATTTCTCTCCCCTGGAGGAGCCCTTACTCAGGGGCATGATTGTGGTTTCAAAGGAAACGAAGGAGAGTGGGGTGGAGAATCAAGAGAAAACTGTTTCTTTTTATTTAATTAATTAATTAATTTTTTTTTTTTTTTTTTTTTTTGCGGTACACGGGCCTCTCACTGTTGTGGCCTCTCCCATTGCGGAGCACAGGCTCCGGACACGCAGGCTCAGCGGCCATGGCTCACGGGCCCAGCCGCTCCGTGGCACGTGGGATCTTCCCGGACCGGGGCACGAACCCGTGTCCCCTGCATCGCAGGCGGACTCTCAACCACTGTGCCACCAGGGAAGCCCTTCTTTTTATTTTTTTTTTCAAATGTGTTGAAGAACAAAGCCGGGCTGATGTTCAGCTGGTGGAACACTGATGCACAGGTGGGACAGGGTCTGCCCTGATGGGCCCCATGTCTATTCTCATTGGCTGAGGCTTGCACCAAGGTCTAAAAGTTTTCAATCATCTAGAATGCAGGGTTGCGTTATTTTGAACTAAATGTAACTGCAGTCTCGTAATGCCGTTCAGGTAGCAGCCGAGAGATCCAGATACAGGTGCACAGTGCAAATCCAGGTGGACCCACGTGGGTTCGGCGTTCCTTTGTAGCAGTTGTCCACTCCAGCTTAAGTATTCATGGGGATGATTCCCGGACAGTGCCAGCAATCCAGGGATCTCCTGGTTGGCTGGTGCCTTTTCCTAGATCCAACCTGGACTTTGGGGATCTGACTCTACTTCCTCCTTTCAGAGGGACTTCCCTGCCTCTTTTGTACCAGGCCTCCCCCTGCCTCTCCTCCCTCCCCAGAGGATCAGAACCTTAGTGTCCTCCCTGATCCCCCCCGTCCCACCCCCCACCCCGTCCAACATCTCTTTAAGAAATGAGACCTCTTCTCCAATACCACAATAGCTGAATTCAGGTTCTTCCAGGGCAGTTATCACAAGACTCTACTGTATGGCCATTCAGATATGTAGCAACTCAATGTGCTCCAATAATGTGTCAGCTGTTGAAGCCATTTCCTGCTGCTTTTTTCCTTTTAAAGAAAACTTTTTGGTTACTATGCTTATGAGGTAAAAGTTTATACAGCTCATTGTAGGAAAGAAGATATTTACATTAACTTGGGTGGTTAATAAAGACATAGGCGTTTTCACCCATTCTATTAGAAGAGCCAGAAAACCAAAAAAGGGTAACATATCTTATTTTGGTCTCTGGGGTTCTCCTTCTATTTCAAGGATGTGAGCTTCTCATTTGTTTCTCATTCTAGAACAATAAGAGAAAAAGAAGCAAGTCCAAGCAGCATCAAGGCAACAAAGATGCTAAAGACAAGGCAGAGAGGCCCGAAGCGGGGCCTGTGCAGCCACCACCGCCAGAGATACAGAATGGCCACGTCAACGGCTGTGAGAAGGACAGCTCATCCACTGATTCTGCCAGTGAAAAACCAGCCCTTGCCCCCCGTGAGAAAAAGATCTCAATACTCGAGGAACCTTCAAAGGCACTCCGTGGGGTCACAGGTCAGTTATCCTTAAGTAAAGTTGCTTAGGCAGACATAGAAGAAAAGGATGCCAAGGGACCCACTGGGACAGTCATTGCTACTGTTGATGTTGTTGGAAGGGAAAGATTGTTCTTTTATGGTGTCCACAGATTCAAGCGGTCTTCTCGCAGGATGGTGGAGGCGGGGAGGAAGGTGACAAGGCTAGAGAAGAAGTGTGCAATCTAGCCCTGCACTAAGTCAGAGGGTTTTTTTAACTAAAAAATATAGTTCTAGTCTGTATTGGGATCATCAGGAAAAAGGAAATTCCAGTTTAAAGAAATTTTTCACTTTTGCTGGGATAAGGGAGGGATAATTGGTGACCAAAGGAAATGTTATTAAAGGGTAGGCCAAGTTATTTTAACTCCTGGTATTTTGTATTATGTGATAGAATATATATCCCAGGGTGTTAGAATCTGGAATGTTAATTACTTGTGCTATAGCTATACATTCATTACTCGACAAAAGGCTACTTAATCAACTGTATGACCTTGGGGGCATCATTTCATCTCTAGTGTCCCATTTCTTTTCTGCAACATAAGGCAGCTGTACAGGAATCTACTGGATCAGTGGTCTTCAATACTGTCTGACCCGATGCTCCATTTTTATATCAAATACTAAAATAAAATTCATAGATAATATACTCTACCTAGAAACAAAATGTCAATAATATAAAAACATAAGAAGTTCAAGAACAACTAAAATAGAAGGCCTAATAAAATGGCCAGATGTTCACACCCAATTATAATGCATCACTTTGCACTTAAAAGAAGGGAGACAGTACTCAACTGGGTAACGTGAACACTGTTTATTTATATGTGATATGTGAAGTAAGAACTGAATAAGTATATTTTTATGTAGACATGGGATCACTGTGAATGCAGCTGCTACAAATACAGACTGACAAGTGCTGATTGTCAACTCAAATAATGTGACTGCCCATGTGATTGGCCACGGGATTTTCCAAATGGTGAAAAGCTCTTGGTAAAGTTCTGAACACCAAAGAGTACAATTTTCTCTTAATTTCCACAGTAGTTGAACCCTAGAAATCCAAGTAAACCTTGGAAGTCCATAGGAAAACTGTACAAAAAATACTTGGGTTTACATGTCATGTGTCTAGGAGGATGTGAGAAAGTTCAGGTTACAGGGCAGTTCTTCGCTGTGTGGGATTCCTGTGATTGTGAGTCATTTAGCATCCTGCCCCCAACACCCACCCATACGCAATCATTTAGATAAATTTTAAAAGTGCCCTGTTTTTCAAAATGCCTCCTAAGATAAACCAAGGATGAATAAGACAGGGGCCCTACCTGAGAAGAGTTTAGTCTAGCAGAAAAGACAAGTGCAAACAGAAAATCACAAAGTAACCAGTATTGAATCAGGGATACCATGAGGAAGCATTAAATAACACACTAGGAAGTTTTTTAATTGTTCACAAAGCTCTAATTTTCTTCCATAAACACATTACCTAACAACACTATTAATAGTGCTATAATTCAGATAATCCTTACTACACAAGGATTTCTTAAAAACAAACAACGAAAATCACCTACTTCTATTTAGAATCTGGATTTTCCAGTAATCTTTTCATTCAGCTTTTCCTCTGCTTACAATTTTGAGAATGTTTTGATTTATAGTCAGGGCAGGAGAAAGAAATTAAATAATCGAGTGGCACATTCCCAACTTTGCTTGTGATTTGCCTTCACACCAATTATTTCAAAAGCTAATTACTCAAGTTGCTGTTGTGATATCAATCATACACTAAAAGCGCAGCACATATAGTTGTTCATTTACTTATAATTTATACCTTCTTCCTAAAGCAATTTCAGTAACTCTATCAAGTGTATGACATTAGAGCAAATGCAGTATTGAATCGCTTCACTTCACGGTGGATAGCTACCTTGAAAGTTAAGTACCCATCCGACGAGTTCTCTGTACCAGGGGGCTTTTGTGAACCCTATCATGAAACTTTTGGCGAAGAATACTTTATTGCACAAAGAGCCATCCCAATATCCCTTTGGTTTTATAAGCTTAGCATGAAGGCATTGAGGTATGTCAGTATTATTTGTTAGTAATTAATAATACAAATCTATCACTCATGTAAATTTTTCTGTTAAAGAATAAAATGATGATAATGGAAGGTTATTAGATGTTTTTGCAAAAGGCAGGGAATCCTCCTGGTTGACCATTCATCAGCAGCTCACTTATTGTGATCATAAATTTTAAAATGAGTTTATAACTAGTTAAGTTTTCCTTCCCAAAGATAATGAAGGTTCATCGGGAAGTTGATGCCAAAACTGTCAAATGACTCTGAAATGCTTATTCAGTCTATCAGAAATCCTGAGACCTCTGCTATATAGTTCACAGATGAGTGTTGGGTCTTGGGCATTCCACACCCCATTTTGAGTAGACCTTTGGAACTGAAAAGGATGGGAACAATTCCTTACTCCCCTCACTTTATAGCTGAGGAAACCAAGGCCCTTGGGTCGAGAAACTGAGAAGACCCACACCTGGGGGTAACTCTCTTTGGTTAGCAAAAGCCTGACTCAAATCGATGCAATTTTATGCACATGTTAGAGAGTTATTGCTAAAACCACAGGCTCCCTTACTCCTAAAAGATGTATAATTGAAAAATTAGGAGAAAGTAATCATAACAATGCTAGATAATGGTATTCTGTACTTGAGTGAGTTCGAAGTATGAACGTAAAAGAAATCTCCAGTCTGCCAGTGGTGGAGCATTTATCAAGCTTTCCAATAATGAAACTGCCTCAGGAAAGCCTGTTCTGAATGCCCAGCTGGGCAGCAGGCTGTGAACATGTGGAGTGCATGTTTTATCTTTTTATAACACCTTGACATTCAAGATCTCTCTTTTTAAAAGTTTTAAAAGGATCATTTTCTGGTAGGAGAAAAGTTAACTTTAAGATATATGCAGGTGGTTCCAGGGTGTTAGTGTGACTTCCCACATGAAACATAACCACCCAAAGCATCATCATTTCAGGCTGTAAATATAGTACTGTCGAGTGGGACAACACTGCATGTCAGCATATAGCTTTGAAGTTGGGGAGTTTGATTTAAACTTAGTACAAAATTACTTTTTTAAGCCTTGGAGTAGTTTTTTCTGTATTTCAGAATTTTTAATAACAGCTCAAATTAGATCTTTTACATAATCCGATCAAGATCATCTGCGTCCAAGTACAAACTCAGACAAGGAGTAGATCAAGATTTAGTTTTACCAAATGTAATGCCAAGGATCACTTTTATTTCTAAGGCTCCATCTAAATGACTAAAGCACATTATACCCTTAGGGTTCAGTTATCTTAAATGTTGCTCCTGCACTACTTTTCTTAGGGCTCAGATTGCTGAAATGTATAGGCGCTTATCGCCGTAGGGGCCAGAACAGGAATTCAGATTCCTGTGTTGTCTTTCTCCCTCTGGACACAATTCCCATCCAATAGAAAAGGAGCAGGATTATGGGCCACCAACTGGCTCCATTGAGATAAACTTGGGGGCGGGGCTTTCCTTGTCTTCAGCTTCTCTTCCCAGCAGGCTTCCTTTATATCCTCTCATCTTGTCAAGCATCCTGGGAAGCCAGCTCTTCTGTTACCTGTTACTTGTCTCGAACAGAAGGCCCCATGCAGTGTTCACTGACCTCCACAAACCAGACTTCGCAGTCTGCCCTGTATTGGAGGACAGGAGCTGCTCCATCGTTTTACCTTTGCAGTGCAGATTCTGTGTTTGGCATGCCTCTGGCACAGAACTGCTTTCTCATTCTCTAGGTGAACTGAACCAAATGTGAGAGAAAGGGTCCTGTTGTTTTAGAATGTTGGCTGCTTGTCCTTCATTTGTGCTTCTTATTAAAAAGTAACAACAACAACAGACTGTTTTACAATATTTTTATGGTGTGAGGTTCCCTATAGGATTTCCAGGCAGATTTTTTAATGCTGTTGTTGGCCCTAGCTACAAGATTATTTCCCCTGCTTTTCTAAACCCTATATTGGACCAGAGGATTAGAAAAGATCAACAAGAAGAAAGCAGCTTGCCGAGAACTTTAATAGAAAAGCCAAACGTGTATATTCCAGGATTTCAGCCGTGCCAGCTCTCAGATGGAAGCAACATAATATCATAGCTAAGAACCAGGGCTTTAGCGTTAAACATGTTTCGATTCAAATATTGTCCTTGTCACTTACTAGGTGTGTGACCCTGGACAAGCTAACCGCTCTGTGTTTTTATCTTCACTTGCAAAATATTCTACTTTACAAGATTGTGGTGAGCGGTAAATGAGATACATGAAGTGATCAGCACAGCATCTGGCACAAAGTAAACCCTCAAATCATTTCTTTATCTATCCAGGAAACGTTTTAAGCATCTAACATGCGCCAGGAATTCTTCTAGAAGAAGTAAACAAAATTAAAAAGGTTTTGCCCTCTTGGAGAGATGCACAGTAAAGCAGAATACAGCTGAATGATTATAGATTATAGTAAATGTTGTGAAGCCAGCAAGTAGGAGAGAGACTGGGGCAGGAAGGGAAGTGTGGGTAGCAACCTCAGATAAGGCCATACGTGACATGAGTGGATGAAGAGGAGATGTGGATGCTGAGACATTGAGGCTGAGGATGCCCCTGTTCACATTCTGTCACATCAAGCTATCTTGGTCTGAACAGCCAATGTTTTATTTAAACTTTAATTAAGGATTATTTTAGGTGAAGCCCTTGTAGAGTTATAACCATTGGTTTTTAATTAAAGATATAGTACTTTATTCGTATATATAGCTGACATTAAGTACTGTCATGTGAACAGGCGTTAAAGCTTATATCTTAGAGCACATTTATCATTATTCTCACTCTATTATTTTGGCATCAGATCCTTGGTGTTAACTCTTGTTTGTAGTTGTGTGTTGTTCAGTCTCAACATCTGCTTCCAGCAGCACTGTGTCTGAGCTGTTCAGGTAGTATTAGGGGTGGCCTTACATTGTGTTTTCAGTGGCTTAGGCCTCTGCTTCCTTTCTGTGTGTGTGATAAAGCAGAAAGAGATGGAGACAGACATAGGATGTATCGACGTGAGGACACAGGATATGAAAACCCCTCGGGTGTTTTTCTGTTACCTGGGTACAGCGAAATCCAGAGCCCTCTCCCTTCTCTTTCTCATTTGAAAACTACTTTTGCTACATCCTTACAGCAAAACCACAAACCTACTCATCTCTGAATAGCTGATACCTTCGTAACTTCCCACTCAAACCTTGTTACGGCAGTTTTCAGTTAAAAATAGACTTAATTAAATGGAATGCACTCCTTGCGAAGAATAAAAGGCCTTCCCTTTTTTTTCCTTAATTTTGAACAAAGATCTAAATGGTTCTATCAAAATGCTATGAGAATTAAGCCTGTTTTTCAGAGAAATAAGTCTGCAAAACAAATCAAGTTAACATGCCTACCTTGTGTCATTGACAGCTTATTAATCCAGCGACTTTGTTATCTATTATCTTTTAATGTAAATAAACCTGTAAAAGTATTAATGACGTATGAGACCTTGTAAAGACAATGTAAATTAAACTAAAAGATTGGCTTCCAATTAGAAAGTTTCCAGCTTTTATGCCCTCTGAGCTGATCAAGTCTTATAGAACGTGAATGAAATAATAAAGTCTATCTGTATTCGATAAAGAAGTTACGAAAAGGCAGAACTGACTGACATTATGTCTTCTGAATGAACCTGTTTTGGTCTCTGTTCCAAAGTTATTGGTTCCTCTGAATTTCTGTTAGTTAGCCTGTCATGTAGAGATAGAAGAATGATGAAAAATGCAAATTAAGGTGTACAATAATTGTAATGTGAAGAGTTTTCTTGGGGCTTCATCACTGGACCGTTATTCTGTAACATCTTAAGAGTTGTCTTTACTCACGGTCTCCATTCCTTTACCTCTCTCTCACTTATCAACCTATTCCTATGGCTTACAGCCCCATTAGTCCGAGGAAATTGCTCCCACCAAGTTTACCTCGAAGTCTTCTCTTACTGGCTGTTAATTGTTGAGTCTCATCAAGGCTGGGTTAGTTCCAAATCCTTTCTCATATAGAGCTATACTCTTTCTGTAGATCATTTCAGCCATACCCTAGCCTTAATTATGTACACTGGCTCACAAACTCATCATCCCAGTCGAGGCTACTCTCTGAACTCAGACTCTTACTTGACATTTTCACTTTGATATTTCAAAGCACTTTAACAACATGCTCATAACAAACTCCTGATCTCCCTTCCCAGCCTTAGCTTTCTTTTATTGTTCCTGATCATAGTGTACTGTCCATCCATTCTGCAAGCCAGAAATCCAGGCATCAGTTATGACATCTTCCTCATCACCAAGTTCTGTTGATTCTCCTTTTCAAATATTCCTGGAATCCATCCATTTCTCACTGTCTCTACCTCTACCTTCCCATCAAAACCATCCTTTCTTGCCTCTGCTGCTCTAAGTGTCCACTCATTCATCTTCTGGCATTCACTCTGTTCCCCTCTAAATCATTCTCTATCCTGTAATCTTTTCAGATGACACATATTTGAACTCTTAAGATAAAGGCCAAAAGTCTTACCCTCGCCTGCAAGCCCAGCATATTCTGGCCCCTGTGTCCCGTTCCTGCCTCAATGCACAGCATGTCCATTCTTGTTCTCTGCTTCAGCCGTACTGGTGTCCTCTTAGTCCCACGTACTGGCCGTGCATAACAGTCAGGTTCAAGTCAGGAGACAGAAGCCACACCAGTTATTTGGATGGGAGGAATGTAATAGGAAGAACTGCTAACTAAAACTGTAGGAGGTGTCTAACTACTAAAAGGGGTAAGTAAGGAGTCTCAGGGGTCTAGACGTGTCAAGAGAGCAGTTACTATCTCCAGGAAGACTGGACAATAAAGGAACTAGGACTGGGAGAGTCCCCCAGTCTAAAACTGAGACTGACCTCATCAAACAAGGTGTGTGGCTACCCAGAGGAACATGCATGCCGCCTCGCGGTGGCAAGAAATCTTGGCATAGGGCCTGGCCCAAGCTGTTCTGTAGAAGAAGCCCACCATTGCCATAGGGTGTAGGTAGACTGGAACTGCTCAAAGCCACTATCAGGGCTGGGGAGCCAGAGAACATGGCATGAGAGTGCAGCTGGAGCTCCTCTGCATGGCTGCTGGCTCCTGTGGTGAATAATAATAATAATGAAGGACCAGAACCTAGACGGGAAGTGTATTTCTGTCTTCATCGCCTTGTGCGACCCCTTTGTTGCCCTCTACCGACAAAGCTAACGTTCTGCCAGTTGGCAAAACAGAATTGTTTACAGCGTCCAGCTCCAGTATCACAAAGTAGGGCAAAAAAGAGTGGATTTGGAGTTGAGAGACAATAACTTGATAACTGCCTCAAACACTGTCTTTGCCTGGAATGCCCTCTTCATCTGATTAGTTTTTCATGTAATTTCAGGTAAGCTTAGTTGTTACTTCCATGGAGAATTCGTTCTTGATATCCCTAAGTCAAATACTCCAATTGAGGATTTCATATACTGTGTACTTTTCTTTCATAACACTTAACACAGCTGTAATTCTACATTTGTTTGTGTGGTGGTTTGATTTATGTCTTCCTATGAGACTGCAAGTTCTATAAAGATGGGAACCACAAATGTCTTTTACCACTGTTGTGTTTTTGGCGTCTAGAACAATAACTGCACATGATAGAAACTCAGACAAGCCTTTTTCCTGGTTGTTTTGAATTATTAATGATAAAATATGTGGATAAGTGTAGGTTAATTAAAAAGTTTAAGTTGCTGTGCTGCTTTTTAAAGATAATTATGGATTTTGTATTTCTGGTTTTAAAAGGCATTTATATTAATTGGAGAGATACGAAAAATGCAGTAAGGTTTAAGGGGAAAAATATCCTACCTCTCAGAAAAAAACACTGTAAAATTTTATTTCAGAATGTTTTAAATGCACAGATATATAGGGGTTGTTTTTACAAATATTACATAGCGGGTGAACTTTTATATTCTGCTTTTTACTTAACATGACATTATAAACATTACCTCATCATTGTATGTTCTTTAAAAACATGACCTTAATGGCTGCAATTTGCCATGTTTATTTTAATTATTCCCAAACTGTTGTCCATGTGCATTGTTTCCATTTGTTTGCTATCATAAGCAATGCTGTAGCAGACATTTCTTGTATATAAATCTTTACGAACAATCATGATTATTTCCTTGGCATATTTTCTTAGAAGTGGAATTATTGGGCTCAAAGGGTATGGATATTTTTTAAGTGCTTAATATATTGCTGTCCAGAAAGATTGCACTAATCTCATTGTTTTTATTTGTAAAACCGATTAGAAAGATGGAACATTTTTAAGACGTTTAATTTCCATTTCCATTTTTTCTTTTGTGAGTACTTAAGAACACTAAGATGAATGATTAAAGAACTACCAATTACTTTATTATTGGTTATTATAAAACACTATTGAATTCACTTAAGTATTGATACTTTTAAGAGAATGGTAATGCTTTAAGTAACACAGATATTAGCAATTTTAGGCATTATTTTATAACAACAAAATTATTTTTTGTTTATCAGTTTTTTCTAGATAGAACTACTTTACAATACTAAGTTAATTGTCATCAAATGATGTGATTTACTGAAATTACATTTGTATAGGAGACTGTGAAATCATCTAAACTCAATGGGTTAAAATAATTGTTTTAGAACTACTCTGTATTTAAGACATCCTTTAAATTTAGATTTGAATTCTGCATATACTTCCTTCAGTCTACTTTTAAGTACATGAGGCTTTCACTAGAAAGTAAAAGCTAAAGAGAAAAAGGAGTTTTCAGAAACTTTCAAATCTGAACACATACATGGCTGTACATATATTATGAAAAATCTTTGAATCTAAGTTCACGTATTTCTCCCAAAAGGAAGATTTGTTTTCTCTGGTGCTGTTAACAAAAAACAACCACCACAGTTCATGTTTTGCTCTGTAAAATAAATCAAGTCAAGGACAAGTCCAATATGTAAGTTGATACTGAGATTTAGTAACTGGAAAATTGATAGTTCTCAGTATTGGCAAGAGTTAAGTGTGAGAACAATTGCATGCATTACAGCTGAATGTCAGTGGGTCCAAGTGACTGGAAAATAATTTGGCAAAGCATATCAAGAATTTTTTAAGAAAAAGAAAGGCATAAATTTATATCTTCTTCATCATAAACCCCACTGAATTATAGTAAAGGATTTTTAAATATAGAAATCCACAATAATGAAGAAAAGGGAAAAGAGGGCCTCAATTTCTAGAGGAAGGAAAGAAGGTGGAAGAGGATTGACTGATGAAGCAAAGTATGGGAAACTGCAGCATCGAATTCAGAGGGAGAGAGCTTTGGGAGGGAGGAGGCTGACTGCCTGTCAGAAAATGGGGAAACTCTGCATTTGGAGTCAGCAGATAGGATGGGGGGCAAACTTAAGAAAAGAAATATAAAACAGGGTAATTAAATAAAGGTATTTTAAAGAACAGTCTACTATCCCCTTACCTACTTCCATTCCAGCTTGTTTTATAAGATGCCTAACATTTGCCTTCAAGGCAAAAGGCAGGGTGGGGGGAGCAGAGAGTGATATGCTGGTATTTTAATGACTTATTAGAACAAAATACAAAACTCTTTAGAGGAAAATAACAAAATCCAATGTTTCTCAATGTGTCATTCACAGTATTCAGTATCCAGTTTAAAAAATTACTAGACATGGGAAGAAGAAAATGTGACCTATAGTAAAGGAAAAGATTAGTCATTAGAAGCAGACCCATAGACAACCCAGATGCTGGAATCAGCAGATAAGGATTATAAATAAGGATTTTAAAATTTTACCAAAAAAATGTGAAGAGAGGAGAATTTTAGGAGAGATAAAAAGAATGAAATGGAAATCCTAGAACTAAAAAGTACAATAACTGAATTTTTTTGAAAGTCATCAGAAGCCTTTGGCAGCAGTTTGGACAATAAAGACTAAAGGATCAGTGAACTTGAAGACAGGTCAGAAGAAATCATCCAAACTGAAGAACAGGGACCAGTGGTTAAGACTCTACGCTTCCACTGCATGGGGCATGGGTTCGATCCCTGGTCGGGGAACTAAGATTAATTAATTAAAAACAAAAATAAACAAACTGAAGAACAGAGAAAAATATTAAAAGAAAAAACAAAACAGCAACAAAAAGCAGAGCCTCGGTGACTTAAGGGGCAGTATCAAGCAGTCTCACAGATATGCAATAGGAATCTCAGAAGAGAAAAAGAAGACAATGGAGGGAGGGCGCTTATGAAGAAACAATGGCCACAGTTTTTACAAACTCAGCATAAAACAACCACCCACATATCCAAAAAGCTCAGCAAAATCCAAGCAGAGTAAATGATAGAAAATCACATCAAAGCATATCATAGTCAAACTGCTGAAAGTCAAAAGTGAAGACAAAAATCTTAAAAGCAGCCAGGGGAAAAAAACACACATTGCAAACAGGAAACAACAAAAAGAATAAAGGTTGACTTCTCATCAGAAACAATATGGGCCAGAAAGCTCTAGAATGAAATCTGTAATGTAAGAATAACTGCCAATACGGAATTTTATATCTAGTGAAAATATCCTTCAAAAAGGATGGTAAAGCTAATTTCAGATAAACAAAAGCTGAAAGAATTCATCACCAGCAGACTTGCACTACAAAACAAGCTGAAAGATATTCTTTAGGCTGAAAGTAAATGATACCAGATTGAAATTTGGATCTGCTGGAATAAATGAAAAATACTGAAAATGGTAAATATATGGATAAAAAGAAAAGTTTTTTTTTCTCTTATTTTTTTTAAAAAAACAATTGTGTAAAGCAAAAACAATAACAATGTATTGTGAGGTTTACAACAAATGTAGAGGTAAAATATATGACTATAAATATACAATTGACAGGAGTGGGTAAGTGGAATTATACTATTGTATGGTTGTTACCTTATACATGAGGCAGTATAATATTGATTCAAAGGACACTGTAATAAATTAATGATATATACTGTAATCCTTGGAACAGTCTCTAAAGACAAAGAATGAAGAAGTATCACAAAAAAAGATAAAACTATTACTTGAAAACAAATTCACCTAAAAGAAGTAAGGAAAAAGATCAAAGAGATAAAGAGTAGACACAACTCAAAATGGTAAACATAACCCAATAATATCAAAAATTACATTAAATGGAGCTGGACTGAAAATGCGAATTAAAAAGCAGAGATTGACAGCCTGGATAAAATAGCAAGACCCAACTATATGCTGATTACAAGAGATGCACTTTACATAGAAAGAGAGACAGGCCTAAAGTTAAAGGAGAAAGGAAAAGATATACTATCCAAAAGGTAAGCATAATAAAGTTGGTGAGGCTATATTAACACCAAAGAAGATTTCAATACAAGGAATATTACCAGAGATAATTAGGATCTTTTCATAATAATAAATTGATCAGTTCCTTAAGAAGACATAACAACCCTAACTTTACATGCACCTAACAACAAAGCTTCCAGACCCATGAAGCAGCAATTGATAGAACTAAAGAAAGAGACAAATCCACAATAGTTATGGGTTTTATCACCATTTTCTTAGCAACTGATAGAGCAAGTATATTAAAAATCAGTAACAGTGTAAAAGATTTGAACAATATTATCAACCAACTTGACCTAACTGACATTTGTAGTACACTACACCCAACAACTTCAAGAGCACATGGCATTTTCACCAAAATAGACCAATCACTGGACCATAAAATAAGTTTCAAAACAAAAGTTAAGTTTTGAAATCTTTAGAGTATGCTCTTTGACCAAAAATAGAAGTAAATTAACAATTAATAGCAATAAGATATCTAGAAAATTTCCAAAAATTCAGAAGTTAATCAGCCTTCTAAATAATTCATTGGTCAGGAATTCCCTGGCAGTCCATTGCTTAGGACTCCCGCTTTCATTGCTGAGGGCCCAGGTTCAATCCCTGGTCAGGGAACTAAGATCCCGCAAGCTACATGGTGCGGCCAAATAAATAAATAAAAATAAATAAATAATCCATTGGTCAAAGAAAAAAATTCACAAGAGATACTAGAAAATATTTTGAACTACATCATAATGAAAATACAATAACCCAATTACCAATATCGGTAATGAAATTGACCCTGACCCCTCGTTCATTTAAAGACTAACAACAAACAGGATATTATAAGCAACTTTATGCCAAAAGGTGAAATGGACAAATTTCTTAAAAAATACGAATTACTAAAATGTACATAAGAAATAGAACATTTGAATAGCCCGAAACCTATCAAAGCAATTGGTAATTAAAATTCCAGGCCCAGATTGCTTCACCAGTGAACTCTTAAAAACATTTTAGAAAGAAATAATAGCAATCTTAAACATATTTTTATTTTCTGAAATAGTTTAGAAATAGAAGGAAGGGAGCACTTTTCAGCTCTTTTAATGAGACCAGCATAACCTTATCAAAACCTGACAAAAATCATTACAAGAAAAATTTAGGAACCATATTGCTCATGAGTAAAAGAGCAAAATCCTCAACAAAATATTAGCAAACTGAAGTAAGCAATATTTAAACCCAAGATAATACACCATGACCAGGGTACTTTTTTCCAGGAATGCAACATTAATTTAGCATTTAAAAACCAATCAGTGTAATTTACTGCATTAACAAAATCAAAGAAAACAACAGCATGATCATCTCAAATCACTTGACAAAATAAAAACTCCCAGAATATAAGAGAATTTACCGATAAACATATGAAAAATATACTATACAGCTAATATAATACTTGATAATAAAATATTGAATGTAGTTTTCCTAAGATCAGGAACAATGCAAGGATGATTATTCTACATTGTACTAGGATTCCTAACTAGTCCAATAAGACAAGGAAACATTGGAAAGGAAGAAATTAAACTTCATTTACAGATGTCATTATTGCCCATGTAGAAATTTTTAAGAAAGCTACAAAACAAAACAAAACAAAAAACTAATAAGGAAAGTAGCAAGGTGTTTTAGGTACAAGCTTAAATATATAAAAAGTTAATTTGTGTTTTTGTATTCTAGCAACCAGCAGTTGGGAAATGAAATTTTAAAAAAATTATATACAGTGACATTTTGCATGTCATCTAAAATACCTAGGAATAAATTTAACTAAAGATGCACAAGACACTAAAAACTATAAAACAATGCTGAGACAAATTAAAGAAAACCTAAAAAAAATGGGAAGATATATCATGTTCAGTGATCAAAAGATGCAAGATTGTTAAGAAACCAGTTATCTCTAAATTGATTTATAGATTCAATGCAAACCAGTCAAAATCTCATCAGACTTTTTCTGTAGAAATACACATATTGAAATGCAAAGGGCCTGAGATCTTGAAACAGTCTTGAAAAAGAAGAGCAAAGTTGGAGGACATTCATTACCTGATATTAAGACTCATTATATAGTAATTAGTAAATAAGGTAGTGTGGTATCGGGGTGAGGAGAAACAGTTAGATCAGTGGAATAGAATAGAGTTCAGAAATAGAATACCATGTATACAGTCAATTGATTTTCAACAAAGGTGCCAGGACAGTACAGTGGGGAAAGGTCAACTCAGATTTATCATGCTGGAGTCTTATATTACTTTTTCAATTTTATATACTAGTCGTTAAGGGCAGAGAGACTATGTCCCATTTAACTCCTGTGAATTAGCCAAGGCAAGCGCATAGTGAGTGGGCACAGGTCTGTTGAGTTAAATTGAATCAGAAACCAGAATCATACTCAAGAAGTTATGTAAATATTGGGATCTGATAAGTATTTTTAATAAAAGGAAGGCTTAGGTAATAGATTCAGAAACACATAAGCTTCTAGGAGCAATTTTTTAAATACATGGACAAGGATTAAATTAAAATGTATATAATTTTTATTGAAATCTGGGCAGATTGGGTGTTTCCAGAGAGAACTTTTCTTTCCAAGATGTAGCTACTTTGGTTCAAGTATTTGATGACTGTAGGATAAAGACACAACCAGGGACTCACATCAAACTGGGCTCCCTATAATTGGAAAGGCCCCAGGCATGCACAGTACCAAAGTAATGCTGATTCAATCATTCATGCATCCATTCAGTATTCATAATGTACTCACAAGGCACCAAGCATGTAATGATGAACAAGGTAATACATCACTGTCTCTACTTTTCTCATGTAGAAATTGCAGAGGATATTTTAAGGTTGCACTAAAATCAATACTCTCTTAGTCTAGAGAGACCAACATCTTGTGCTTCTTTTGGTGTATATTAGTGCTTTTCAATAGAAATGTAATGTGAGCTATATATGTAATTTAAAATTTTCTAGTAGACACATTAAAAAAGTAAAAAGAAGCTGGTGAATCAAATTGAGTAATATATCTTATCTAACAACATACCCAAAAGCATTTTGACATGTGATCAATATTTTTTTAATTATCAAAGGAATATATATATATATATATATATTTTAAAGAAGATGTTGGGGGTAGGAGTTTATTAATTAATTTATTTATTTTTGCTGTGTTGGGTTTTCGTTTCTGTGTGAGGGCTTTCTCTAGTTGTGGCAAGCGGGGGCCACTCTTCATCGCGGTGCACGGGCCTCTCACTATCGCAGCCTCTCTTGTTGCGGAGCACAGGCTCCAGATGCGCAGGTTCAGTAATTGTGGCTCACGGGCCTAGTTGCTCCGTGGCATGTGGGATCCTCCCAGACCAGGGCTCGAACCCGTGTCCCCTGCATTAGCAGGCAGATTCTCAACCACTGCGCCAGCAGGGAAGCCCCAAAGGAATATTTTTAACTCTTCTTTTTTTGTATTGAGTCCTCAAATTTCAGTGTGTAATTTACACTTACAGCCAACTTGATTCAGACAAGCCATATTTCGAGTGTTCAATAGCCACATGTGGCTAATGGCTACCTTAATGGACAGTGATATGAAACAACTCCAAGTCAACTATAGTCTATTGGAGTTTACAAGTGGATTCCAGAAAGGTAGAAAACTGATGGTACTTCTAGCCCATAATGTTAGAGGAAAATCACTGTATCCAGGAAAGAACTCTTGTTATTTATTCTGTTGCTAGAAATATCTGGATTTGTGGTCAGGATGAACCTACTTCTATTACGGTTCTATAACATTCCACCAGTTTTCATCTGAAAGAGTCCTAGAGTTTTACTTATTTGGAGACAGATCTGTACAGCCAGTGTGCAAATATATCCAAGTAGTCTTTGAGAATTCACATCTTTCCAGCATTCAATGACCTCACTAATGAGACAGCTTTTCAGGACCTAAAAAGATATGACTAATCAGATTTCTCAGTAAATAGTTCTTGGATGGATGATGAGCCAATAGCCCACATATCAGTTCTGTGATACACAAACAAAAATTTTCAGCTCTAGGTTAATGAGCCCAAGCTCATTTGCATGCTTGTCCTCCATTTAAAATGCTTTTGCATTCAACAGAATAATATTTTCCTCTGTTCTAAGGTCTTTATTTCCACTAGGCTATAATAGAAATCCCCTTATTTTCAAGAATAACAGTAATTTACTATACTATGTACAATGAGCTGTATTTTAGATTCTCAATTTATAAAATTTCATCAGGCCTGAATCTCAGCTATGATTTAGAGAGGGAGTGAGGTGGAACCAGCCTATACTTAATTACTTTTAACAAAACATTTATAGATTCATCAAAAAATTAGTTTTTCGAGACTTCCCTGATGGTCCAGTGGTTAAGACTGCACACTTCCACTGCAGGGGGGCGCGGCTTCAATCCCTGGTCAGGGAACTAAGATCCCACATGCCATGGGGCACAGCCCCTCCCCCCCAAAAAAATTAGTTTTTCATCTTTCACAGTAGAGTTTCTTCTGGTGGGTGGTACTACCTAGGTACCACCCATCTCCACCCCAACAGAAATACCTAGGAAGTTGAATCCTGGATCTACTTCTGAATCGAAATCTCTGGAGGTGGTGCTGGGGAATTTGCATTTGCAGTAAGTACTAGGGGAAAAACTCACGCACACTAAAGTTTGACAACTACTGCTCTACAGGGAAGTTCCAAACTTTATTATAACTAAAGATAAAATTGTATACTACCATTTAAATCTGTTTTATTACTGGAGGAAATGATGTTTTCAGTACTTATTTACTTTGTTCACCACCTGGGCTGAACATTTCATTGGATGCTGTAATTTCCCTTTAAGTAACTTTTAAAGGGCACTCAGTATTCAGCCCATAAAAACGTATCCTGTGCCTTTTTAATATATAGGTAGTAAATGATGGATTCAACTAAAGTCAAATTTACCCATCAAAAATGGGCAAATGTCTAGAATCAAACTGACGAGGACCAGATCGTATTCTTTTGTACTTTCCAAGTGTAGTCTCTGTAATGTTTGTGACAGTGTCAGGAAAGGTATTCTTTGTTTCTTGTTTTTTTCCTATGAAATCATTTTAAGAGTACTTTAATTCAGTCACAATTCTACAGATAGCCATTGACCTAGACACAAGTACCGGAGCTTCAAAAAGGAATATGATTTTAGCACCTGCCTTCAAGTGCGTCATAGCCTCTGCAAGGAAGGGACAGACATGGAAACCTTGTGTTAGAGTATAATGCACTAAGTTTTTACAAGGCACCACGGAGTAGAGAGAAGTGAGGCAGGGTGACTATTTGAAAGGGGGCTGGGTGTCACAGAGATGACGTTGTGCTCTGTTTGGGTATAAGCTGCAGTTGGCCAGAGAAGTGCAGTCATTCCTACGGGGTCATCCAGACATCGGGAAGATCAGAATGTGCCAAACCTGCACTGTTTCCACTACACCCAGCTTTCTCTAAGAACCTGACCTGCAAAAGCATGCCGGCTTCCCCTTTTCTCACACCCAAAGCGCTCTCTGGTTGTGAGTAAGATGTTAATGGTGATACATTTCCTTTTCAGGCCACTAAGGTGCCATTTAATTCACTCCAGCAATAACTAAATAGGGACCTACCTTTAAAAGACGCTGAAAGCAATGCGCTGCTTAATTTACTGCCACATCTGTTAAAGCTCCAGAGAGAATCTGACTCCCCAGATTTTAAATATAGTTGAGTTACTGTGATGATGTTTCCTGATTTAATCCTTCTATAAATTAGATGAAATGATCATAGAACCTGTTGTCACTACATTCTTGCCCTATCTCCAGTCGCTCTTCTGCCTTCATTAATTCTGAATAAAATACCACAAGACATTGATGGAGCACTTGGAGGTGGGAGGGCTATGTTTTTATAGCCTCAATAGGAAATCATACTTAAAGACGCCTAAGCCTTTACTGAATGGGGGAAAACAAACTGTTCACCTCATGTAAGGCTCCTAATGGCCTTCCTGGGTGGTTATGGGTGAGGAAACTAAGGCTCAGAGATAAGTGGCTCGTCTGGGGTCACTCTGCAAGTAATTACTGGAGCCCAAACACCCACCCAGGTCTTGTAACTCCAAGTACAAGGTTCTTTCCAGTATACCCTTTCATCTCCCGGGGCATCTATTAAAACAGTTTCTTGACTGTTTGCAGTGAAAGGCACTATTGCCAACATGTAAACAAAAACAAAAATCGCGGCATCCCCCGTCACTTTATCATCAGTGTTTTTAGTTTATCACTTCACAGTCATTATTTGGTGTTTTCTTACAGAAGGCAACAGACCACTGCAACAGAAACTATCCTTAGATGGGAACCCCAAACCTATACATGGAACACCAGAGGGGTCAGATGGCCTACACTGGTCAGCTGAGCAGCCTTGTAACCCAAGCAAGCCTAAGGCAAAAACTTCTCCTGTTAAGTCCAATGCCCCTGCAGCTCATCTTGAAATAAAGCCAGATGAGTTGGCAAAGAAAAGAGGTAAAGTGATTTCTTTTGCACAAATGATTCAACATATTTTGTACACACAGAGGAGTACCCGAATGACAGAACTTTCCAAAAGATGCTGCTTAGTGAAGAGAGATACACATGAAATTGCATTTCTTTCTGTGAGCCACATAGGTTGAAAGCCAGATGTGATTCCTTCATTGTTAATTAAAGGTCTGGAATGTTTAAGTGGAATTATATCCCCTTTTTCTGCCCCTCTGTGGCCGTTCTTCTCTTTGTAGGCATGGATAAATTTGCACCACAAATACTTTCTCCCCTTACATCCTATAAAGCAAATGTTAATGCAGGAGCTCTTTTAGCAATGTGAAGGCTGAATGTTTCCCCAATATGTGAGCTTGTAAGTGCTGAACTTGCACTGAATGAAGATGAGTTTAGAGGCTGCTGTGTCTTCTTCTGATATGACCTTCCTCACGTAAATTCAGTTCTGTGTTAGGACTTGCAGACGATATACACTGAAAGAGAGTTTTATATTTGACACATTATATTTTTATCACTTTTTGAGCTTTGCTATACTTTACACATAACTGGTATTAAAAATGAAAGGGGCTAAATCACTTCCTTTCTGATTGCCAGAAGATTAAATAATACTCTTCTCATTCAGCCTCAGTGGCATCTGATTTCCTTGGCTTGGGTTTGATTATACCTTCTTACTTTTCTTGAGAGAGATTTCTTTCTTCTAAGAAACATGCCCTTGTTGGGATAAGTACAATTTGCCTGTTTGCTCTGCACTGTCTGTAAACCCTAGTGACAGTTTCAGGAAATCAGGCAAGATTGGCACCCACAGAGCTGCTTTAAGTGCTGCTGCTATAATTACAGGCCTGGCTCAGGACTGATGGGGCCAGAGCCAGGGTACCTGGCAGCGATGCTCTGTCCTCTCTCTAGCCCATTTGTACCTCTCCCAACCTCTCTGTCATTTTCCTCTTCCAAAAGCCCTGCTGGCTTTAAACTACGCAGAGTGGTGTCTATCGAGAGAGCCAGCAGCACAAATGGTCTTTAGACGTATCAGATTCTAAGAAACTACAGTTTGCAATAGAACATAATGATCAGAGCCTCTTTCCAAAGGGCAGAGGAGACACACGTGCCCCAAATGGCCCATCCAGAGAGCCCACTGGTGAGATCCCAGCTGTCCCAGGGGCCACACAACCACCCAGTCTGGGTTGTAAACATCCTCTTAAAGGAACTTTTTTTTTTCCATTGAAAAACAAAAGACAAATCTCTCTCTTTTTATTGGAAGGGGGTGAGTTAGTTGCTTTCGTTGTTGTTGTTTAGCTCCAAAATAAAAAAAGAAAGTGCTCACTTTAACATGCTTTCTCTCGACATTAATTTTAGGCCCAAATATTGAGAAATCGGTGAAGGATTTGCAACGCTGCACCGTGTCTCTAACTAGATATCGCGTCATGATCAAGGAGGAAGTGGATAGTTCAGTGAAGAAGATCAAAGCTGCCTTTGCTGAGTTACACAACTGGTGAGTTAATTTGACTTAGAAACTATAAATTTATGGTACTTCAGCTATTCCTATAGGTAAAGACATCAGATGGAAAATGTTGTTTATTTAATCCATAAACATCACAGAACAGCACTTCAGCAGATTTTCTTAAGCCCTGCAGACAGATGCCTATATCTTGGGAATAAAAAAGAAGAGAAAATGTTGGAATAAAGAGAAACCTGATAGACATAATTCATTGAAGTTTGAAGCTGGCCCAAAAGTATGTGAATGATGTAGAACACAACCTCAACAAAGAACAAAACATCAAAGATGATATTTTTGACAAATCTTTGGAAGGTTAACATCATGAATGCTACTCAGAAGAAAATACTTTCCAGCCTGATATCATCATAAAATAAGAAAAACTCCCTTAACAAAACTGAGAAACGTCTTACGTAAGCTTAGTGATAGAACCCCATTCTTGGGTATCTTTAAGACTGGAATTACGAAATGGTACACCAGTGTGGTTTGGGTCCTGCCCTGTCCTGCTCTGCAACAGATTTTGATGGAAGACATTTCTTTCAGTCCTGTGCTTTTGCTCATGTCCACAACTAGAATGAAACACCTCTTAGTAAAAAGGTTAAGTTATTATCAGCAGAAAAATGTTACCAGTGTATCCATCAGGACGCTTTCACTTTCAAGTGACAGAAACTCAAATCACACTAGTTAATGAGAAAAGAGGACTTATTGACAGATGTACATGAAAATTCCAGGAGAGTCCTTTAGGCAAATTTGGTTCTAAGCCCAATATGTTATCAGAATTCAATTTTTCTGTCTCTGCCTCCTTTCCTCTTTCAGTATCTCCCACAATCTCCTGGTTCTGCTTATTCTTGGCTTCATTCTTAGGTACTGTCTCCATGTAGCAGCCAAGATGACACGCTGGCAGCTCCAAGCTTACATAATCTTTAGCCCCTGTGATCTGAGAGAGGCCTTCGTTTCCAGTAGTTCCAACAAAAAGTCCAAAAGGCCTAATTCCCATTGGCTGGGTTGGGTCATGTATCTGTCAATAAACCAGTCCCTGTGGCTAGAGGGACAGAGTTTTCCCACTAGCCAGGCCGGAGTCATGTGCCTACCACAGAGTTAGTGGTGGGGGGAGCCCCACCTGAACTCCATGAACTGAGACTTGAAGAGCCATGGTTCCCGGGAGGAAACATGGTGTTAAAGAAGAAAATATAGAACAAAGAAAACACATGTGTCCACAATGCCCAGGCTCACATAACATGTTCCCTATATTGGCGTCCTGTGATTCTAGAATTTGATCACATCTTCCACATATTCTTCCCATTCTAAGTCCTTTCCTTGACACTGATGTGCTTTTTTGCTAATTGTAGAGTTGCATAAAACTAAGGATTACGCCGAGCGCTAACCTAATCTAAAATTCTTGAACTTTAAACCATCTGCTACATATAATGTGAGATTCCAAGAGTGCATAGACACCAGGGACTTGAAAGAAAGCCTGTCCTTCAGTTATTCAGTGAGGAATCATTTACCCTCCACCCCATCACACCATCTCAACCTTCGTGGAACACTTCTCTGTTTGATCAGATTATAACCTCACTAATTGTTCAAAGCAAACTCCGAGAATACGTTTGAAAGTACTCGGAGAAGGTAAAGATGCTATACAGGTAAAAGGTGTTATCATCATCATCATCATCATCGGTTTTCAAATTTTACAGTTATATGACTTTTACAGTTTATCCTTAAGCTACCCTAATCTATAAAAGCACACTCGACATCCAGGCCTGTTCTCGAGAGCCAGAGTCAGCCCACTTCACCTGGAAAGGGCCAGCTAGTAAAAATCTTGAGCTTTACGGGTGGTGAGGGCTGAGTGCACCTACTCAGGCCTGCTGTGGTGGCGTGGAAGCAGCCAGAGGCCACGCGGAGAGGCCGTGGGCCATCTCTGGCTCGTGGGGGTCGTAGTTTGCCAGCCTCTGTCTGGAGGCATTAGTGAGCTGCTCGCAGAAGACCACTCTGTCTTGTCCTTTTGTGTGGCGTTTTAGAATAAACTCTTCCTCTGAGGCCTCTCTATGATACCTTCCAACTGAGTGACTCACGCACTAATTGACAAAGTGTAGCAATGACCTCAAATTACCTCTCTCCTCCAGCTGCTCTGAAGACTTTTATTTTTTATTTTATTTTATTTCCTTAGTAAAATGAACATCACATGGCTCACGAGACATCTTGAGATTTAGAACAGATTCTTTGAGTGCTTTACTCCTCAAGAGCTGGAAGTGTGAGGCCAGGAAGGTCAGCACCCAGGGAAGTTGTGTATCTTGTCCCTGCTTGTAATTCGTTTTGTGTTTTAAACTGATGGGAAGGATCACTTCTGACTGAGCCCTGCCAAGCAATACGGCTGTTTAAAAGTCACCTACCTGACAGAATGGAACTTCTCCTCCAAACTGAAGAAGAAAAAATTTAGATCAACTATTTTCTATTGCTGCAAAATGAGAAAACACCACCACTTGTTTTCTGACCTAACCCTTCATTAAAATGATCCCAAAATAATTACATAAATGCTAACTTAAAAATAAAACTATTTTTTATCAACCATTTACATGCATTTATGCCAGAGGGAAAAACTTTGCCTCTGTTCCAATTAAGCCTGCAGTCCAGGCAACAGCGTGATGTGCTTGAATTAAGCCTCTCTCTGATTTCCTGAGGAGCAAAGGATGGATTTTAGGGATTGTGCTGCTCTTGAGAAATAGGGGTCACGGAATCGAAGGAGGCAGCTTAAATGCTTAAAAAATGAAGCTTTCCTAGTGGTGGTGAAATCACAAACTCTAGGCACTAGAGAGAATTTTGAATACAGCCCTATTCATTTAATAGAATGGAAACCTCGGGGTAACATCGTAAAGTATATCCAGATTTGGAGGATGTGGAGTCCTCTGGAGATTTCCAGAAAGAGTGCTGGTTCTGAGGCAGATGTTGACTCATCTGGTGCACAGGCGACAGGGAGGTGGCATACATCCCCCTGCAGGTTCTGCCCCCTTTCCTCGGGCCACTCCATTCTCTCACCTAAGCACTCAATAGGCGGTGCGTGTAGTTTAGAAATATAGACACCCTTGGCAAAAAAATTCTCCACATTCACTTTGCTACCAAAGCACCAACTTCAGGAGGTGAATCCTGAGTGACTAAATCCCCCCCAGATCCCACTGGAATTCACGGGAATGATGATTGTGTGAGGTTGGGAGAAAGCCCTTGTTTGCATATGCTCAGTACTGAGTGAGCGGATATCTGAGTGAAATGAAGGAAATTCTTGTCCTTCCCAATCTGGCTGTGAAGAATATTTTGCTCAATATGTTACTGAAGAAAACCATTAAGTAGCTAAATTATAATATCAGAGTTGGCACTTAACCAAGACACAGTCACACAGGGCCAAATGACCATTACATGACTCCTTCTCATTTTTCCAGAAAGAACTGGGGATTTAAGAGGGGAACAAAGATGACACAATGCCCTCACAGTATGTCTTCACAGAAAATAAATTTTGCAACATGAGTGTCTATGTGAAAAGTCAACATCAGGAACTAACATGAAACAGCTGGTTTCTTTCCTATATGATTGGCCCCTACCACAACTGGAAAATATTCATCCTTTCGAATCGTAGCTGCCAGGTTTAATTGCTTTGTGTGCAAACTAGTCTAGCTCCTCGCCACAAATCTGTGTGTGTGCATGGCCAAGTTGATGTTGACGGCTTTAAATGAGCAGTAAAACATTAAATTCAAACAACATTGAGGAAGGAGAGTAATACTTGATAGTTTCCCATATGCTGGCGGAGAAAGGATTCCAGAGTAGAGCTGTAAAAATTGTTAGGTGCTATTGTCAATTTAACATCTAATTAAAAGCACTCCTAAAGAAAACAGAAGATCGTAACAAGCCAGAGGGTTACGGTGTGTGCTGGGGTAATGGGGGCTGGAGGGGATAATATTTTTAGGCTGCTTTGCTTTCAAAAAGGAAAGGGACATCGGTCAAAGCATGCCTTCTGTAAAAAAGGGGCCACAAGTCTTCCCGGACCCGGTCGGTGTTTATTTTCTCTTGAAGCAGTGCCACGAAATTGGAAGTGGGTCAGGAGTCTCCCAGCTCCCCGACCCGAAGCCCTCCCCCACCTCCCCTTTCTCTGCCGACTCACCCTCCATCTTGGAGTTTCCTCCCTTCCAGCAAAGGCAGGTGAGCCTCCTACTGCCCCCTACAGGCTAGGGGCTCCTCACCATGACCCCACTCACTACTCCATAGGACCTTGTAGCAGACTCCCTGTATCCTTTTCCTTTCCTTCCTTGTAACGACTGAAACTCATTTTCGTGTAACTGGTAACCTCATCCTTTTGATGACCATGTGTCATCCGTCCCAAAGTGACAGATTTGCATGTTAACCAAAGTTGACAGTCTGTTGAGACTCTCCACCAGCCAAAAGAATTACTCTAAAAGTGAGAACTGCAGGCTGAAGAAATAGCAATTTTGAGATAAGTATATCTTCTTCTGCATCCCTCAAATCCCACTCCAGAGGAGGGCTCTTTATCTGCTACTAAAGCCCTGTTGGTATCCAAGCAGAATCACACACAGACCACCAGATATCATTGCTGTGACATTTTAAATATTGTGTCTTTTTCTGGAATATCAACTCGAGAAGGCCTCCTGGAGAAGAAATTGCCAGTGGGGTTCTTGCATTTCAGAGCAAGGCAAGCAGCAGTCTGTCCCATATTCCCACTTTACTGCTCCTCGGGTACCCAAATAATATCAAATTCTAGGAGCATGCAGCCTTCGAACTACTTCAGTTTGAGTCCAAATAAGAGCATTTTTCTTCACTTTTGCAGATTTATCACATAGCAGGATTCTTTCTTTGTTGGTTGTTTCCTCCCTCCCCGCAAAATTCCCTAAACTTTTAGCTGCTTTTTTTTTTAATACCTGGCTTTCCATACAATGCTAAAAGCCTGGTTTTTCTGTGCTCTTTGGGTCTTTTGTTTGTTCTCTTTATGAGTAACTGAACATTGACTGAAAGATGATGTCTGTAAATTAATATGTACTTCTCTCCATACCAAAGTGTATGTGTCCGCACTGTAATTACACACTCTCAGAGCTCTGTGGTCATCCTTTGCCTCGGTACCACCCGGAGAGATGCTGATTTCACTGGGCATAAGTGAACCCAGAAAGAGGGTTTTTTTGTTTTTAAAGAACCCCAGGTGATTCTCTTGTGCATCTGCGGTTGAAAACCATGGACTGAGAATCCTGCAGAGGAGGTGATATGTCTGGGGCTAGAGCAGTGTTTGCAACCAGATGAATTTGCCCCCCAGGAGACAGTTGGCACATCTGGACATATTTTGGGTTATCACAGCTGTGGAGAGGTAGTACTACTGGCATATAGTAGGCAGAGGCCAGGATGGCGCTCCTTATCCTTGTATGCACGGGACAGCATCCCCCGCTCCACCACCCACCCCAACAAAGAATGATCTGGTCCAAGGTATCGGTAAGGCTGAGAAAGCCTGGGTGAGAGGAAAGGGAGAGGAAGACTGCACAGCCCTTCTGCGTGGTCTGCTGTAGCTCGTGAGCGAAGGATGGAGAGTCCTCCCTTTGCAACACACCTGAGTGCCTCTCTGCCCCTCCCCCAGCCGCCCTCCTACCCACCACTGCAGACCCGAGGGGGGAGATTTCCTTTACCTGCCCAGATCAGGTGCGTACCCCAGAACACAGCCATAGTGTCTTCTCTTTTCACATCAGTGCAGTCACGAGATATTTTTCCCATACTTCCTGAAACATAAACCTTCTAGCTACACATTTTAAAGGTCAAATTACATTTTTGTTTCCTTAAGACAAGCAAAAACAATTACACTGGCGTGTAGAAAATTGAGGTCTTTGCTGCTTTGTCTATTTTTCATTATGGAATTCAAGTCAGTCCTTAGGAGAAGATGGAAAAATTAAGAACTGAAGGCTGTGGCTAGTGATAGGCCATCACTTCCATTCACCATTCTGTCTCTGCCTGAGTCTTTTTTTCTCGCTTTGCAATAAAACCAAATATCACAGTGGAGACTGGGATTAGGATGAAGATCTGAGGCATGTGAAGATAAATACAGTAGGGAATTGTTCCATTAAGTGTCTCTTTGGGGGGTTATTATTTTCCTCGGGCTTTAGCCAAGCAGCAATATTACTTGGTGTTCCTGGCTATACATGGTATATATCCACCTCTCTGATACCAGTGACATCTTCAGGTGCACCTGCCCTTATGCTATTTAAATTGAATGACGACAGAAGGTTTTAGTTTGTTTTTGTTTCGGCTGTACTGTGCCACTTGCAGGATCTTAGTTCCCCGACCAGAGATAGAAGCCGGGCCCCCTGCAGTGGAAGTGTGGAGTCCTAACCACTGGACCGCCAGGGAATTCCCAATAGAAGGTCTTTTTGCAATCTTATGGTGCAGTAGTGGTTGGGCAAATACTTGTTGACCATTGAATTACCCTCTCATAATTAGGAGAATATTGAAATTATGACAGTCTGTCTACTCTGATAGGTAAGTACCGGGAAAATATGCATTAGGTGAAACAGGTCCTAGAATCAGATCTGTGTCACAGAATAGGTGCTGTGAAAACAAGCAAACGGGGTTTTTGAGCTCAGTCACGTGTAGGGTGTGGGTGTAAGCATGAGTGATGAGTTGAGCCTCCTTTGTAAAGCAACATGGCTGAAACAGTAAGCATTCTGAGCATGCCCACGAGCATCGAGTGTCTGGAGCAGTGTGTTGGCCAGTAATAAAGTGATGCTCTTCTCTGTGCCATTCAGCGAGGGATGTTACCACCAGTAGGAGAGCTGACGTTAGGAACCTCTGCAGCCACTTAGTATTGTCATGTGATAACTTCACCAGAACTTGGGTTCCCTATTACAGTAACAACAACGTGTTAAAGGATTGCTAGATTCTGCCAGCTCCTTAGCCTATACACGAGACACAAGCAAAACCAAGAGTTTAACATCACACTTTTTTATGGTTTTTAAAAGAAATTTAATACAAGGTCTCTACGTCCTTCTGCTCTGGAAAGGAATACATACTTCCCATTGATCAAAACCTATTGCAAACAAAACTTTCTGACTAATCTCTTTTCTTCTCAACAGATGGTTTTTCTAAGTGCCCACCTGCTAGTGACTTGTACTGTATAGTAGAAATTAAACAAACCCATTCCTTCTCCCTACACCCAATATTGGAGATTATGCCAGCATATTAAAAAACACACGTTACTGAGCTGAACATACACCTGCAAAGGATATCAAGAGACAATAATAGAAGAGGCCAGTAAATATATTTATGCCTCAAGAGAGACATATGTATGGATTTTTGTCCCTGTCCTAGCCAACAAACTGCCCCAAATGGCTCTTTTTCCTTACTCTGCACCAGTCAGCTCCAGGAGCCATTCTGAAATCATGAAAAGGGTAAATACCTTATGCCAGGGAGGAACGCAAGGTCCCTGTGACTTTGGGTCTATGGCAAGTCCCCATGGTACAGGGCCTTTCAAATCTTGCCTTGTTTGTGACTGTGTGTCATTCTAAATAGGGGCAGCTCGCTCTTTGGAGGTGAAAGCTTCTCTTTTCCTATTCTCTTTCCTCCCCCAAGTTTTTCTCTGTATTAGATGTTTCCCCAGGGCCACTGCAAGGACCTAGTGAATCAGTCAACATGAAGGAAGAGCAGGCTGATAAATACAGAAAGTACAGAACTGGCCTTTTCAGTTTGGTGTAGTCCCCAGGAAACTAGCATAAATAGTGCCTTGTATTAATAGCTTTTCTGAGCTCCATGTGTGATTACCTCCATACGTCATGTCAGCGGTACACTTAGCGTTGGGAGACAGCTTTCCCTCACTGTAGCCTTCTTGCAGAGTAATAAACCCACAAGAAGAGCTGGAGGATAAGAAGCTGATTCTGATTTCAGCTTGAAATCTGAAAAGATTCCTGAATCTTTTCAGCAAATGAAGGCTACCCGTCAAACCAGCTTTGTGACATGCTCCTGAATAGGAATTGTTAGTTTTCATCATAGAACAGAAATATAAAAAGAATTAACCAAATTGTTCTAGCTACACAATCCCAGAAGGAAAGTATGTATCATTTGTGTGTGTGTTTTGAATTTACAGTATAATCCATTTTCACTGAGAAAATAAGACAAATTTGTTCCTATATATTAGTAGAAATATAAACGCATTATAATTTGAAAAGTGGAATATCCTAGATCACAATTCCAGAATGGATCTTGGAGCTTATTTCTATCTATTAGACTAGGACAGAGTGAGATTCGGTAGTCTCTTAGAGTGAGACCAAGAAGAAATTTTGGACCATTTGTCAGCTAGGACAGCAACAAATCATACAAAAAACTGCACCCGAAGCCAATATAATAGAATAGCCAATTCCATATATGTATGTTACATAATCCTTCCAGTGACCATGACCGTTGATTCTTAGTAGGCCATATTCGAACAAAAGTGACATTTTCCAAGGTTTATTAACAACATAATTAGGAGGCGTGGGGTGTGGATTTAGACAGAATAGGGTTTAAATCTCATCTCCACGTATTCCAGCTCTGAATATGGTTGAGCTTCTTAACTTCTACTCAGCTACAAAACAGGTGTACTGCTGTCACTTTCTAGGGCTTTTGTGAAGATTCATGGACAAGATATGCACTTCTCAGATTATTCTAGAAAATCTCTTGCCTGGCCCATGATAGAAGTTCAATCTAGGCTGGTTCTCTTCTCTTCCAGATAAGCATTTAGTAAATGTCTTTCCCTCTCTACAAAGGCACTGGGAGGAAGTTAATCTGTTCCACCTTTCTGTTTATTTAGTTATGCAGTAGATGCCAGCTGTAAGATATGGATATTTCTTCACAGCTTTTTACTGTTTACTGCCTGGTGAAGAGAGAAGTAAGGCAAAGGGACCCCTGATTCTGAATGGCCACAGTTGTCACCACATCAGCCCTCTTTCCCCTTTCCCGTCTTGCCACGCCTTCTCTCTACCTTCCTTTCCCCTCTCTCCATTCATCCACCCAATAGAGCCCAGGGGCTAGTGGGTGAAGACAGAAACAAGTGTGTAATGCACGATAGGAAATACTGCAATGGAGCTGGGAGTGGAGGAGGGGAAATCAACACTGGCTGGCTGGTTAGGGAAGGGTCCACCGCAGAGGTGACATTTGAGCTGGTCTTTGAAGGGAGACTAGGAATTTTTCAGCCTGAGACAGGAGAAAGGATTCCATGCAGAAGAAACAACACAAGGAACCAGAATTAAGAGAGACCTCAGCGTGCTCTAGGAGGAGTGCGTTCCCTGGGTCTCACTCCATCAATAAATAAATTTTGAGCACATCCCTCTCAAACCAGAAAATTTATTTATAAATCATATATGTGTGCTGTGGTTAATCTGTATACTAAAGATTAGGAAAGTCTACTTTTTAGAATAAAAAGTAAGTACATGAGACTTCCCTGGTGGTCCAGTGATTAAGACTCCACACTCCCAATGCAGGGGGCACAGGTTCGATCCCTGGTCGGGGAACTAAGATCCCCCATGCCGCATGGCACAGCCAAAAGAAAAACAAAGTAAGTACATACAGTTTACTGTTTTCTTTGTTGCCTCCATTTGGGAAGCCACTGGCTGGGTCAGGTCCTAAAGAGGAGGGGTAGCAAGTGAGCCTGGCGATGCTGGCTGACGAGAGCCTTTCGGCCCAAACCAGGAAGTCCACTTTCTCTCCCCTCCCCTCTTCACGGGAGAGCTAAGGAATTCAGGAGACCCCAGGAGGCCAGAGCAGTGGAGGCTGAGCCTGGCTGCCTTGGGTTGGAAGTGGGCCGGCATTTCTATGACTTTCTGTGCCACATCAGTCTCCTCTAGTTTCTGTTCCTGAGTTCTTCAGGTTCAGTCACCATGTTGGCTTCTGCATAGATGCCCCACGTCACCCAGAATTGGAGGGAAAGGCGACAGTGTTCAGAGTGGTTGGCTCTATGTTGGGTGTGAAACAAAGAGAGATTTTGCCTTGTTTTATTTTGAAATTTGTTTTATTTTATCCTGCTTTCTACATTTCCCAGTTTTTTTTTAATGAGCATGTAAAATGAAGTAAATGGAGAAGAATGTTACTTCCTTCATTGGGACCCTTGTGCTATAAGACAGTCAACACCCACAGATAGAAGTTTGCTTTCTTTTCCGTATATGTAGTTTGGTTGTTTTTTATTTTTTTAAAAAGGAGATGGTGGTAAGTCATATCACTTTTATAGCTATAGAAACTGAAATACAGGTAAGTTACTTTCCCTGAAGAGTGATCTCCATGGAGAGAAACAAAACTAAAAAGTAATCAGCAAAGATAAGAAATTAGAGGCATACAAGGAATACAGATTTTTCAGGTGAACATGTGATGTTGTGGGATTTGTAGAATTTGCAGGATTTTGTAACTCTGATGTCATTTTTTAAATTCCAAGAAGAAAAAGGAATCCCTGTCTGTGTTTGTTTGTTTTTTCAATTAACTGTGTCATCTGTGAGGAACTCCAGGATTTCACAAGTGTTGGGAGTTAGTCCTTATGCTACATTTGTTCGTGTCTCATTCCAGAAACACACCTCGGACAGTGTGATGACATATTCATTAACTGTAATTTAAATCATTGTTGAATTCCAATATAAAATATGCAGACTAGGAGATATTAACATTAACAAGTTATATTACCTCTGATTAAAGACATGGAAAGAAAATGGGCTCAACCTGATTGGCCAATTGAGTGCACTTGCCACATTCACTGGCAGAGGGGTGTAACTCTGCTGTATATGTTAACAGTGATTCATGCTTAGAGACACTCTTTGACCCTGAGAGTCATGATTACTAGGCAGCTTCAAAGAGTTGTGTCCCAACCCCAGCTGACAGGCTGTAGTAGACATGTATATTGGGTTGTATATGTTTATCACATCATGCTATGGAATTCAAGAAATCTTTAGATCAATTTGTCAATCACTGCTGCATTCAGAAAAAGAATTCCAATTATAAGAAGAATGCAGGTTGTTGTGAAACCGAAATGCAAAAGTGTACAGAGTAGAAGGTAACGGACCCAGGAATCCCAATAAAAAACATACATAAATGAGCATAGCCAGCTACTTGATAATGAACCTGAGGTAAATTGGCAAGTGGAGTTGGGTAGGAGAGATATTTCTGGGGTAGACTTGGGAGGACTTGATCACGTGGGAAGTGAAGGAAGGGGAGTCGTGAAAACTGATGAGTGGTAAGAGCAGTAACCAGCAGACAGGTGTAGGAGTGGGGACAGGATGGACGTGCAGGGGAGGAAGAATATTTTCCCTCTGCCCTTCCGGGTTCTTGGCTGAGACCCTGTAATAAAAGACAGGTTAACCAGAGAGAAGCAAACAGAAGTTTATTAACATGTACGCCTCATGTACACATGGGAGAGACCCAGGGAAATATGAAGAACTCCCCAAGGTGGCCTGGAATTCAGCATTAAATACCATCTCCATAGGGAAAAGGGGAGAGGGGGTGTAGGCCTCAGAGGGGAGAGTGAATGACTTTTAGGAAAGATGAATGAGCGCTTAGAAGAACAGGTGGAGGTATGGTAGCTTGTGACAAAGTCTGCTGAGTGTGGTGTCCATTCTCTAGTCTCCCCTCCTGTGATGAAAGTCAACATCCTCCCTGGCTGGTGAAACTCCCGGGGAGGGAATTTATGACAACTGAGCTCCTTTTGGACGATCTGTCTTTAAGCAGAAAAGGGGAGTTTGGAGAAAGCCTGTCCCTGCATTTGCTGTTTTTCACGTGCCCACAGTTCACAATGAGCCATATCTGGGGTGGCATATTCTGCTAGTCCTCAGGGAGCAGAACAGAGAAAGGAGGAACGGGGAATTGACAGCCATGCAAGAGCAGGGGCACCATTTGTAGGCACCTGTCGTGTTAGGGCTGCCTGTCCTTCTGACCCTAAGAATAGAGAACCATACACAGTCTTGATGTCTTTGTGCCTGTCATGCCAGGGACACCTTTGTTGACAGCAACAATAGTTGAGAAATGGGTGGGCTGAAACCCCATTGGACTAGAAATGGTACCCATGGTAACAGCAGAGTACACCCCAAGTATATAAAGGGAGTTTTTCTGCCCTCCGCCTGGTGGGCACAGTCCTCTCAGCCAGGGCAAGGGACGTAGAGGCCTAAACTCCTGGGCAGTATGGGTGGCCTCTTCCATCAGTACCAGCTCCCAGCTCAGGATCCACAGAGCGGCCCCCGGGTGCTACTAGGCTGCCAGGCACTCAGTTGGCATTCCTCCCGTGGGCACAGTTCTTACTCCTGGTGCAGCAGGTAAGGAGCAGAGCCCGCAGTGGGGGGAAATGTTTGTACATTACCCTCTCTCTTTAGTGAAAGAAACAGAAATTCTTGAAACAGGAAGTCTGGCTTTACGGCTTATCACTCAGTCGCACGCTTTAAACTGTTTGTTACGGGCCAGGAGGGCTGAAACATCCCCTTAGCGTTCGGTAGGATCCTTCCTCCCCGGCAACCTCCACATTGTCTTCCTCTCTAACGGGCCGGCGGTCTGGAGGCTCTGCGCCACGATCACCCTGCCGGCCAGCGCGGGGCTCTGTCTGCTTCCTGAGGCTCTCCACCTGCTTTGTTCTGCTTGGCAAGCGAGGAGTTAAGGAAGCTCCGCACCGAAGCCCTTCGTCCACCAGAAGGTCCTGAAGCAAAATTGTCTGGGATCAGATAGTCGCAGGCCGTTTCTCTCACTATGGCCTCCCTGAGGCCAGCCCAGGAAGATGAAATGCAGCCCAGTTTTAACTCTCTAACGTCTGACTCTGGCTGCTGTGGCAGGTTGATCTCGTTCAACTCCTACTGAAATCCTACTTTCATTCCTCAGTATCCGCCAGAAGCTTCAGCTCTCCAGCTTCTCACCCACTGACAGTCCTGTGGCCGCTGCCCATCACGGCGTCTTTATTTATGAAGCGCACCAGACTTGACGTGGCTCCTTCGAGCTGCCAAATGAAGCCGTTTTGTCTCTCAGTGTCTTGTCTCCACATTTAAAGAAGAGTCTTTCACAGAGCAGAAAATGATCAATCTATTCCTGCTTAAGTGCCTTTCTGGTTCTTTTTACTATTGTTATGATTAGGCCTCTGTAGAAAGGAATCAAGACAGTGGAAACATTTTTATAAAATGACACTTTATCTCTGTGATTAACAATATAATAAACCATAAAGGCTCTGCCATGGTCATCTGCCTCTCCTGACACCTTATTGCTTTAATAATAAAAGCTTTTTTATGGCAAGAGAATAAAATTTTACTATCCAGGCAGTTTAGATAAAATGAGAAGATGTGTTTTTGGCAGGATAAAGGGCACATCTGAAACATGTGAGGTCAGCCTGGGTTTTATGTGAGCTCAGTTTATGTAGAACACGTCTGATGTGTCTTCAGTCTGGTGCCCTCCTGAGGACTTTATCCAGCCATTTAGAGAACTTTCAGTGGTCAGCAAAAAGCCGATTAAAGAGTTCTGTGTTTCTATCAAGTACGGAGGATCACCGCTGAAAAGCAAAAATGCCCCAAACCTGAATTGCAGATGATTCGTGGGGGAAAGTACAAACTTCAGTAATTTATTACCATCCCAATTTACAAACAGAATCATTAACTATGTGTCTTGATTCTGAGCCAAACCCTGTGTGGTTTAGTGAATATCGTTGTACTTTTATTCATAAGCTTATGTCTCAAATGATTAGATTCTGTCAGTGACAAAAGTTATATAAATTTTTGCATAAAGATGATTTATATGCAAGCACTACAGTTTACCAATTAAGGGGTTTCATTATTGTTATGCCATAGAAAAACAAATATGCTATCTTCCCTTCCGTTCATCACTGTCAAGCAGTTTTTGCCGAGCAGCCCACCGTAGTCGAAGAGCATAACGTTGAACAGAAGTTTTCTAAAACTCCGTCAGAGCTTCTCTGAAGAAGGGATGATTAAGCAGAGACCTGAAGGAAGCCTCAAAGTGAAGGAGATGAAGAAAGGCAGGGCTGGGGAGGAGAGCTGTCCTCTAGCAGTGGGAAGGGCACGTGCCAAGGCCCTGTGGTGAGGGGGAATTAGAGCTCATACCTCCTGGGGTGTTGGGAAACTTCGGTGAGATCATTCCAGTGGGGCACCGGTGCTCTCGCTGATGGCCTCGTGCAGTAAGCACTCAGGTGTTCGTTACGAGCAGCTCTCATTTTGAGGCTGTCTACACAGTGGTATCTCGAAAGCCTGCATGTGACCTTTCTGCTTCTCCAGTGGGAATGGGGACAGTGACACTGCCTGTGATTTTTCTGTGAGTCGTCTCCTCCCTCTGTGCCATTCCTCCCTCCTGCCCTCCATATCTGCTAACTCCCTACTGGGTTCTGCCCAGCACCCTCCTCTTTTATCCAGCCTGCAGAGTTGTTCTGCATCAGGCAGCACTTCAGTGCGTATCTCTGTCCTGGGGTCTCTAAGAAGATTCAGTGGGACTTGTAAATGGCACTGATGAAGTTACTCAGGAAGCTGGGTGTGGCCCCCAGCACTGCGGGCATTTAGAAGGTGTGAGACACAGGGAATTCCCTGGCGGTCCAGTGGTTAGGACTCTGCGCTCTCGCTGCTGAGGACACAGGTTCGATCCTTGGTCAGGGAACTAAGATCTCGCAAGCCCCGCGGTGCGGCCCAAAGAGGTGTTAGGCGCGGCCTTTCCTCTTGGACCTTCCTTTGGTCTGGCTCTCGGCTTGCTGTGATGCTGGGTCCTCACTGTCTGACAGCCTGCCAGAGGACCGGCTGGCCTCCGCTACTTCATCCTCTTCATCTTCCACATCCTCTTCCCTTAGTATTCCCTCCCACAAGCCTGCTGCCTTGAAAGGAAAAAAAAAATCCAGTGAAACTCTGAGGTGCACCTTATTGAGACTCTCATGGGAGGTCCTGGGGAACTGCCTCGAGCTAGCACCTTGATGCTGGTTTGCATCCAGTTCATGGGTCCTGAGCAGGGTCCTGACTCAGCGGAGATCCCTTGGATTGCTTTTATGCGTGAGTTTTGAAAGCAATCATACACAGCAGTGCTTGAATTACTAAGATGCTTGAGGACAGTCTTTTGCCGAAATACCCAGAGGAATGGAAGCATGGTTTGATGCCAACTTCAGAGGCTTTTCACATCCTCCAGTGGGCATTAAGCAGATTAACAATTGATTGTGTAGAGCCTTCATCCCTCCTGTTGCTAGCCCAGGAGGCCTAAACTAACCATTGTGTGAACATCCACAATGTTTAATGTGTTAGAGCTGGGGATACGGATAGCACCCCAAATGTCCATCTTGTAAACTCTCTGGGCACATAATTATATCAACAAGTTTAATCAACAAAAATGCACTATAATCTTATAGTTGGTAAAGAAATGAGCAAAGGCCCCTTCCTACACCATCCATCTCATCCAACACACACAGAGGCTGCAGGGTCCATGGCCTTGTTTGGGGACTGAGGGCGTGGGGACTACATGAGGCTGTCTTGGCACTCTCACTGCGGTCTACCCCCTCCTGCCCCCTGAAGTCTAAAGGTACCCCATCTTGTATCACGTGCATGTATTTGCTTTGGTTGTGCACCTTGCATGCTCTCAAATCCTGGAGACTAATTACAGCCTTCTGGTTGATGGGGGGGGGGGAAATCCTAACTTCCACCTCCTGCCATCATCATTTTCTTCCCTCTCCACCTGTTTTGCGCCATTTCCCCAGCAAGTTCGGCAGGTCCTTTCACCCTCTTCCTCTCAGCTCACCCCAAAGAATGGAGGCTCCACAAGGATGGCAGGAATCTTTTTTTTTTTTTTTAATCCACAGCTGTATTCCCAGCTCCACCCTCGCCTGGCACGTGGCAGGCACTCAACCAATATTTGTCCAGTGGATGAATGTTTTGTCAGTCTCTCCAGAGACTGGAGTCTTCTAGTGCTCTTTGTGACATATTCTGTACCGTCACCCCACACGTGTGCAAGCTGGCTTCACTCCATTGATTGAGAGAATGGAGCAAGTCTCACCTTACCCGTAGCCCATAAGACAGCGGAGTCCCAGCCCCTTGGACTCCCATTTCATGTCCGCCAGAAGTCAAAAGACCTCTCTAAGATTTGTGCCTGTTCAGGGATGCGGGTGAGGCCCAACATTCTTAATGCTCACTCTACCTTCAGGCTGTTGCTCTTCCCATTTCTCAGCCCTGCACTGACCCAGACGTGAAACCCAGCCACTTCCTGTGTGTGTGTGTGTGTGCGCGTGCGCGTGTGTGTGTGCGCACCCACACACATTCAGACCATTCACACCAAGCGTGGTGAAGGTCTGGACATCCCAAGCAAGGCTCACATCACACGCCTTACGGTGGATATCGCACAGTAGCGTATGTGGTCCTCCCGCTTCTGCAAGCTCCTTTGCTCACCCCACTACTGGTGATTTCTCCCAGCCGCTTCACCCTACACAGCTCCCAGCATTCTCACTGACTCTCTCTCTTTTCACCTCCTTTTCTATAGGGAATAAACATTCAAAACATTTTCTCAGGTAGAATAGCTTAGCCGTGTTGTTATAATTTGGGCTCCTGACTCCAAATCTCTAGGTTCTCACCTTATCTCCCTACCAGCTTATCCATTAGCCTTGTTTTTCTAAACTAACATAGAACTGCCCTCTCCAATCGCTTGTGGCTACATTTGTGAACTTGACAGGAAAGCTAAGTATACCTCATAATCACAGAAGCACAAGCCTATTGACTTAACTCAGCATTTCGTACAATTAACGAATATATGCTGGTTTATGAATAGATGATCTCTGGAAAGAAACACAAGAAACTGGTGACAGTGGAGACCTCCAGGGAGGGGGACTGAGTAAACTGGGACAGAGTTTGGATAAAGACTTCCTTCTCGCCGTACACCTTTCTGTATCGTGTATTTCCTGTGTTTAAAACACACTGACATCGTATGTGTTTAATGTCAATAAATAAGGTACAATTCTCTTGATACGCTAGTTACACCAAAGTGGTTGTAGCCAGTGACCTAAAACCACATGCGTCATGGGGAGAGCTGATGTCTATGCCTGATGGATTAGGCTTCGAGCCCAGTTCTGGAGTGTTTGCCCTTCCTTGTTCACGTCAGCTCTTTCCATTAGGATTTCCTGGTTGGAAAGAGCCAAGCTCTTCAACACACAGTCCTTACTGTCCACGTGTTTAGGTTACGTCATTTGGATGAGGAGACCCAAACTCCTAGAGATACATCCCAGGAGCCGCTTCGTACCTTGACAAATACTACAAAATATTTCCTCTGAAGGGGAAATATATTTTCAACACACTTTAAATTTTAAGAATACATCTGATGGAGAAAAAAATGTACATCTGTTGGAACAATCTGAGTAGTAATAAATAAGGATGTTTTAAGGATAATAATTGCAGTGTATTGAAGCACATTAAATATGAGTTCACAATTAAACTATAAAAACAAGCAAAAAAAAATCTCATTGGTTACTTTTGGAGGAACCAACTATCGTTTTGAAAACTGATAAATAAAAAGAGAGAACCAAGCATTTACCCTGCCTATGCAAACTGTACTTCATGATAACCAAATAGTTGATCAAGGAAAATTCCTCTTCATGGAAGTTTTCAGTAAATAAACCAAGGAGTGAGAGAATTTGAATATCCTCATTTCTCAAATCCTCTTGATCTAGGCAATGATCACCAATAGCTGCTAATATCATAAAAAATAGAGATGTTCTTTGTATTTCCTGTACATTTATTTTGAGATGTATAAAGTTGAGTACCTTCAGGTTTAATTTTTTTTCAGGAGCAGTATTTATAAGTGTGTCCTGTCATGTGTCTGCTGATGGAAGTACATAACATAATTTCTCCTGAAATAAAAAACAAATCTGAATTTAATCAAATTTCTGTATCTCATAACGAATTTATAGAAGATATAAAGGAATGGGTTACATAATACCATGGCCGTGGAGTCAGCAAAATTCAGACCTTGGACAACTCTACAGGACCTGGTTTCTTTACCAAAGGGAGGAAAAAGAAGAAAGAGAGATGGGAGGGAATGTATAGATTAAAACAGATTTAAGAGGCAGTCAACAAATTGTCACAAACAGACCTTATTTAGATCCGGGTTCAAACAAACTGTTTAAAAAAAATGTATGGGGCAATTAGGAAATTTTGAATATTGAGTAGATATCTGATAACATTATTGTTCATGTTTTTAGGTATTATAGTAATACTATGGTTATATTCCCCAAAAGTCCTTATCTTTGAGATACCTTGAAATATTATGGTTGAAGTGAAAATTTTTAAAATCTGGCATCTGTGCTTATTTACACATAAAAATCTAGGAAAGGATACATAAGGGATTTGTGATGATGTGTTGATACTGCAAGGGGAGCGAAGAGTCAGGATGGGAGAGAAATGAACTTTTGGACAGAAAATTATTACTTTTGCAGGTAATACCTTTTCAAAGGACTAAACAAAAATATATTAAATATAATGGAAAAAAGTTAATTTAACCTTGAAAGGCTTATCTGGGGGAATGAGAAGGCATAGACTCATTATAGAGCATGTGGATGGATTGACCCAGAACCGTATTTCTCAAAGCTCTGCATCAGCATTGGGCCCACCTCTCTCCCTCCCAGCCCAAATCTGGGAGAGTGAAGCAGAGACATTTGAGAATTATAGGCCTTGATAACCTGAGTGCCACCTTTTAAATACTTATTATATTGTTTTGGAACTTCAAAAATTCATAGGGCAAAAATACTCCCAAATTGAAATTCAAAGCAGTGCAATTCTGAAAGTCTGAAAAGCCTTTTTTTTTTAGATTTGCTGACAATGATTTAATCAGCAGATGTCACTATGTAACACTGGGAGCATCCCTTCCATGTTGCCTCATTTTTGGAAAGGCAGAGTCTGCTGCTGGCAATGTAACATAGAAATATTTATGGTAATCTTGTATTTTGTTTAATGAAAATAATTTTTCTTTTACTTCTAGTGCTTATTAAAAGTTTATCTTTGATTAAGCATTCTTTGCTTTTGTTTTTGTTTTTTTTCCCCCAGCATCATTGACAAAGAAGTTTCATTAATGGCAGAAATGGATAAAGTTAAAGAAGAAGCCAGTAAGTAGACACATGGTTGTTTGATTAGGAGCCTCCCAATCAGAAGTAGTCCATAGGTCAGATTGCCAATGATACAGATTCTGAGTGGGGTCCAAAAGGATGGAGTAGTAGCACCCACTGAGCGGAGGGCAGAATAGGCATGCAGCAAAGAATAGGTGCCAGTTGAGTTTATTTAAAGTCCAGGGAGACTTTTGTGCCTACAGAGGACTACTTATAGTTAATTGGGTTTAAAATGACATTGAATGTAGTATTAAATCTTAAAACATAATTTTTTATGCCTTCGCACCCTACAAATCTGGCTATACTACTTATGCAATCCTTTTCACTTGTTCTTTCAACTAACTCAAGTTTACCAAATTAAGTTCCCCGAAAAAATGTGTTCTATTTGAAAGTTACTTCAATTCCCCTTAACATTTTGAATTACATTTGTAAATTTAATATATCTTATTTTTTTCAAACCCTTCGGATACCTGACAAGGCGAACTCACAAACCTAACCAGCAAAGTATTCCAAGCTCTTAAGCAACTCTTATAAGATTAATAATTCAAACTTAGAGATGTACTAAATGAAGTTCTCTTAAAACGCTCCAATTCTGTTTACAAACTCAGCCAAATTCGCTAACACCTGCCAACTTAACACCTCAGAAGAAAATCAGTTACGTGTTTGAAATCACAAGCGAGATTGCGTAATATACAGAATAGTCTATATTTAAATAATGAACACACGCAGGCAATCTTGATCATTGCAAAACTTTTTCTGAATTTAACACAAAATATTAGTACTCTGGGTTTGATTTATCTTACTATTTTTATACCTATTTCTAAACCTTTCCACTGCTGTAAAGTTAACCCAACAGCCATTAGGGTGGATTTGCCATCTCAAATAGGCTGAGGTTCATGGGTTGGAAATTTCAACTGAGACAAGATTGCTCAGTCAGATTCAACGCAAGTGTACATGCTGACCCCTCTTTTATTTTTAAATTCATCTGCTATGTTAATGGGAGCCCTAAGACCATTTTTTTTTTCTTTTTTTTCCCCTAAGACCATATTTTTCGGCTGGGATTTAGTTTTACAATCCGTATCTCCTAGGCATTTTAAATTCTTCATCCTTACCCAAATATTATCTCATAAATTGGATAAATGGCAGTCTGCACCCCCAGCCAGGTTTCAGCTAAATTCCTTTACTTTTGACTTCAGTGCTTTCCTTTTAACAGTGAAGGATCAGACCAGATTCTTCATTCTTTTAATATTTTTCTTGCCTGGCCCTTGGCCATAAATTCAGTAGTTATTTTATGGAAAATAGCTATCATTATTTTCGTTAGACAATTTTTCCAAATAATTTTAAACAACATTTTAGAATCTAAAATACAGCAGGTTTTATTAAATAAAACTAAATGTGATCCAGGGTTAAGCTGTGGAATATATAGATAGTTACACAATTCCTTTGACTGTGAAATTATTTTATTTTATTGACATTTGTTGATTTCTTCAGTAGCAGTAGATTACCCCATGACTTGGGATCTTCCCTGTTTCTCAGGTACAGCTTATTTTCCCTTTTCAGTTTCATATCCTAATGATAAAAATGTAACAGCCAACACAAACACAAATGTTTCTCTAGCACCAAATAGAAAGTTACTAGCACATCACTTTCTCAGAGTTTAACAGAGGGCCTCAGATTTCAAGTGCTCATTCTTCCTTCTTGGGACAGTAGTATTCAGTCCCAAGACCTGTGGAATTTGGGCATCTCTGGAGAGCATCCCCATTTTTAAAACTCATTCAATCAGTAAACATTGACTGTGTGCTTCCTTGTGTGCTAAGCACTGGCAGAGAGAGGGACAAACGAGCAAACAGATGAATCTGGGACCTGCACTCATGGAGCTTTCAGACTAGCTGAAACGGCTAGCTTGATTGACAGGGTTCCCCTAACTTCAGGAATCGGTCCTGGTTTAGAACTGCCCAGCGCCCTGGGGAAACCAATTTGCTTACCTTGGAGGTGAACAGAAAGGAAATCAAATCCAGGTTCCACCTATTTACTGGCTGTGTGACATTGAACTATTTTGTGAATTTCTAAAGTCAGGCTCCTAATCAGAAAATAGGGCAAAAGAAGAGTGTCTGTATCAAATAGTTATTAGCACAGTGCCTGACACGGTGTGTATAAAAAGAGAAAAGCTCATCTTAGTAGAGAGGTTAGTCCAACCCCTCAGAAAACAGAGGTCAGGGGGGTTATGCAGCCTCTCTCAGGTGACACACCTATGTCAACCATAAGTCTTCTCCATCGATAGAAAGAACCATTGAATTTCTCCCCACAAAGTGCTGAACTGTCTTTACAACCACCATTTTGAGCTTCCTTATCTATGGTCTCAAGAGTATTTTCCACGTTTTCCATTTCCTGCACATGATATAAACCATATTTCCCCAATTATAACATAAGCTCCTATATCCCTCATGGCACCTAACACAAAGCTGAGAAGACTGTGGGTACTTCATTGTATTTCTTAAAAGAATTATTGTAATTAATTCAGTATCTACAGGCTGTGGGATCCAATATTAGTGAACGTGAACGTAATTGCAACAAGAGGGATGTATATTCTAGATAAATATATCTCACTTTAATAATAGTATTTGTGGGCTGCCCTGGTGGTGCAGTGGTTAAGAATCCACCTGCCAATGCAGGGGGACATGGGTTTGAGCCCTGGTCTGGGAAGATCCCACATGCCGCGGAGCAACTAAGTCTGTGTGCCATAACTACTGAGCCTGCGCTCTAGAGCCCATGCACCACAACTACTGAGCCCACATGCCACAACTACTGAAGCCCACGCACCTAGAGCCCATGCTCCTCAACGAGAGAAGCCACCACGATGAGAAGCCTGCGCACTGCAAGGAAGAGTAGCCCCCGCTCGTCGCAACTAGAGAAGGCCCGCGTGCAGCAACGAAGACCCAGTGCAGCCAAAAATAAAATAAATAAAATATATAAATTTATTTTTTTTAATTAAAAAGAATAATAGTATTTGTAGTTAGGGTTTTTAAGGGTACTATTCTAAACAATTCACATAGGTTATTTCATTCAGTTCCACAATAACCCTGTGAGGGGTATATGATTATTACATTTTACAGATGAAGAAAGTAAGGATGCTGTGGTGCTATGATCTCAAACTTTGCCTGCCCAGGGAATTGGAGGCCTAGACAGGTGTGTTCTCAGAGTGTCAAATTTACTAGAGATGGGAAGAAAACATTACTTTATGTTAACAGGAACATAGATCTATTATGAAGTAAAATGCAAAATTCACAAGAATTTTTAAGGAATTAAAAGGATTTCAAAGAACCTTTGTGCTTGAAGAGCTACTTGGGCCCCAGATTCTGGCCCCCCATCCCCCAGGATTTCAAGTATACCCTCTGCTAAGACATATTATTCGAGAAGCCCTAAAATTTTCCATGGTTCAAGTAATAAGAGCAAGCTTCTAATGTGTTCCAGAAACTTGAAGGAAATTATAAATCCTACTGAGCGAATGGATTTCAGCATACCAGATACTACATAAATAATACTAATCGAGTGTTGAATGCAGTGAAAATCTAAAGCCATATGGGTCTGTCTCCCTCTACAAATTTCCAAAAGGATGGTGCTTTCAAAACATACTTACTATTCTATTTGAAATTAGAGGATCAATGAATTTTAGGAAGTGATCTGTTTCGGTTTTGCTTTCTGTTTCTGTGATTGATGTTTTTGAGGTGAAAATGTTGGCTTCCCCCCAGAGAATATTGGCTTTTGATCTCAAGTTTTAGGACTTTTTCATAATGAAAGTCTTTGAAATGTTAATGAGACTATATGTAAAACTCATCCCAACACTTGCTGATGCAAAGTGTTCATTCCCATGCACATTTGCATGAGTGTAAACTCAGAATTTATTGGTGATCTTGCACCTGCATTTCTATTTTAGGGCCCATTTATATCTATTTCTACAAAATCTTTTGTTTGGTATGAATGCTCAAATTCTACTTAATCAAAAAGAACAATTACCCCTAATTGTCACCAGTCCCACAAATGATCTGTTAAGAAAAGTCAGATCTGTTTATCCATGTAGTCACTCAGGGTCTGTTGACCCCTTTACTAACTGCTCATCAAAGCTGAGCCCTCAGCATTCTTATTTATCTTACTTTGCAAGAGGAAAGTACCTCATTTCATCTTCCTGCTCAAGAATCATTTTCTCATTCTCCAGGCTTTAGTCCCATCCATATGTTGAATTATAATGGGAAATAAATAATCAGTCAAAGGTATGAGTCCTAGATATTCTCAAGTGGCCCCTGTAGAAAAGGAACTTCTGCCTTTCTTTGCATATTCCTTTTAAGTAATGCATCGATTCATTCTTTGCATATTCCTTTTAAGTAATGCATTGATCCATTCGTTGGAATCGTTCATTCAGCAAACATATTGGGCACTCACTGTGTACCAGGCCCTAGGTATCCCAGACACAAAGAACTAAATGTGCAGTTTTTGCCAGGACTAGAGATGCCTGCTGTAGCCAGAAGTAACAATATTTTAAAAGCAACCAGAAATCCAGCTTTTGAATGGAATCACTTAACTTTCAAGTGTGGGTGATTTATTTGTAAAAGTAATGTGTGGACCAACAAAATATATGTACCCTGTCACTGAAAGTGATAGCTGGCTACCTTTTTGTGACCTCTGGTCTGACTGGGTAACCTGGGACATCACTCAGTAATACATTTTCTACGTTCAGATGAAAATTCCTTTCGCTTCCATCATCAGGACAAGTTTTTCACTAGCTTTTCTGCACTCTGAAATGCTAGCAGGCACAATTCAGTCTGCCTAGCTACCTACGCAGGGGGCGTCCCGGTAAATAATTAAAGCGTGATTAGAGTAGTTTGGCAGATGGTTAGGCTTTATGAGTTATAGATTAGTTATTTTATTGACATCTCAACATTGGTATCAGCATAAAAAGATATTTCTCATCCTGTCTGAGGAATGGCTTCTGGTTTGCAGGAAATCTTAACTGTTGATTGACTCTGAACTTCTTCTGGGGCTTCTGAAGCAACTATTTTTGACATTTATAAATTAAGAACTCTTAAAGTCAGAAAGCACCTTGTTTGGGCATTGGGCTGTGAATCTGGTCTAACAAAGCAGTTGACCCTTGTCCAGCCAAGAATGGAATGTGAATTCCACGTGCACATCGTATTAGTTAGGTGGACTTTTCTTTTGTTATAACTCAAAATCTTTGTCCAAAAGAAATGAAGGCAATTCATATGTGACTGGAATGAGAGAACTGCAAATCTTATCTATTATAAAATCAAACTTCTTGTTTAAATCTCACCCAGTGTATTTGTATTCATTGCCTTTGAGCTCCATGGTCTTTTAGGAAACACACACACACAGACAATTAACCTGTGGGCTCCTACATCTACTTGAACCTTGAGTAGTTCATCTTGACAGGTGTGTGAAATGTGATGCCGAGAATTCCCTTGCGACTTCGCTGCATGTGCAGATGCTAGAGTGCACATGAATTCAGCTTAAGCAAGCTTTGACTCACCCTTGAAATTTTTCCATTGTGGACACTTATAACAAAAACTCTGGTCTGCAACTTCTCTCTGGTTGCAAAATGGAAACATATCTGCAGAGTAGCAAAAGCAGAGGCATTTTTTAGCTCACAAAAAGCTAATAAAGGAAAACTTTTATGTCATCTTTCAACACAGCTAGTTGCCCTAAAGGAATATGTGTTAAAGTTCAGAGGGTCTGATGTTGTTAGAATTTGATAGTACAGCACATACAGAATAATGGTTTTTGCTGAGTGGACTCACTGTCTTTGCATTAGCATTCAGATAGGATTTTAATGGGTTTTTTTCTTCTTCTTGGAGATAGTTGTTCTGAGTAATGCACAAATCTAAAAGTCCAAACTAAGTAAGTGAGATCAGATGCCAGTGGGGAAAATGAAGACGATTGTGGGTGTACAGTGAATCAGAAAGGACCGTGTTTGGTTTGGGGCTTGGTGGATAAAAACATAAGGAAATGAGTGGTTGGTGATGAGCATCAAGGGCCAGCCCAGCTTAGTGACCAACTCAGAAAACAGCCATGGCCCAACAAAGCGATCCGTCTGTGGAGAGAGAACTGATCCAAGAAATTAGGTCGTTTAATATGTTTACATCTTTGGCCTTAATGTATTATTCCTTCTTATCTGGCAGTGGAAATCCTGACTGCTCGTCAAAAGAAAGCAGAAGAACTAAAGAGACTTACTGATCTAGCCAGTCAGATGGCAGAGATGCAGCTGGCCGAACTCAGGGCAGAAATTAAGGTCAGTTCTAAAATATCACAGCCTGAACCCTGAGCCAGAGTTCTGATCCCCATTACGTCTGTTCTGCATCCATAGAGTGCTGTTCTCTGAGGATCTAACATCAGACACCCAGCTGTCTTTCACAGGGTTGAAATCAAGAATACAGAAGGGTTAAAGAAACACCTAGTCACTATATTTAAGTAGACTGTGTGTTGAAGGGCTATATCATTACAGAGGAGAGGTACAAGCTATTCTTTTAGCCAGTGGAACTGACCCAAATAAAATGTATTGAACCATAAATTATAGCTGGGCAGGGGAAGATTATTTTCACCATATGTAATTTATGCATATGTATATAAACACACACACATGTGAACACACACTAAGTATGAACTTAGTATAACAGTAAGGATTCTAAAGAATGAACAATATGTGGAGACTTCTTTCCTATATCCTTTTCTAGCTTACTTGCCCTTTTATTGAGAATACCACCCACAAATATGTATTTAGTGAATTTCTTTAGTTGCACGCAACAGAAGCTGACCCTGGCTAACCTCAAGAACAAGTAGAATTGGAAAGGACATGAGGGTAGCTCACCAAAGCAGAGTGTGCTCTGAAGACTCCAGGTTATAACTGGGCAGAAATGTTGGCAGCAGTAATTACCAGACACTCTTCGGGGCACCATCAGAGTGAGTGACCTCCAGATGTCATCACACCTTGGGCCACCCCACTGGATTCAAATCCCAAACAGAGAGATTCTGATTGGCCTCCACTTGGGTCACATCCACCATTTGGCCAAGAGAGGTCTTGATTGAAAGACCCACCAACGCTGTGAATCTTGGAAACCGCATTGGGGTACAGTTACCAGAAGGAGAAATTGTTAGCAGAAAGGCAAAAACAAGTATCTACAACAAAATAGGAAGTTACAGTTTATACATTTTCCCTTATCCTCATTTTCCCCAATACAGTAAACATACACACATGCACACGCACTCCAGCTTCTGACCGACTTCTGGGAACTAGCATACTTTGAAGTCATATTTGTTGCTAGCTTTATAAGTGGGATTGTCTGCTCATCCCAGCATAACCACTGGTTGGGTATGGTAGAAAGTGGCAAGTGAGTTTGGTCCCCTCCATCCTGGTTAGGCATAAAAGAGAGCCCCATGGGGATGAGGATTTCCCCTGAAGGTTCTGAGAAGTTCTGTAGGTCTTTCCCTTCTCACCTGCTCTCCTGGTCTTTGTTTCCTCCAACCCAGTCAATTGCAGTGGCCTCCTGACTAGTCTTTCTGCATCCACTGTCTCCCTCCAGCCTGGTCATTCACCCTGAGACCAGAGTTATTAGAGCAGGTCTGGTCTCCCCCACTATGGTCTCCTCTTCCTTTCAAAATAAAATCCACCACTGGACTCCAGTATATATTTATTATGGCCACTGCTAATTAGTTTCAGTAGAACAAAGCCCTTCGTCTTGTGGACACAGATGCACTTCTAATGTCACAGATGTTCCCTGGTCCCAACGGAGATTAGAATGGGGAATGGGGCTGGTTGGCAGAACCCATCTTGATACCCAGAAAAACATCCTGGAAAGCCAAACAAACAAACACACACTTGTTTTGATAAATATGAAGTTGCCAGCTTCCTGGTCAACTGAAATCCACTCATCTTCCAAGTTTCACTTCTACCCATCAAAATCCCACTCATCGTAAAATGGTTGATAGCACAGGCTTTGGAGTGCAACAGTCCTGCTCTTGCAACCTTGGATAAATTACATATTCTCTTAGATTCTTAGAACCTCGATTCCCCCTTTGTAAATTACAGTTAATGTTAGTACTGACTTCATAATAATGTGATCAGCTGAAAATGAGATTATCTGTTAAGAATTTGGCCCATGTCTGGTAAGTGTTCAATATTTTTTTTAATGTTCCAGCTAAAATGCTTCCTCTTACATAACTCTTTACCCATTCCCCTCAGTAGGAAATAATTTCTTCCTCTTTCATATTCCTAAAGCACCTACTACATTCTACGTTATATTGTATCTTGTGGTATCTGTCTCTCTTGCCATGTGGGAAACTCCCTGGTAGATCACAGAGGGACTGACTTATAGTTATTTCTGTATTGCTCACTCTGTCATCTACACATAGATCTTAATTTTAAATGAACTGAAAAGTAATCTCTTTCCCACTTCCTTTAACAGCACTTGAAATTCTACCATTCAGGATAATGGTTTCTAGTTATCGATACTGAAGGCTTTTTGGACTTCCTGGTACCCTATTAAAATGGAGACGGACGTCTAGGAAGGATGACATGCTTTCTCATGAGGAGTGATACCTTAGGAGGCCATTGGCCAGATTAGGAAGACTGCCAGAAGGCAATCCTGTAATTTACAATAGGACAGGAAGTGCTAGAAGGAGGGCGTGGGGTGCTAAAAGGTTTAAGTAGATGAGTCCAGACACACATTTTGCCTGTACAGACAGGACCCACACGTGTTTCCCAGAAGAAGAAGGTGACCGTGCTCCAGGCAGGCCAAAACCAAGCCTGCTTTAACAGAGCCTCCCAGTGACAGAGCTGGCATGCTTCCCCACCTGGGGATGCTTTCACGTCATCAGTGGTGGCGGGAGAGCAGAGAATGGATCAGCAGCATGCCTCAGTCATTTCGGCAATCATGGGTCTCCTGTCTCTTCCCTACAGCACTTTGTCAGCGAGCGTAAATATGATGAAGAGCTTGGGAAAGCTGCCCGGTTCTCCTGTGACATTGAACAGCTAAAGGCCCAAATCATGCTCTGTGGAGAAAGTGAGTTTTGCATACTTGCTAAATAATTCTGTGTGCATAAGCCTGGTGCTATTTGGAGTTGATATCAGAAATGTCAGGTGTGCGGTCCCCCAGGGGGCTAAAGTGAGGTCTAAAGAGATTTAATGATCTAAGGTCATGACACAAGTCGCTAAAAATGTCAAGATCCGAACTTCGAGTCTTCAAATGCCACTGCCCCATCAGTAAATCCCCAGGATTTATTAAGCGGAACAGAACAGGTCAACTAGTTTATATCTTTCGCAAACTTTCCTTAAGCACTGCCAGATCAACTGCCTCTCTGATTTCAAACTGCCTGGTTCTATAGAGACCTGTTACAGGGAGAGGGAGTCTCCCTAACGAGTCTGAGAACAATGGGCTACTGTCGTGAAGGGCCCAGCTGTCGTGTATGTGTGTGTGTGTGTGTGTGTGTGTGTGTGTGTGTGTGTGTGTGTGTGTGTGTGTGTGTGTCACACACGCTGCTCAGCAGTGCCTGACTGAGCCTCTCCCTTAATTAGAGCAGTTAGCATGCAACAAAATTGCCTGATCCTTTTTCCCCTGCTCCAGCCCACCCACCAGGGGAGGTGGGAATGAGCACCAAAGTGGCTTCAAGGACGCCACAAGGAGGAAGGAACAACTGGTGAAGGACATGGAATATCTACAGCCTCGTAGTGAGCTGAAAAATTGAGATTTGGCTTCACTTTTTTTTTTCAAAGTGGAAATTGCATTTTTGTCTGAGTATAAAAAATATAAGCTTGATCTAAAAATTACAAACTATATAAAATAGAACATGACATTACTTTTGTGGCCCCATCACACTTTTTATGCACATATATCTACTGTGTAAATTATACAGTATACTTAATTATACTACATCATTTACTATACTATACAATATACATATATAGTAAGAGAATTTGCTTTTATCATTTCACAATATATGGCTGACATTTTTCCATGTCAATGTATTTAACCCGTAATTTATTTAAATATAATTGGCATAATCAGTCCCTTGATTGTGGACATTTAGGCTGCTTCCAGTTTTTCACCATTAAAATAACACTGCTGTGAGCATCCTTGCTCGCATATCTTTGGCAATTATCTGAATTTTTGACTGCATTTCTTTTAAATTATTTTTTTTCTATACACTCCCTCCCTTATGAATCTGCCCCACTTGCCATTCTCCATCCCCAGATTTTGCCTCACCTCTAAAAAACCAGGCTATCTGATTCACAGTTGGAAATGTAACTGCCTATCCTAGTTGCCACTCCAGGCTGATAATGGGCGAGACCCTGATGCCAAGTGACTCTGCCACCATCTGAGGAGGGGAGGGCGGTGTAGCGTCACCTGCTCTCCTCCAGGCACTCCAGTGCCATCTAGTGGGAGGAACCATCCCTTACCGAATCCCAGGTGTCCACATTGGAAGCCAGCCTCCCTTGTTGGAGAAAGGAGTCCTTGAAAGGCCCTTTTCTTCTCAGCTTTGTTGAGAGCACATGGAAAGCCCACAGCTACTGAACCGGAAGTAGTAATGACCCCTGTGAAAGTGAATCTAGTTAGCAAAGAGCTGCTAAAATCCCCTCGTCATGTTGGGACAGTACCCGACGTGCCATCACACCTTACCTGTCAAATGAAGGGACTAGAGAGTCATCCCTGTCCTTTCCATTTCTAATGTCCTGTGATCCCTATTCACACTCCAAATCCTCAGGAAGAATGCTAGGATTAAGTCTGATCCAACACAGGTAGCAGAGAAAATTGCTTTTAAAAACTGGTGACAATTTTTTAAGATTCAGAGGTCTTGCTGTCCAGACGGGCAGTCAAATTCTGGTGAACTATGAGAGGAAAGTCATGATTATGTCCTTAAGTTGATTCCCTCCGGCCCTGATTCAGCATAATCACACAGAAACATCCCATCAAAAACCACCCCTTTCAAAACCAGTGGGAAGGGTGATAATAAAAATTGAACAGACCTGTCCAAGCCCTGCCGGGGATCTGTCTGATTAGCCTGCGTGGACTTTAGCATTGGAATTGTTGTTAGCATTGGAATTGTTGCAGATTTGCAGTGGGGCTGTAGAAAATGGAGTTGATAAAAGGCCAGATAATGTAACTCTAATGGAATATAGAAGATGCTTTGGGGCATCTTTCGGGCCGGCAGGCATGGCCGTAAGGTCAGGGGATATATACCACCCCAGGGTGACAAAATTCCTGACACCTGGCATCACCCCGTTCTGAAGCTCTCAAAATATTGTGGCTCTGACCAGCCAAGTGTCCGTGTACCTCTAGGTTTTTCTGCATCTCTGCAACACCAACGGGTCTAGGGATATGACAAGAACGGCAAGAACAGGTTTGGTAATGGGGAACCCAAGAGGCAGAGTACCTTTGTGGACAGGGCTGAGAGGGCACTTTGGGGTTTCATTATCCCTCTTCCCTGGTGGTTCTTGACCTAAGGCATAATATTAAAGGTGCTCAGATCTGTCTCATTTCCTACAAATGTCTCCCAACCTGAATGATTATGCTATTCAGTGATTCTCACAGAAGACATTTGGTGGTCTCCAAGCACCTAGGTGCTTTTTCAAATGGTATCTTTCCAAAAGAAAAACAAAAACTTAATGTTTTTGTGAAGCTCCTGCCAATTTCTCCATCTCCTAATGGGTTACCAAGGCACAGCCCCTAACACCAAGTGCTTTCTTGTTGCAGTTACACATCCAAAGAACAACTATTCCTCAAGAACTCCCTGCAGCTCCCTGCTGCCACTGCTCAACGCTCACACGACCACCTCTGGGAAACAGAGTAACTTCACCAGAAAATCATCCAATCACAACAAGCCCTCCGAGGGTAAAGCAGCAAACCCCAAACTGGCGAGCAACCTTCCCAGCACCTCTGACAGCTCTCACCAGGCTGTGCCGGCTAATAAGCAGGTAAACTGCTCCAGGGAGGCCACCTTGCCCTGCTTCCGGGAGTCCCGCAGACCCTAGTGCATTGCCTGGGCAAGAAACCACTCGTTTGCAAAGAAAACAGCCACCACTGGTCACACCCAGGCTCCGCCCACCCCCAGCAGCAGCCCGACCTCCAGAGCCTCCTTCTGCCAGTCTGGCCTCCCAGAGCTCCCCCGGTCCCATCCAGTCCCCATTTCATAGGCGCTGTCCCCTGTGGAGGAAGTGGTCTTCACACACTTGACAGCATCAGCAAAGAGTCCACCTAAATGAGACGGTGCTTCTCATGCCTGAGTGCCACCCAGGTCCTCGTAACTGGCCCACATGTGGAAGGGACTCACACAGACATGGGAACAAGATTCAGAACCTGGCCACTGACACCGTTAGTGAGAAGAAATCTGGCATGTTTTTTATGATCCTTTAACTCCCATTTATGTCTAGTTTTTCTGTAAGAGGCCAAAGTTAGTTCAAACTGCACTTTCTTCTCTTGGGCTTTCAGTAAAGAGAATACATTTCAAAATGACATTATTAATTCTTATCTACTATGACCCTTAAAAATAGAAGCATCCAAAAGGACAGTCTTCTCTCCTTCTGCTTCTCCACTATATCCTTGAGAAGTGATTTCCTCCTTATCATTAGAGAATGACCAAGAAATGGGTTTTGATGATTCAGAAGCTGGGAATGCTATAAAGACATTTTTCCTGAGCTCTCAGAAAGAGAGCTTGAATAAAGAGACTTTTTTTTTTAACGCATTCCAAAATGCTGGTTTTCTAACAAGTGCCCTGTTGGATTTTGTGGTCTTGGTCTTTTAGAATTCTCATTAGTGACTGTGACAGGCATTTCTCTGGCCCCAGATGTCTTCATGAACTTTAAAATAGCACTTGGACAAGGAGTATTTCATACAGTCATAGATTCAAGATCATAACCAGATCTGTTTCACTTGTCTAAATACAGCTTCATCGCTTTTTTTCTTTGCTTATTATTGTTTTTTTTTTTTGCGGTATGCGGGTCTCTCACTGCCGTGGCCTCTCCCGTTGCGGAGCACAGGCTCCAGACGCGCACGCCCAGCAGCCATGGCTCACGGGCCCAGCCGCTCCGCGGCATGTGGGATCTTCCCGGACTGGGGCACGAACCCGTGTCCCCTGCATCGGCAGGCGGACTCTCAACCACTGCGCCACCAGGGAAGCCCCACTGCTCTTTTAAGCTCGAGGATTCTATCAGCTTGACCTCATTTGCATGTTGTCACATTCTTCTGGGGTGTAAAAAAGCTTACCTGTGACTTAGAGATTTGGTTTCCCTGATGTCTACTGATGTCATCTGAGGTTTGTTGGCATCTAATACCTCTTTTTTTTTTTTTTTTTTGGTAGAATGGGTCTTCTAGCCAAAGACGAAGATTTAATCCGCAGTATCACAACAACAGGCTAAATGGGTCTGCGAAGCCCCAGGGCAGTGGTAATGAAGCTGATCCGATGGGGAAGGGCAACAACCGCCATGAACACAGAAGACAACCACATAACGGCTTCCGTCCCAAAAACAAAGGCAGCACCAAAAACCAAGAGGCCTCTTTGGGAACCAAGACCCCCGAGGCCGCAGCCCATCCGGAAAAGCCCCGACGAAGGCAGCACGCTGCAGACAACTCAGAGGCCAGGCCTTTCCGGGGAAACGTCTCCAGGGTTTCACAGTGCAATCTCTGCCCCACGAGAATAGAAGTTTCCACAGATGCCCCGGTTCTCTCCGTCCCAGCTGTGACGTTGGTGGCCTGAGCTAGGAGAGGAAAAAAAAAAAAAGCCGTTTTCATTCAGTTTCTGTTCCCTGCCCGAGGTGCTGACCCAATTCGCTGCCAAAAGAGAGTCAATCCGAATATACAAACCCTGTACGGCTGTGTCATCCTCTCTTAATCATTTTTTCTAATTCTAATAATCAGCTCTAGCTTGCTTCATAACTTTCATGGCTTTGCTTGATATGTTGGCGCTTTTTCTCATCAAGACTTTGCAGCATTTTAGCCAGGCAGTATTTACTCATTTGTTAGGAAAATCAAGTTGTGGCTAAAGATCAGAGGCTCAGTAGCAACCTATGTTGTAGCAGTGATGTCAGTCCATTGATCGTCCTTAGAGAGTTAATGTTGAAAACAAAATTCTTATTGATCAGACAAACTTGATCTGCTGAAGACACGTGCGCTTTTCTAGAGTTTAACATCTGGTGTTTTTCTGAAAAATATATATATACATATATTGCTTTATTTGAAACAAATTAAAATATGCTGCATTTGACACCTGGCTTGTTTTTTTTTTTCTTTTTAATTTATGCCCACTTTATCATCCAGTGTACTAGGTAGTACTTTCAAGAAAACTTTAGAGACTAGACGTTTTGTGGCACAGAGCTCTGAACAATACTGTTTCTCTCGGGACAGGTAACCTTTTGGAAAAAACAATGCCTGACAATGGCCCTGCCAGTACGTTACACGCATATAGATGGATGTGCACCCCGATCATCTTAGACACAACACGGTAGTTTGGAAACCTTGGTTGCAAGTAATATAAACCTTAGCCTCGTGGAAACAATAAAGAAAAGGTATTGGTTTAGTGGCTGCAAAGCCCAGTATCAAAGTATGCCTTAGGTCCAAATGGATCAGGACTCTAGCCCCTTTCTCCTGGTTATCTCAGCTCTCCCTTCCTCCCTGGGCTGACATTGTATTCAGAATGGTGGCAAATAGCTGCCTCACTCCTAAGAGTCATGTCCACCTCTACACTTTCCAGAAGAAAAGAGAAGCTCTCCAGGTAGCGTCCACATGGAGCAAGTGTCTTTCTCAAAAGTCCCAGCGAGGGTCTTGCATATCATTGGCCCAGACTACTAGTAGGCTTGTCCCTCAACCAATCAGCAAATGACATGCTAATTAGCATAGACTAATCAGAGCCCACCCCCAAGCTGGGTTGTGGCCGGCTGCCCAGAAGCACAGGGGCTGTGTGCAGCAGGGCTCCTGTTACCTGAGGAAGGGAGAGGGGATACCGGGGGCCCACATCCCAAGAAGCCCCAAGTCCCCTGTCTTGCAGGGCAAGGCAGCTCAGTTTGGCCACTGCTTCCATCGAAATTCCATGTGTCCTACAGATGTGTTGGCCTCTTTCAAGTTCAAATGCTTATTTTCAACTCAAAGTTAACATTTTTTCTGGCAGCCCAGGTTCAGTGGCTCTCTTCCACAGAGCAGCCCCGAGCACCTGAGCCTGCACACCACGCAAGCATCCGTTTCTTCTTTTGCCAAGTGCAGGGAGGATGTTTGCTCTCTCTGGAGAGAACCTTCTGAGGTCTCTGGGTGTACCCAGAGATTTAATAGGAATTTTATATTATTTTATTTTTGAATTTATTTTATTTTTTTTATACAGCAGGTTCTTATTAGTTATCTATTTTATACACATCAGTGTATATCTGTCAATCCCAATCTCCCAATTCATCACACCACCACCACCCCCGCCGCTTTCCCCCCTTGGTGTCCATACATTTGTTCTCTACATCTGTGTCTCTATTGCTGCCCTGCAAACCAGTTCATCTGTACCATTTTTCTAGGTTTAATAGGAATTTTAAATGTTAAGTCACATTCCAGGAAGGAAGGAAGGTTTGTTCGTTCAAATAAGAAAGATAAATGTTCAGGACTGCAATCTCCATTTATTCCATCTGAGGCCCTGGATTTATATTTTATAAGACAGGAGGACTTTGCACAAATTTTGTGTGCCAAGATTTGGCTCACCACAGAAAAATGTCAGTTCAAATATAACAGCTTTAAAGATGAGTCAAATGATTATTGCAACAGGAAAACGACGGGTTTGCCAGGTCAGGAGCACACCTGCCTTTGTCAGGGTGGACCCTCCACCCTCAACCTTGACGCACCCATCTTGCTGTTCTTAGGGTTAAGAAAGCTCAGCCACATTCCTAAGCACGTAGCAAACTCTCCGGGTCACTGAAAAGAAACAAAAAAGAACGCTAAGAAATATTCAGACCTGTTTGTGTTTTTTTCCTAGATTTTTGCCTTTCTTGTAGACCCTGGGCATGTAAGCATTCACCAGTGTGCATCTTTGAAATGGTAATTTCAATATTTTAGTCCCAGTGTCAGTCCACTGAAATACTATATTACGTATCTTCATCTGTTCCGGTGGAATCATTGGTGTGATCCTAGAAATCTGGGTTGAATTCTGCCATTCTTTTAAGATATTTTAAACTTCTTCAAAAAAAAAATCCACGGGCTATGGGCACTCTAATCTCTCTACTTAATGCACAGTAGCCAGAATCTCTTCTCTAGTAGAGATTAAACCATTTTGATACCTGTGAAGATTGAATAACTTCAAAACTCACCTACATTGTACCACCAAGACTCCATCCGTTAAAGGCAAAACCTCCCTGTTGGGTTCCCAATTACATTCCAAATTTACATTTCGTTTGAGAATCTCTACATAAACCAGCTCTGTGCCGTTGACCCTATTCTAGGGGTGCTGAGTACAGCAAGACTCAGAAGGTTAAACACAAGTTGGTGCAAAATTCACCCTCAATAAAGGTCATACAAGAGTTTGTGGGGAAGAAATTAGCCCATACTATATCCAATTTAGAGCTCAGTTCAATTCTGCTGGCATCAGAAAACGAGATTTTAATTTAACATTCTTAGGGAAGCAACATCAAATGAGGTTAATGATGTAAGTTAGCAAGAGGAAAGCGACATGCAGATTTTTACTGAAGTAAGAGATTTGGGAATTCTGACTCTGAAAGCCTCAATCTCGATTTAACCATGAGAAGAGGGAATCCAAGGCCCGGACAGTTCTTTTCCTAGGGCAAGGTGGGGGTGGGGTGAGGTGAGGGGCGGGGAGAAGGGGGAACAACGGAGACAGCTAGGGAGATGCCTGAATTCAATAGTACCTTTGACTAAGCTTCCTCCTTCCCTCCATCCCTCCCTTTTGATGCTGTATCCTACGCTGTCCGTTTAGAGTGCCCTCTTGTGTCTGGAGACGGGAACATTTTCATTTCTCAGCAGACATTCTGGTGGCAGCATCCATAAAATATGTAATGGCACCTTTCTTTTAACCACACTTGCTTCAGAGCCTATACCTAGAATTCAGGCACAGGTGGGCTAGGGTTCCAGATTGCCCCCAGGTGCCGAAACAATGACGCAAAGGAGAAAGAAACAGTCACTCCCAAATTTCCTAAACAAACCATAAAATAGCAAAAGATAATAAATAATAATTATTCAACAGATTAATACATTGCTCTCGAATTTTCCTGAAAGTACTGAGCCATCTTAACTGATCTAATTTTGTGAGAAAAAATATGAAGAGTTGCTAGCTCCCAGGATTTCCCTTGTTAGCTCAAGAATTTGAGGCACAATTTTAATACTATTCATTGTAAACTGTTAAAAGGATTTTTTTTTCATCCTTTTCCCAACAAACCTTTATAACTCCTAAAGAAGTTTTCTGTCTTTTCTTTGTTTCCAAGAACCAAGTCCCCAAGCCTTGGAGGCAGATCAGCCCAAACCAGAGTTTAATCTCATTACAGCAGCCCCTCAGGCAAAGGAACTCCCATCTGTACCCAGTCATGCTATCTGAGAAACACACAAGTTTCTCACAAATTGTTTTTGGTGATTGATTTTCAGAAGCCCCCTTGTTTGTGAACTCTACAGCTCAGAAGAGTTTTCAGTGCTACCACTAAGTTCAAGTTTCACAGGAGAAATTACTGCACACAGTTTTTAGAGAATATATAAATTCAATGGCAAATTTATTTGCTTGAGAGAGTATGTAGATTCTGGCAAAAAAAAAAAAAAAAGTATTTCAGAACCATGACTACAACCAGGACCAAAGACTCTCTACAGAAAATAAGTGTAAAAAAGCACTTCCTGGAGCGGTCCCACCCCCTGCGCCCAGAACGGAGCCCGCATTTCCACAGAGCTGGAATTTCTGGCTTGGGGACTCTTGCCTCTGCCGTCACTGAACTGCCCCGGAGCTCTGGAGGGGCCTCAGCAGCCGAAGCCACGACAGCCCTGGGGACCGTGGGCCAGGAAAACAGCAGAAGCAAGAAAAACACAAACACATGGAGGCTAAACAATACGTTACTAAATAACCAAGAGATCACTGAAAAAATCAAAGAGGAAATCAAAAACTACCTAGAGAAAAAAGACAATGAAAACACGACGATCTAAAACCTATGGGATGCAGCAAAAGCAGTTCTAAGAGGGAAGTTTACAACAATACAAGCCTACCTCAAGAAACAACAAAAATCTCAAATAAACAATCTAACCTTACACCTAAAGGAACTAGAGAAAGAAGAACAAACAAAACTCAAAGTTAGTAGAAGGAAAGAAATCATAAAGATCAGAGCAGAAATAAATGAAATAGAAACAAAGAAAACAATAGCAAAGATCAATAAAACTAAAAGATTGTTCTTTGAGAAGATAAACAAAATTGATAAACCTTTAGCCAGACTCATCAAGAAAAAGAGGGAGAGGACTCAAATCAATAAAATTAGAAATGAAAAAGGAGAAGTTACAACAGACACTGCAGAAATACAGAGCATCCTAAGAGACTACTACAAGCAACTGTATACCAGTAAAATGGATAACCTGGAAGAAATGGACAAATTCTTAGAAAGGTATAACCTTCCAAGACTGAACCAGGAAGAAATAGAAAATATGAACAGACCAATCACAAGTAATAAAATTGAAACTGTGATTAAAAATCTTCCAACAAACAAAAGTCCAGGACCAGATGGCTTCACAGGTGAATTCTATCAAACATTTAGAGAAGAGCTAACACCCATCCTTCTCAAACTCTTCCAAAAAATTTCAGAGGAAGGAACACTCCCAAACTCATTCTATGAGGCCACCATCACCCTGATACCAAAACCAGACAAAGATACGACAAAAAAAGAAAATTAAAGACCAATAACACTGATGAATATAGATGCAATAATCCTCAACAAAATACTAGCAAACAGAATCCAACAACACATTAAAAGGATCATACACCATGATCAAGTGGGATTGATCCCAGGGATGCAAGGATTCTTCAATATATGCAAATCAATCAATGTGATAAACCATATTAACAAACTGAAGAATAAAAACCATATGATCATCTCAATAGATGCAGAAAAAGCTTTTGACAAAATCCAACACCCATTTATGATAAAAACTCTCCAGAAAGTGAGCATAGAGGGAACCTACCTCAACATAATAAAGGCCATATATGACAGACCCACAGCAAACATCATTCTCAATGGTGAAAAACTGAAAGCATCTCCTCTAAGATCAGGAAAAGACAAGGATGTCCACTCTCACCACTATTATTCAACATAGTTTTGGAAGTCCTAGTCACGGCAATCAAAGAATAAAAAGAAATAAAAGGAATACAAATTGGAAAAGAAGAAGTAAAATTGTCACTGTTTGCAGATGACATGATACTATACATAGAGAATCCTAAAGATGTCACCAGAAAACTACTAGAGCTAATCAATGAATTTGGTAAAGTGGCAGGACACGAAATTAATGCACAGAAATCTCTTGCATTCCTATACACTAATGACGAAAAATCTGAATGAGAAATTAAGGAAACACTCCCATTTACCACTGAAACAATAAGAATAAAATACCTAGGAATAAACCTACCTAGGGAGACAAAAGACCTGTATGCAGAAAACTATAAGACACTGATGAAAGAAAATAAAAATGATACCAACAGTTGGAGACATATACCATGTTCTTGGATTGGAAGAATCAATATTGTAAAAATGACTATACTACCCAAAGCAATCTACAGATTCAAGGCAATCCCTATCAAATTACCAATGGCATTTTTTACAGAACTAGAACAAAAAAACTTAAAATTTGTATGGAGACACAAAAGACCCCGAATAGCCAAAGCGGTCTTGAGGGAAAAAAACGGAGGTGGAGGAATCAGACTCCCTGATTTCAGACTATACTACAAAGCTACAGTCATCAAGACAATATGGTACTGGCACAAAAACAGAAATATAGATCAATGGAACAGGATAGAAAGCCCATAGATGAACCCACACTCCTATGGTCAACTCATCTATGACAAAGGAGGCAAGGACATACAATGGAGAAAAGAGAGTGTCTTCAATAAGTGGTGCTGGGAAAACTGGACAGTTACATGTAAAAGAATGAAATTAGGACACTCCCTAACACCATACACAAAAATAAGCTCAAAATGGATGAGAGACCTAAATGTAAGACCAGACACTATAAAACTCTTAGAGGAAAACATAGGAAGAACACTCTTTGACATAAATCACAGCAAGATCTTTTTTGATTCACCTCCTAGAGTAATGGAAATAAAAACAAAAATAAACAAATGGGACCTAGTGAAACTTAAAAGCTTTTGCACAGCAAAGGAAACTACAAACAAGATGAAAAGACAACCGTCAGAATGGGAGAAAGTATTTGCAAACGAATCAACGGACGAAGGATTAATCTCCAAAATATATAAACAGCTCATGCAACTCAATATTAAAAAAGCAAACAACCCAATCCAAAAATGGCAGAAGACCTATATAGACATTTCTCCAGAGAAGACACACAGATGGCCAAGAAGCACATGAAAAGCTGCTCAACATCACTAATTATTAGAGAAATGCAAATCAAAACTACAATGAGGTATCACCTCACACCAGTTAGAATAGGCATCAACAGAAAATCTACAGACAACAAATGCTGAAGAGTGTGTGCAGAAAAGGGAACCCTCTTGCACTGTTGGTGGGAATGTAAATTGATACAGGCACTATGGAGAACAGTATGGAGGTTCCTTAAAAAACTAAAAATAGAATTACCATATGATCCAGCAGTCCCACTACTGAGTATATACCCAGGGAAAACCATAATTCAAAAAGACACATGCACCCCAATGTTCATTGCAGCACTATTTACAATAGCCAGGTCATGGAAGCACCCCAATGTTCATTGCAGCACTATTTACAATAGCCAGGTCATGGAAGCAACCTAAGTGTCCACTGACAGATGAATGGATAAAGAAGATGTGGTACATACATACAATGCAATATTACTCAGCTATAAAAAGGAATGAAATTGGGTCATTTGTTGAGATGTGGATGGATCTAGAGACTGTCATACTGAGTGAAGTAAGTCAGAAAGAGAAAAACAAATATCGTATACTAACGCATATATGGGGAACCTAGAAAAATGGTACAGATGAACCGGTTTGCAGGGCAGAAATTGAGACACAGATGTAGAGAAGAAACGTATGGACACCAAGGGGGGAAAGTGGTGGGGGAGGGTGGTGGTGGTGTGATGAATTGGGAGATTGGGATTGACATATATACACTAATATGTATAAAATAGGTAACTAATAAGAAACTGCTGTATAAAAAAAAAGAACTTGTTTTGCCAATAAAAAAATATAAATAAAAATAATAAATTCTTTTTCAGCTTCAAAAAACAAAAAAGCACTTCCTGTCAAAAACAGAAAACTATTCTATTTTTTTAACTTAAGTTTGAGTTAGATTTACCTATTCCCAGCCTTTTGAGAGAACACACACTTTTTGTAAATTATTGTCATCAAGCTGTCCAATAATGTCATTACCCCTCTGCTAATGCCTGACACACAGTAGGTACTCAGTAAATACAAGGAAGAGAGAGCAGCTATGAAAGAATGACCCCTAGTATTTCTCTCATACTCCTAGAAAATTCTGGACTCTAAGTGGCTCGTGCAAAATAATCCAGTACATCAATTCTAGAGAAGGTGGGAAGAGAGCAGCAGCTAAAGTTCTGACCCTGGTGCAGACTGCCTGGATTCACATTGGGCCTCACCACCTGCTGGCTGTGTAAACACGTTTCTAAACATCTCAATACCTCCGTTTCTCCATGGGTAATTGAGACAAATAACCATACCTACCTGGAAGGATTGTTACAAGGATTGAATAAATTAATCTTTGCAAAGCACTTGGAGTAATGCCTGGTACTTTGTAGGGAGACAGCAACCACAGAGTAATGTGACTGGAGACACTTTATAAATTTATATGGGGAAGCTTTATATAGAGAGAAATGCATGTATATACGAAGTAATTATTAGTAAGGGGATTAGCTACTAAAGAAAACAGGAATAGCAGGTACTGGGATGGCTATTACTAGAGCTTGAGGCAGAGGAAAGAACAAGTTTGGGAGAACTCCCTGCCCCACCCACCCCTGCCCCCAAGGCTGAGACTCTGACCTTGTGAGGGAGGGTGACCCTGTGGCCCCCGTAGAGGCCAAGAAGCCCCCTGAAGTACTGGCAAGGGAGAAGCCCCGCCCCCCAGGGCACTGGAGAACCGAGGAGCTTTCCCTGGAGGAGCTGGCCGACTCACCAGGGGGCCACCTGCAGGGGTGCCACGGAACCCACTGGGAATCCTGCTGGGGCGCCAGCAAAACTTGCCAGGAAGCTTCCTGCAGGAGTGTTGTTGAATTATCTGGGGAGCCAGCCAGGAGACCCACGGGACGGGAAGCTGCTGCTACTGAAACTTGGACCCGTTGGGGTTCCCATATCCCAGCCAAGCACTCGTTGCAGGAGCAAGAACACAGGGACACTCATGGAACCAGGAAAAAGCCCCCTCCTGCTGCAGTGTCCCTCCAGTGACAAAGCCAGCTGGCTAAAGGGAAGTGCTTAGGGGGTCCAGCTCCAGGATGACAGCAGGGCAGTGAAGAGTAGATTTGGAACCAAGAGGCAAAGAGTTGATACCTGGCATACCCTTAGAAAGCACTAGAACAGTATTTGATAACTAAATCTAAAACAAATAAACAGTATTTGATAAATAGCTATGAGGCACACAAATTTTCTAAGTCCTGGCCAGCTCATCTCTGGGAGGAATGTCAAGCTCCTATAAGAAGGGGCCTAACATAGTGCTTAAAGGCCTGGACTCGAGTAAGATGACATACACGTGAATCCTGCCCTTGCTTCATACTAGATGCAAGGCAGCTTACCAAACCCCTCTGTGCTTCAGTTTCTCCATCTGAAAAATGGGGATAACAATAATATGCCTACATTATTGGGTTGCTGTATTAAATAAGTTAACAAATAAAGGGCTTAGAAGGGTACATGTTAGTTTTTATTAGATAGTTGCTTGGTTAAGAACAGCAAACAAAAATGTTTCTAATATTATACCAAAACCAGAAATGTAAGTGAGAGCTAACAGGATCGAATTCTTAAATTGGCAGGCTTGAGACATCCTTCAGTATCATTCTCCCCCTCAATTCCCAGGGTTCCACTCTTGCCTGTGATTGACAGCTCTAATGTTCTCTTACTCATCCACACCCCGCAATTAGGAGAAATAGTTACCAGTATTTTGCACAGGTTAAGTCACCCAGCTAATGCAATGGTTCTCAACTGGGGGTAATCGATTTTGTGTCCACCCCCCAACCCCAGGAGACATTTGGAAAAGTCTGCAGACATTTTGATTGTCACAACTGGGGCAGGGATGCTGCTCAATAACCTACAGTGCACAGTACAGTCGTCCTCAATAAAGAATTATCCAGTCCAAAATGCCAATAGTGTCACAGTTGAAAAGCCCTGATCTGGAGGGTCCAGGGGCTTTGGAGAAAGAAAACAGAAACGGTGGATGAGCAGAGACACTGTGCCTTGTTCCTCCAGCTACGCTGGGTTCCTGGTTGGTTCAGCCTATGTCATCAAATCCAGACTGTCTGGCCCACAGCAGGAGTCTAAATGTACAATTTCTGATGTCCTTGGGCTATTCATGTCATCTACATAGAAGCTGGGTTTCCACATCTTCCAAACCAAGAAATTAGGGCATAAGTTCTTGAAAGAGCTGCTATTGAAGCAGAATGTCCAAATTTTTAAGAAATCTTGGCAGAAGGAAGCAATATTTGTCTTTTTCCAACTTTAGCAAACCTTTCCAACTTTTTCCAATCTCTTTCTTTCCATAAAGTGCTGTTTAAAACAAGTTTCTCTTCTAAGCTTCAGCCCCTCAGATTCATTCCTGTAGCTGAGCACAATTTTACTAAGATAATGAAGGTTTTAGGGTCAAAGAAAGGAAAGTATGAGAAGCAACATTATAAAATGAAAAGTTGTTAAATAAACAAGTAGGACAGAATATTGATTGACAGTTACTGTGAAAGTATGTTTGTCTTAGCCACAGCTTACATCAGGAAGTGTCTAGCCAGCAAATATGAAATGTGTATGGGCTGTCTGAGGCAACACATGTGAACAAAGAAAAATTAGCTTTTCTGTAACAATATAAACCATGTGTAGCTCATGAGGCTGACAGGACTATAAGTGAAAACGGTTCTTTGGCTGCTCTACCAACCAAATTCCATGGATATGAAATTCTGAAAACAGCTGGAAACCAATCTTTTTTTCTGTTAGTTATTCATGATGTTTCCTTTTCTGGCTGTACTACATGCTTGAAATCCTGCATTTGATTTCATCTGAGTGAAAACTGCAGCCCTCAACAAAGAATCACTCATCCACTCCTCACTGGCTGAGGAATTCAGCAACTTGTTGACAGTTTCCAAGGGAGAGTTTCAGCATATGGGAAAATGACAGTATTTCCCATAATTAAAAAGTTCCTGGTTAAGTTAGGAATACACATATGTAAATCATTTTAAAATATTTTTCATTTGCTATAGTAAAAGCTCTTTCCCTTCATTTTATTAAGTTCATATTTTCTACTTAGTTTCTAACCAACATCCTACCAAACGTAGATTAAAGCTGTTCAAAGGGATTGCAGGTATAAATAAGGCAATCCTTTATAAGGTACCTCATATTCATATAACTGTTAGCATTTTTCCCTTTACTGAACAATTTACTACCTCAAGTTTTTGTGCACATTCAAAATGCTATTTAAATAAAAATTCTTCGATGAACAATTTCTCAGGAAAAGCCAAATATGCTTGTACATTAATTCCTTCTTTAGAAATCAAAGTATAGTTGATAATAACTACACTGTATTTAACCATAGATTGGGAAGTGAATCAACAACTGTTTCAATGTTAGCACTCGCTAAGGAAGCAAGAGGATTCAGTCTGTGAATGAAAAAGAAATTGCATCAGCAAGTCTAGCAGGGGCAGTAAAGCAGGAGGAGAGGGGCCAGACTGCTTTTTTCCTTTCTCAGAAGTCAGGCAGTATCTGTCTGACCTCTCTGGGGTCTCACGAGCCATGTCTCTGAATTACTTTAAACAACTTGACAAGTTATATAACTGTTACCATCATTACTAACGGTAATTGTGGTCATTAGCAACAATCACCAAATTAAGGGATTTCCGCCAGCATCTCCTTTGTTCTGACAGGATAAATTTTGCAAGGTCGGAAATCAGTTTCTGCGCCCCCAAAGACCGCTACCAGGTACAGTTTATAAAATAATTGCGGGAGGGGGCGTTGCCCTGTCAGCAATTTACCCGAGGCCTACGGTGTACCAGGCATTGCAAGTACAGAGGTGGCAGTCACTCTCTAGTAGAAGTCAGACATGTGATCCTAACACCATAATACCTTCCTGTTCAAAAGCTTTAAATATTAAACAAATCCACAATTTGACATCTACTTCCTCCCTCTGGCTTTTCCTTTGATCAGTGCTGCTGTGGCATTCTGTGAAATTAGATTACATGGCTAAAATGTGTGTGTGAAGGGGCGGTCATTACTGTACAGCCTTTATGTTACTGAACCTCATTTTCTCGATCTCTAAAGGACTGGAAAAGACTACCTTCATTATGTTGTTCTGAAACTAAAAAGCAAACTGAACACAGTGAAATAAAATATATGAAAATATTTCATAAACTAACATAAAGCAATATTGAAACAAAAACTTATTATTTAAAAATACAAATGAAACAAATCCTTCAGTAGATTCCTACTGCCAGCCTTAGCCTCTCCACCTTATAATTAACCAGTTTTAATCAGGGCAAACCAGATTTCAACACAGATTGCCTGGAAGGACATAGTCAATTATCTTTTTTAATATGAGCAATACCTAAATACTCTACTTACCATTCAGAATTTCTGTTGCGTCCTCTGATCCAACAACTGCACAAACCTACTTTTCCAAAGTAATGACACTGAATCACTGTTTATAAAACATGCTTTCCTTTAAAAAAATTTTTATTTTCCAGGAAGACCAATGGGTTATGATGAGTTACCAACTCTTATGCTTACAGAGTCTGGTATTAGGAAAAACGTGTCTTCATGCGAAATGAACCTAATCCCCAAGGAACCACACCCAAATAAAGTAATGTTCAAGTTACTGGAGCATTCTGAAGTTGATTTTGACTCCTGATACCCATAAGGGATGGTTTGTCCCTATCCACCTCAGCTGAACCATGGCCCAATAGTTATTCCAAAAACTCTCCTCTTATAAAAGCCAAATGTGCTCAATAGACGTCCCTTAAACTACTTGATGTAAAGAAATGCAGGCTGTTGACTGAATCACCATGATTAACCTTCAACATATTTCCTTTCCAGACAAATGTTTATTATGTGTAAAATACACGTCTATTAGTATAAAATTTTCTTACATGAATCAGCAATTCAAAATGTTGTAGATCAAACAATACCAATAATATCCTAAACGGAAGTTCTCAAAACTCACTATGGTCTTTAATTTTCAGAAGACCTGGATTCTATGTAATAGTATTTTGCAAGGTGATTGAATATTTTATATATTCCCCAGGGGAATATCATTCATGAATCTTTAGTTTTAAATATTCACTTTTTCTAGCCAAATAAACCACTTACTTTAAAAAGGCTGCTGGTATTTGGATAGCTATCCAAAATCGGTTTAACGATTTCATACATTAACTAGATAAGAAAGCAATTTTGTGAGCAGAAATAGATAACCTATATAAACGAACAAGCTTTCAAACTACCAAAGGGCTCCAAGGCTTAAAAATAAGTACAGTCACAGAAAAATGTCACTTTTTACGGAAAGGGTTTTTTTATTTTGTAAAAAGTAATGTTTTGAGTATATTTACTTTACTCTTTTAAACCAGTAAAAGTACAATGATAAGCACTGAGTAAAAAGTACCTTGCTTTATGAACTTATTTTGAACACACTGACGGCATACTGCTCACTGAAGATAGAAATATGTGATCCAATTATAAAACATAACATGTACGTGTAAACACATACAACTAAATAGTTGTGAAAAAATAGAAGATTAATCAAAATACTCTGTTTTAAAATATTAAATTCAAGTTATGTGGAAACTGTATGATAAAAAATCATATTGTATAATCAGAATAACTCTTTAATGGTCATTTCTGAAAAAAAATATTAACTTTAGTTAAAAAGTTAAACTTTCTCTTCAAAGTACTTTCAAAACTTCACTACTCAAATGAAAAAATATTTTAACAGTTCATTCCATGACATGTTATATAGTTCTTATTCCAAGAAATCTTCTTGCGAGGTATAACTAAATCTGCTAGGAAAAGAGTAAGAAAAGCCAATCTAGGAAAGAAAATTGTTCCATTAAGTGGAAGTCAAAGTGTGATCTCAAATTATTTTTTTTTTCCCCCTCCCCCTCATTTCTTTTCATGCTACCGTTTGAGACTGAGAGTGCCCTGCAGGGAGTTCACCTTGATCTACATTTTCTCTCAAATCTCCCCCCATCTGGGACATAGCACTGGGAAGCACTAATATCACCCTCTCTATTTCACCAGACTGAAAGCTAAGCCCAAATCTCACTCCTATCCCTGGGCTGCAATGAGTAACATTAAATAAGTGCCTAAAATCTATAATTATTTCAGCAACAAAGTGGACTTGCTCGGGATGATTTTGCTCTACTGTTTTGTTGCCTTAATACCAATTAAACATTAAAAAAAAAAAAGCCCACACACATTAAAAAACCTGAAATTAAAACCATCCCTAGACAAATAATTTAAACGTTGGGAAAATGAGAAGTAAAAATAGGCCCAACCACTTACAGTCTCCCTCCTCCATTCCTACTTCACACAATTCACCCTAAATAGAAAGAAACAAGTTTTCATCCTGACTGCATCGGGAAAGAGTGCCGCTTATTTGTATTAAACAGGTTGTAAGCTCGGAGAGGCAAACGGGACACCCTGAGTCCCCGTTTCCATCAATCGGTCTGGCCCTGCCCGTTCTCAGTCCGCGTGCCCAGGGCGCTGGCGGCGTCGGGGTTCGGCTCTGGGGGCCCTGCCGGCCTGGCCACGGTGCAGGCGGGCGTTGAAGGCCCCGTAGCGCACAAGGGAGTCCGCTTCAGTTTTATCACTCGGTGCGGGGTGGCCTTTTTGTCGCAGAGCAGAACCTTAGCTGGAGGTGGGTGCATGGCCCCGTTCTCAGCACCCCCGGTCTCGTGGGCAGCCTGGGGATGCCCGGGCAGGCCTGTGCCCACCGGGGACGGGGCTTTCAACGGTGCAGAGCGCTGAGCTGCCCTTCCTCCTGCAACCGGGTTCACGGATGCCCGGGACCAGGGCTGCGGTACACTGGCCGGAGGCACCCTGATGGAAGCCGAGTTCTTGACTTTAATTTGGGTGCTGGTGGAAGGCCCCAAAAATCGTACTGGCTTAGGACCAGTCTTACAGTTCACGCCTCCTTCTTCCTCTTCATTGGGCGCTATCAGTCGCCTGTAAATAGAGAAGCAGGTTCTTGTCAAACAGCTGGTCCTGTAAACCAGCAGTTACATGTTATGTAACTAATGAAAACGTCTCCAAAGTCTACCTTCAGGGTGAATAAAAAGGTTTTCGTCAAGAATTTGAGCCAAGAGGTATCAACCTACCTCATCTCTCATCTCCCACCAAGGTCAATAAGTAAATTAGCAAGTTTACAAAAGATTGTTTCAACTGGAATACACTCTTTCAAACTCACACATAATGTTAATACCAGCAAGTTAAAATTTGGAGCGTGACACTGGAATTATACAGCACATTACTCAGTTCTCACAAATTCTGATGTGATCCAGAGGATAAGCAGGAGTATCTCAAGTTGTTTTTCCCAGAATAGCAGTTTCAAGAGATTTACTGAGGAAAAAAGGGTTTCACAAATAAACTTGAGAAATGCTACTGCATATGTTATTCTCCTCCTAAAGCTTTAAACTCTATATTAACAAATTAAAGATTCTATACTAAAGACACCTGTTTAGCTTTGTTGAATCCATATTTCCCAATCATTCTGTAATGCACCCTTTGGCACCCAGTAAAATTATCATGCTATGGAACACATTTTGGGAACTGCTAGAATAGTCGAACTCATGGTATAGTTAGACGGTTTTTGAATTCGAGAAGTATTGGACAAACCTTCAAAGATTCCTCAGCTGAGCTGCCATTCACTATAAAAAGCCTGAAGTGGAAACACTGTTTTACCTTATTTAATTTATTTTTTATTCATTTTGTTTAAACTAAAACAAACAAACAAAAAACAGTTCACCCATTTCTCCCACTGCCCCCCCCCCACCTCTGGCAACTACCAATCATTTCCCTGTTTTTTTGCTTTGGATTTTGTTTGTTTGTTTGTTGTTTGTTTGTTTTTAAGATTCCACATAAAAGACAGCTCATATGGTATTTGTCTTTCTCTGTCTGACTTATTTCACTTAGCATAATATCCTCAAGGTCCATTTGTTGCAAATATATATATATATACACACATACCACAATTTCTTTATATCATCATCCATCAATGGACACTTAGGTTGTTTTTATATCTTGGCTATTGTAAATAATGCTTTAATGAACATGGGGGTACATATATCTTTATGAGTTAGTGTTTTTGCTTTCTTTGGATAGACACCCAGAAGTAGAATTGCTGGATCATATGTTAGTCCTACTTAGAATTTTTTGAAGAACTTTCACATTATTTTCCATAGTGGCTGCACCAATTTACATTCCCACTAACAGTGCACAATGGTTCCTTTTTTTCCACATCCTTGCCAACATTTATTTCCTGTCTTTTTGATGACAGCCATTCTAACAAGCATGAGGTGATATCTCATTGTGGTTTTGATTTGCATTTCCCTGATGATTAATGATGTTGAGCATCTTTTCATTACCCATTGGTCATCTATATGTCTTCTTTGGAAAAATGTTTATTCAGATCTTCTGTCTATTTTTGAATCAGATTGGTTGTTTTTCTGCTATTGAGCTGTATGAGTTCTTTATATATTTTGGATATTAGCCCCTTATCAGATATATGATTTGCAAATATTTTCTACCATCCAGTAGTTTGCCTTTTCATTTTGTTGATGGTTTCCTTTGCTGTGCAGAAGCTTTTTTAGTTTGATGTAGTCCCACTTGTTTATTTTTGCTTCTGTTGCTTTTCATGTCTGATTAAAAGATCATCACTAAGACCTATGTCAAGGAGCTTACCACCTATTTTTTTTTCTAGGAGTTTTATGGTTTACATTCAAGTCTTTAATCCATTTTGAGTTAATTTTTGTGTAGTATGGTGTAAGATAGTGGTCCAGTTTCATTCTTTTGCATGTGGATATCCAATTTTCCCAACACCGTTTATTGAAGATACCTTTCCGCATTGTATATTTTTGGCTCCTTTGTTGTAAATCAGTTGGCCTATATATATGGGTTTATTTCTGGTCTCTCTCTTCTGTTCCACTGATCTGTGTGTCTGTTTTTATGCCAATACCATACCATTTAAATTACTATAGATTGGAATATAGTTTGAAATCAGGGAGCATGATGCCTTCAGCTTTGTTCTTCTTTCTCAAGATTGCTTTGGCTATTTAGGGTCTTTTGTGGTTCCATACATATTTTAGGATTGTTCGTCCTACTTCTGTGAACGTCATTGGAATTTTGATAGGGATTGCACTGAATCTGTATATTGCTTTGGGGAATACAGGCATTTTAATAATATTAATTCTTCCAATTCATGAATAGGGACTATCTTTCCATTTATTTGTGTCTTCTTCAATTGCTTTCATTAACGTCTTACAGTTTTCAACATACAGGTTTTTTATTATCTCCTTGGTTAAATTTATTCCTAGGCATTTTATTCTTCTTGATGCAACCATAAACTGGATTTTCTTAATTTCTCTTTCTGATAGTTCATTATTAGCATATAGAAATGCAACAGATTTTTGTGTATTGATTTTGTTTATTAGTTCTAACAGTTTTTTGGTGGAGTATTTAGGGTTTTCTATATATAATATCATGTCATCTGCAAACAGTGACAGTTTTACTTCTTCCTTTCCAATATGGATATTTTTAATTTACTTTTCTTGCCTAATTGCTCTGGCTGGGACTTCCAATACTATGTTTAGTAAAAACAGTGAGAGTGGGGGTCCTTATCTTGTTCCTGATCTTAGAGGAAATGCTTTGAGTTTCTCACCACTGAGTATGTTTGCTGTAGGCTTGTCATATAAGGCTTTATTATGTTGAGGTACATCCTCACTATACCTGCTGTGCTGAGAATTTTTATCATAAATGGATGCTGAATTTTGTCAAATACCTTTTCTGCGTCTATTGAGATGATCATATGATTTTTGATATGATATAAAAACCATTTGATAGATTGTTTCCAGTTCAAGATGACAACATAGGAAGATACTGAACTCACCTCCAATGGACACCCTGAGTTTACAGTTATATATGGAACAATTTCCTCTTAAATAAAACCTAAAGGCCGGCTGAGTGACAACTACATATTGGGCAACTGAGAAGAAAACAACATTGAAGCAGGTAGGAGAAGCTGGAACACAATCTTGCCATAAACCCGTCCCCCAATGCAGTAATCCACAACCAGGAAGAAAGTCAAAACCTGCATCTTCTCCCTAAGGAGGGAAAGATTCAAACCCCATATCGGGCTCCCCAGTTTTTAAGACATGCACTTGAGAGATGAGCCCCCAAAACATTTAACTTTGAAAATCAACAGGGTTCAAGTCCCGAGGCCCACAAGACTATAGCAATCTGATAAACAGCTCTTCAAGGGTCCACATGCTCAGATTCACCCACCCCAGGGCCCAGTTCAAAAGCGGCCAATTGCACTCAGACTTAAACAGTAAAGTAGCTCACCTGCTGATAGAAAAGTGCTGGCCTGAGGGGCAGGCGTCTAATTTAACACACACATCTAGAAGCCTGATGGAACACTCTCTGGGAATGAAGACTAGCAGGTACCATCTTCATGCTCTCCCTTTGCTGTGCTCCAGAGCACCAGTATTTCCCGGAAGAGAGCTTTTACACTCATCTGGAACCCTCACTTTTTATGGCTCTTAGCCAGGGGACAACTCCTGATTGCCTGGCTCTGGAGGCCAGTGGAGCTTGCATTCCTGGTCCCATGGGACTGTAACAATTGGTGTTAACCCAGAAAGGAGCTCATAGCCTTGTCTGGTACCCCAATTTTTGCAAATGCTGCCAAGAGACAACTCTACGTTGCATGGCTCTGGTGGCCAGTAGGGCTTATGCTTGTGGGTCCCACAGGACTGTAACCAATGGAGAAAGAGTTCTTAAACAGCTACCACCCCAGCACACAACAAGAGGCAACAGATCCAGAAGCTCAGTCTTTCCGTGAAGGAGGTCTGTTAGCTGATCATCATGACTGCAGCCTGAGGGGCAGACTTCTAATTAAACACGCATCTAGGGGCTGACTATAATCTTTCCCAGAGACCTCATAGGGTGGGTGCTATCTTCGCACCCACCTTCTGCCACACTCCAAAGTGCCAGTGTCTCCTGAAGGGGAAATTTACATGCAGCTGTAGAATACAATAACTGAACTGATAAACACACTAGAGGGGTTCAACAGCAGACCAGATGAAGCAGAAGAAAGGATCAGTCAACTCAGTCAGGGCAGTGGAATTCACCCAATAAAAGCAGGAATAAAGAAAAAGAATGGAAAAAAAGTGAAGATAATTTAAGAGACTTACAGGACAACATCAAATGGGCCAACATTCATATTATAGGGCTCCCAGAAGAAGACAGAGAGAAAGGAGAAGAAATTTTATTTGAAAAAATAATAGCTGAAAACTATATAGCTGAGAAAGGAAAGAGACATCCAGATCCAGGAAGTCCAGAGAATTCCAAACAAGATGAACTCAAAGAGACCCACACTAAGACATATTATAATTAAAATGTCAAAAGTGAAAGACAAGGAGAAAATCTTAAAAACAGCAAGAGAAAAATAACTTGTTATATAAAAAGGAACCCCCATAAGACCATCAGGAGATTTTCAGCAGAAATTTTGCAAGCCAGAAAGGAGTGGCATGATATATTCAAAGTAGTAAAAGAAAAAAATCCAACCAAGAATACTCTACCCAGCAAAATTACCATTCAGAATTGAAGGAATAATAAAGAGTTTTCCAGACAAACAAAAGCTAAAGGAGTTCATCACCATTAAACTGGCCTTACAAGAAGTGTTAAAGGGACTTCTTTAAGCTGAAAAGAAAGGGCACTAATTAGTAACAACACATATGAAAGAATAAATCTCACTGGAAAGGTAAATATATAGTAAAGGTAGTATATTAATCACTATAAAGTTAGTATAAAGGTTAAAAGAAAAAAGTAATAAAAATAACTATGATTACAATAATTAGTTATGGAATACACAATATAAAAAGATGTAAAATATGACACCAAAAACCTAAAACGTGGCAGGGGATAGTATAATGTTGAGCTTTACAATGGAATCAAACTTAAGTTGTTATCAACTTAAAACAGACTGTTATAGATATAAGTTGTTATATGTAAGCCTCATGGTAACCACAAAGCAAAAACTTATAGTAAATACACAAAAGATAAACAGAAAGGAATATAATCATACCACTAAAGAAAGTCATCAAACCATAAAGGAAGAGAGCATGAGAAGAAAGGAACAGAGACGAACTATAAAAACAATCAGAAAACAATCAACAAAATGGAAATAAGTACATATCTATCAATAATTACTTTAAATGCAAATGGATTAAATTCACAGAGTGGCTGAATAGATCAAAAAATAAGACCCATCTATATGCTGCCCACAAAAGACTCACTTAAGTGTAAGGACACACACACACTGAAAGTGAAGGGATGGGAAAAGATATTCCATGCAAACCAAAAGAAATCAAAAGAAAGCTGGAGTAGCTATACTTATATAAGATAAAATAGACTTTAAAACAAAGACTGTAATAAGAGACAAAAAAGGGCATTACATAATCTTAAAAAGGTCAATCCAACAAGAGGATATAACATTTGTAAATATTAATGCACCCAAAATAGGAGCACCTAAAAAATAAGGCAAATATTAACAGAACTAAAGGAAGAAACAGAGAGCAATACAACAATAGTGGGAAACTTCAATACCCCACTTACATCAATGGATAGATCCTACAGATAGAAAATCAATAAGGAAACATTGGCCTTAAATGACATGTTAGGCCAGATGGACTTAACAGATATTTACAGAACATTCCATCCAAAAATAACATAGTACACAATCTTCTCAGGTGCACATGGAACACTTTCCATGATAGATCATGTGTTAGGCCACGATATGAGTCTCAGTAAGTTTAAGACAACTGAAATCATATCAAGCTCCTTTTCTGACCACAATGGTATGAAACTAGAAATTAATTACACAAAGAAAACTGGAAAATTCACAAATACATAGAGATTAAACAAGTTACTGAACAACCAATGGGTCAAAGAAGAAATCAAGAGAGAAATAAAAAAATACCTTGAGACAAATAAAAATGGAAATGTAACATACCAAAATTTGTGGGATGCAGTGAAAGCAGTCCTAAGAGAGTTCATAGCAATGTTTACCTCAAGAAATAGGATAAATCTCAAATAAACAACCTAACTTTACACCTCAAGGAACTAGAAAAAGATCAAACAAAAGTTAGCAGAAGGAAGGAAATAACAAAGATTAGAATAGAAATGAATGAAATAGAGACTAAAAAGACAATAGGAAAGATCAATAAAACTAACAACTGATTTTCTGAAAAGATAAACAAAATTGACAAACCTTTAGCTAGATTCACCAAGAAAAAAGAGAGAACTCAAAATCAGAAATGAAAGAGGAGATGTTGAAACTGATACCATAGACATACAAAGGATAATAAGAGGCTACTATGAACAATTATATGCCAACAAATTGGACAACCTAGAAGAAATGAATTAATTCCTAAAAACATACAACCTACCAAGACTAAATCATGATGAAATAGAAAATCTGAACAGACCAATGACTACTAAGGAGATTGAAATCTCCTAACAAACAAAAGTTCAGGACCAGACAGCTTCACTGGTGAATTCTACCAAACCAATTCTTCAAAGAATTAATACCAGTCCCTCTCAAACACTTCCAAAAAACAAAAGAGGAGGGAACTCTCAAATTCATTAAGACCAGTACTACCCTGATACCAAAACCAGACAAGGATGCCATAAGAAAGTTACACACCAATATCCCTGATGAACATAAATGCAAAAAATCCTCAAAAAAAAAATACTAGCAAACTGAATTCAACAATACATTAAAAGGAACACACATGATGATTTACTCCAGGGATGCAAGGATGGTTCAACATCCACAAATCAGTCAATATGATACACTATACCAACAAAATGAAGGAAAAAAGTCACATGGAACATTATTTTAAATGACCTTAAAACTGTCAAACTGTCAAGCAACCACTGTCAAAAGCCTGCCTGCTCCTTCCACTGCTTCCATCAGTTTCACTTCATGAAGATCACCTTCTGAACATGTGTAATGGCAATCCTCCAAGTCTTCTTCCTCTGACTCAGCACTGTTGTGTTTTCAGAGGCAAATGTAAGATACTGAACTCTGATTTTTGGAAATGGGATCATAATAGCATAGTGATTTGAAATATAATATATTCAACCTCAAAACTCTACTGAACATAACTAAAATTTTGTAGGTGAGAAATGGTTCTTTGGGACCTCACAAGTGCTTCCAAGTCATCGTTACCTGGTCCATGAATCAAAAATGATACTTAATAAAATCCCAGAGGAAAAAGACAACTAACACAGAGGAGAGTTTCCATAAAACCATTTCTGCTTGCTTTATATTTTGTACACATCTTCCACTGGACTCTAGTCCAAGGTTGCTCCACCTGAGCACTATTGCCATTTGGGATTCAACAATTCTTTGTCATGGGGGGCTGCCCCCTGCATTCTAGGACGTTTAGAAGCAACCCTGGCCTCTACCCTCTGGATGCCAGCAACATCCCCCACCTGACAGTGTCTCCAAACGTTACCAAATATATCCCCTGGGGAACAAAACTGCCCCCAATGGAGAACTACTGCTCTAGACCCAAATAATATTTGCTAACTATAAGTTCGAACACCAAAATAAATGATAATAAAATGAGAGCCTTTAAGCAAAAAGATCTGTTTTAACGTATGATTTACTACTAAAAACTGAATAAAATTCTCTGCACCTCTGTGAAAGATCCAGAGGGCAAAAGTAAGAAAGCAGTCTGAAATTTCATACGGGCCCTGAATCAAATTCTAGAATAGATGATCAAGAAATCAGAATGTCTGAAAGTCATGAATACTACCCAGACAATGAAAATGAAATATAATTTTAAATGTACTTAAACCACAGTGAAAGACACAGATGTGGAGTGAATTCAGTGCTAATGATTTCATACAACACAAGATAATACTACTAAATAAAAATGTTATTTGTGGTAACAGGAAGGAGAAAGGGATTCAGAATAAATCACAGGAAATTTCAAATATTAAGTCTAATAAATTTCTTAACTATTGCCAGTAAAATCTGGGATTTCACTTTAGTGGGGAAAAATACTTACCACAGCATTCTCACTGTGTCCAGTAGTATTTTTAAAATCATACTCTCCCAAAAAGAACATACCATATAACTCAGTTTTAAAGAATTACTTCCACTTTTTACATAGTTCTGGTAACTTTGCATTTAATTTTTTTTTTTTATTTTGGCCACGCCACACAGCTTGTGGGATTTTAGTTCCCTGACCAGGGATTGAACCCGGGCCCTCGGCAGTGAGAGCACAGAGTCCTAACCACTGACTGCCAGGGTATTCCCTCAAGATTTACATTTTGGGGCTTCCCTGGTGATGCAGTGGTTGAGAATCCACCTGCCAATGCAGGGGACACAGGTTCGAGCCCTGGTCCGGGAAGATCCCACATGCCGTGGAGCAACTAGGCCTGTCCACCACAACTACTGAGCCTGCGCTCTAGAGGCCGCGAGCCACAACTACCGAGCCTGTGTGCCACAACTACTGAAGCCCGCACGCCTAGAGCCCGTGCTCCGCAACAAGAGAAGCCACCGCAGAGAAGCCTGTGCACCACAACGAAGAGTAGCCCCTGCTCACTGCAACTAGAGAAAGCCCACACTCAGCAACGAAGACCCAATGCAGCCAAAAATAAATAAATAAAGATTTATACTTTGATGGTAAGGCAGAATATTCACCTAGGTGATTAATAAGCTCAATGAGGTCAAGAACCATTATTCACTCCCCCAGTAGAGGCAGTAAAAATATAGGTCATAGATTAATTTTTTAAAAATCAACAAAGAACAGATAACCTCTTTCGAATTGGGGCCATGTGACGCAGGCTTCCATGTAAAGGCCGCTCTTCCAGAGTCCAACATTCTATCAGTTCATGAGGCACCCGCCAGTAGCTAACACCTGGAAGATAAAAAGACAATTTAGAGAACCACTGTCCACTGCCAAAGGCTCAGCAACACTTTTGTGTAAGACCGGCCAGAAAAAGTTTAAGGTTCATGACTCCCATTTGATGAAGAGAAGTATAAGCAGGAAGTGCTCCCAAGAAGAGCCAGGGCAATAGTGGCATAGCTCATGACCCGGGTCCAGAAAGAGCTGGCTACCAGCCGCCCCAGCTCTGCCACTGATAACCAGAGGTCGTTATACAGACCTTGGGCAACTGAGTGTATGCTGATTAAGGGCACAGGCACTGGAGCCAAAACTGCCTGGGTCTGGATCCCATTTCTGTTATTCACTAATCATATCACCTTGGGAAAATTTCTCATCTGTGAAATGATGACAATAATAGTACATACCTTGCTGTGATAATTAAATGAGAAAATAAAAACAAAATGCCTAGAATAGGGCCTGGCACAGACTTAGCACTCAAGAGATGTTAGGTGCCTTTATCATAAGTCACAGTGTTGGTAGTAATGTGAAAGGATTGGACAGTAGGGGTTCTAACACTTGCCCTGTCTACCTCACTAGGTTGCTGCAATCATCAAATCAGATAAATTTTGTGAACCACTCTGTAAGAGGCAACCACTATATGAATATGAGGTATCAATACCTTATAGGTATCTTTTCAAACAAGAATAATCTGTGTTAATGTGGCAGGCCAAGATTCCAGTCAAATTCACTTAATTTTTAAATCTGATACGTTTCTTTGTTTAAATTTATTCTATTGAAGTATAGTTGATTTACAATGTTGTGTTAATTTCTGATGTACAGCAAAGTGATTCAGTTATACATACATACATATGTGTATGTGTATATATATATATTTTCATATTCTTTTCCATTATGGTTTATCACAGGATATTGAATACAGTTCCCTGTGCTATACAATAGGACCTTGTTGTTTATCCATTCTATATATAATAGTTTGATATGTTTCTGATTGAAAGCTGAAAATGTATTCCTTTTTTTTTTAAATTTATTTATTTTTGGCTGTGTTGGGTCTTCGTTGCTGCGCGCGGGCTTTCTGTGGTTGCAGTGAGTGGGGGCTGCTCTTCATTGTGCTGCGCGGGCTTCTCAGTGCGGTGGCTTCTCTTGTTGTGGAGCATGGGCTCTAGGCGCGCGGGCCGCAGTAGCTGTGGCACGCGGGCTCAGTAGTTGTGGCTTGTGGGCTCAGTAGTTGTGGCACGTGGGCTCAGTAGTTGTGGCTCGCGGGCTCTAGAGCGCAGGCTCAGTAGTTGTGGCGCACAGGCTTAGCTGCTCCGCGGCATGTGGGATCTTCCCGGACAAGGGAACGAACCTGTGTCCCCTGAATTGGCAGGCGGATGCTTAACCACTGTGCCACCAGGGAAGTCCCTGAAAATGTATTCTTATGAAGCTTAAAAACCTTATGCTAAGTGAAAGAAGCCAGACACAAAAGGTTATATATTGTATGATTCCATTTATATAAATATCCAGAATACACAAATCCACTGAGACAGAGAGCAGACTGGTAGTTGCCAGGGGCTGAGGGGCGAGGGGAATGCAGAGTAACTGCTTAATGGATACTGGGTTTCCTTTTGTGGTGACAGAAGTGTTTTGGAACTAAATAGAGGTGCTGGTTACACACACTGTTAATGTAGCAAATGTCACTGAAATGTATACTGTAATTAATTCTATGCTGTGTGAATTTCACCTCATTTTTAAAAAAAAGAACCATAAAAATTATACATAGACACATTAAAAAAGGCTTAAAGAATGATGCTGAATAAAAACTGCTTGGTATTAAAAACAACAGTAACCTTTAAGTCCCAAGAAGGATTCCCAAGAAGGAATCTGGTGTCTTCTTTTTTAATCATTAAAGGGCTAGTAATAACAAACAACTTAGCAAGCTGGGCACATAAGTTATTATATATAATAGACATGTCCAAATACTCGAAGTCTATGGACCTCATTTTAAGAAAACAACTTTCTAGAACTGCTTGATCATACTCCCAAACCTACTTATGCTACAAAGCCATCACCAAATCTCATCCATTAAGTTTTTATTTTTAAGTCAGGTTTATTGAGATATAATTTACATAAAATAAAATTCACTCTTTTTAAGTACACTGAGTTTTGACAGATGTATACAGTCATGTAACTATGGCCACAATCAAGATACAGAACATTTCTATCATCCCCAAAAAGTTCCCTCCTACCCTTCCACAGTTGATGCCCTGTCCTCCATTCCTTAGTTCTGCCTTTTCCAAAGTATCATATAAATGGAATCATACACCACATAGCCTTTTGTGTCTGGCTTCTTTACCATGATGCTTTGAAGATTCATCCATGTTGATATATGTATCAATAATCATCTCTTTTTATTTCTGAGTATTCCTTTAAATGGATATACTGCAGGCTTCCCTGGTGGCGCAGTGGTTGGGAGTCCACCTGACAATGCAGGGGACACGGGTTCGTGCCCCGGTGCGGGAAGATCCCACATGCCACAGAGCGGCTGGGCCTGTGAGCCATGGCCGCTGAGCCTGAGTGTCCGGAGCCTGTGCTCCGCAACGGGAGAGGCCACAACAGTGAGAGGCCCGCGTACCGCAAAAAAAAAAAAAAAAAAAAAAAAAAAAAAAGGATATACTGCAATTTGTTTTTAAGACTTTCATTTTTTTCCTGCCTATAATTCACATTCATTGTACAAAACTTGGAAAATATAGAAAAGTATATATAAAAAAAATAAAAATCACTTCTAATCCTAAAACTAGGAATCATGGCTCATGACATTTTGATGTATCTCATTCCAGTCTTTTTTCTATTCGTATGATATGCACATAATTGAAAACACATTATATTTAATTTTGTTTTCTGCTTTTGACCATTTCTTACTTTATCATGGGCACTCATCAACGTAAAAAGTTATTCAAAATAATTTTATTTTATCATTATTATTTTTTCAGCCACGCAGCATGCGGGATCTTAGTTCCCCAACCAGGGATCGAACCCATGTTCCCTGCAGTGGATGCGTGGAGTCCTAACCAAAAGACCACCCAGGAATTCCCTCAAAATAATTTTAATAGCTATACCCATCTATAACCTGTGGATGTGCCAATGTGTATTTAACCCTGTATTATAGACATTTAGATTGCTTTTATTTTTTCCCTATTATGAATAATGTTTAGTTGAACATCTCTGTTCATAAGCCTTTGTCTGCATTTGATTTTGTCTTTAAGGTAGATTTCTAGAAGTAGAATTATTGGCTCAAAGAATATGAACAATTTTGATGCTATTGATACATACTGATAAATTATTTCCAAAAAAAGTAATATGAACTTTATTCCTGCCAAAAATTCATGAGATCTTTACTAATCTGGTATATAAAAAAATAGTTCTCATTTAATGTATAGTTCATTGATAATGAGTTTGAACCTCTGCCACATTTATTTCCTTTTCTGGAAATTTTATGGCCATGAACCTTATACATTTATTTGTAGTAGGGTTGAGCTGGTTTTCTAATGAATTTAAATAAACCCTCTTTATTATAAGGGTAATCTTTGTCCAGTTAATGCAACACTTTTATCCAAGTTTTTTATTAGTTTCTAAATTTTATTTATAATGTTTTATGTTTTAAAGTTAATACATTAAATATTATGTAATCAAATTTCTTTGTCTTTATGTTTTATTTTAAGCTTATAATTTCTTTCCCTATTAAGAAATCAGTTATTTGCTTACATTTCATTATAGTCTATAATAGTTTCATTTTTCATTCATAAATCTACCTGGGATTATTTTCATAAATGATGTGAGGTTAAAGTTCTGTTTTTCTCCCAAATAATCTATCCTTTTTTATTGGTATTTAATGCTTTCTTATCACATAGTGATTTTATTCTTATAAATTTAATGGATTTTACTCCTGATCTCTGCATCTATTCTTGTACCAGAAAGACATGGTTTTATTAGTATAGAGCTACATATAGTATTTTGGCCATCAAACAGAGTTAAACTCATCCCTCTAATGACTTCTACTTCCCAAAATGTTTTGGGGTATTTCACCTGTTTATTCTTTCAAAGGAATTTTAGGATCATTTCCTCAAGATTCCCAAAGAGGTCCATTGATATTTTGGTAGGAATTGTGTTAAACCTATAATTTAATCTGAGAAACACTGACATCTTTATAATATTCAGATTTCTCATTCAGGATCATGGTATGTCTCACAGTAATCTTCATCTCTTCTTTTTTATAGATGGATGGATGGATGGATGGACAGATAAATACATTTTAGCAGTTTTCTTCGTAAAGGACCCAAGCATTTCTTGGTGGCGCAGCCTAGTTATTTTTGTTTATTGCTATTGTGAATGGGATTTTCTCCTATAATTTCTAATTAATTTACCATAAGTAAATTTACCATAAGTAATTTACCATAAGTAAAGCTAATCTTTATTTATATTGTATCTAGCTAGTTTAGTCTACTAAACTCATCATTTGAAATACCTTTAGTCGATTCTTTTCGGGTTTTCTACAAAGACATATTGTCCACAAATAACAATAACTGTCTTCTTCCTTTCAATAGTTCTTTCTCTTACTTCTGTTTCCTGTATTATGGCTTTCCACAGGCCTTCCAGAACTTTGTTAGATAACAATGATACTCTATTGCATGCTTTCTAAAAAGTTAAAATCAGTCACACGCTTTGTTAAAGTCAGTGATCCTAGCTCTCTGCTCCAGCTTCCTGAGTCAGTGTAGAAAGAAACCCAGCCAGGCCCTCCCAAAGCTTCCCAGGCAGCCTGCTAGTCCAGTGGCACAAAAGGAGACAAGAACACCAGGGGGGTTGTTCTTCAACTTAAGCCCAAGTGTCTCAAAGTCAATTCAATCTCAAGTAATAAGCTTAAAGAGAATAGCATTTTGTTCAACACACTTCATCCTATCTGTTTGAAGGGCATGATATGAAAAGAAAAAGGAGGAAAACTGAGTGGGGCAAAGTTGAGGAAAAAAAGGATTGGTACTAGCATCCTGCCTGAAAGAGGAACAGCTGATAGTTTTAAAAAGCCTCTTCCTTTCCTTATTCAATCTTACATGACTTGCAAGGTCTGTCTCTACCAGCTTTTAAGATCATTTGAGGACTGAGATGTGTCTTATTTATCTTTGGACAATTTTAGGACTTAATTATAGTGCTTGCACCTAATTGACACTCAATACATGTTAATTAAGAAAAAAAACTTAGGCATAGAACAGTTAACCCTCTGTGATCTTTAAGCAAGTGGCATGTCTCTCTGAGACTTCTTTTCCTCATCAATAAAATCGTAAACCAGCATACAGGCTTGTTTTAGGACTAAGAGATACTGAATGTAAACTACATATTACACTGAATATCAAGCAGCATTACTATTATCAACTCACATAAGCAGCTTGGTAAAGACAGTCAAATTTCAAAGTGTGCCTTTAAAGAATATTTGTTTTCTAAGGGCTCTTTAGATATCTTCCCAGCATGATTTTCATTTTCTCTCTCTCTCTTTATTTTTTTTTTGATTACACATTTTATGCTTAATTTAGAGGTATACTTCCTAGGACAATGCTAGGTACACAGTAGGTGCTACAGAAACTCTTTTTATTATTTTTTTTGTAATAAATTTATTTATTTATTTTTGGCTGTGTTGGGTCTTCGTTGCTGTGCGTGGGCAGTCTCTAGTTGCAGCAAGCGGGGGCTATTCTTCGTTGTGGTGCACGGGCTTCTCATTGTAGTGGCTTCTCTTGTTGTGGAGCACGGGCTCTAGGCGCGTGGGCGTCAGTAGTTGTGGCTCGTGGGCTCTAGAGCGCAGGCTCAGTAGTTGTGGCACACGGGCTTAGTTGCTCTGTGGCATGTGGGATCTTTCTGGGCCAGGGCTCGAACCCGTGTCCCCTGCATTGGCAGGCGGATTCTTAACCACTGCACCACCAGGGAAGCCCCAGAAACTCTTTTTAAATTGAACTAAATAAGCATAACTAACAAAAGTGTATTTTAGGTTACTGTATTGTAGATTATTAATAATACCTAGCAATTCATGGGGTTTAAAAATTTGTAAGTAAACTGCCTCAGTGTTACTATAAGGTGACAACTACCTGGACCCACACCAAAAACATTTTCTCAAAAAAAGAAATGCTGTATTTGAACTTGCTTTGTCTTATTAAGGAAAAGTCTACTTTCTGCCATGAAATGAAAGAATTGTACTGTACCTTTTCCTTCCCAGGCATCAAAGGCATCCATCATTTCCTTCAATTCTGCTACTGAATAATAGCTCCAAATATACTGAACATTATTTCCTGCCTCCCTAGAAATATTACAAAAGGTAATGAAAATATACTACCTAGGTATGAATGTGTATACATATATACAGCTAATAGACACTCAATAAGTGCTTGTTAACTAAGGAAAAAAAATATGTAGGTAATGAGTAGTTGTTCTTCTGTGATCCTTAAGCATATATATATATGTATATATATATATATATTCTATATATGACATACTAGATGAGTATAATATACTATACTTACGTACTAACCTACATTTAGTCTCTTTACTGCGGTAAAGTATTTGTTAATTCCACAATATAAACTGTGCAGACAAATCAACAAATCCTTAAAATAAGTTTTCTTAAAAAATCACCTAACTCCAGTAAAGTTAGAAAAGGTTCAACTTTGACTAAAACTTTCCTAGCACTATGTCAGGCACTTATATATCATATACAAACATCCCTGCCTGTAAAGAATTCAGAAAATGATAACATATTAATTATCTAAACAGCAAGCTCATGTGGTCGTGCATTAGTCACTGGCATGTGACCCAATCCAATCTCTCAGAGAATTAAAAAAAAAAATTTTGCTAAGTGAATTGACCAGTATAAATGAGATTACAGGGAAAATATTAACAGAATAACCCTTAAGAATTTAACATGTTCAAGGCATAGAATTTTAAAGTTGGGAGGGACCAGATGAAAAGTCTTTCAGCATTTCTCAAACCAGGACACCAAGACACAGGCCAGTGCTGGGTCCCTCAGTGGGCCTGCTGACTTCTAGGCCAGGCTTCTGTCCCTGGACTATAGTGGAGGGGAGATACCCAGGCATGTGGCTTTTCTTTTCTTTCTTTCTTTTCTCTTTTTATAATGCCTCTCAGGTGATTCTGATGACCACTCCCAGCTGAGAACCACTGTACTAGACCACGTAGATGGCCTATTGCTTATACAGATGTGAAATGGTCTGAATTACAACCTCCTCATGAAACAGGCCTATCTTGACAGCTATGAGATTCACTCTGTCTGTTGAGAGGTACTGGTTTCTTTCCTAGTCAACCACATATTCCATTCAATAACACCTCTTAGAAGAGACCAAGACTTTATTTTGTTCCTTTTCATATTTAAACGCAGACATACCTTTTAAAAACGCATTTACTGTGAATTCTTCCTCCCAGCTGCTTATCAATTGCATCTGTTCCATCAGTTTTTGTGGAATATACACCAATAATTCTACTCTCACAGCTTGCACCAGATGTGTTAAGATAGTGGAGAACCCAAACTGTTGGTTTATTGCAAACTAAACCATACGAATCACAGAAGTCTGTTAAAGCCTGGGGCAAAAAAATATATAAAATTTGAATTTAATTCTGGAGTAAAGTCAAAATGAATTTGCTCTATTACTTTCATGTAAAGCTGTAATTTCAGCTGGTCATAATGGAAATAAAAAGATTATATATCTCAGCCTACTGTTTATGCCTTTAAAAACCAAACCATTTGTTGAATTTGGGGTATTGGGGGAGGTGAGGCAAATCACCACCCAAAAACCCAAAACCTTTTCAGCTAGAGAATCTTTTTCCACATGGAAATTATGTTTTACTTCCTCTTCCTTTAGACTCACTACCAACATCATTTTAAAATCTTCATATAATAAGCAAAAGTTAAAATTCTTTCTTTTCCCCCCGATTTTCCATTTGACTCAATCTTCCTTTTACCTCCTACTGACTTGCCCCATAGTTGATACTTATTCTTAACTCCAAATCCAATCATGGATTTACCAGATTAACTTGTTCTTTTACACTGAAAGATATGAATATATGAACTCGATATATACTGTCTGAACTCATTTGGCATTTATCCACCTATTCACTCAATCACTTGAATACTAAGTATCTATGTGTGAATAATAAGCACTGTCTAAGGCCTTGGAGACATAATGGTGAGCAGGAGACAGGGTCCCTCCTTGAGTTTCTAGCTGATGCAGAAGACAGACATTAAATAAGCCATCAGCACACAGTGTAAGAAGTGCTACTAGGTAAGCCTACGAGGTGCTAAGGGGCACAGAGGAAGAGGGCTTCACCCAATGGAGTGGTACAGGCCTTCCCTGGGAGAAACAGCATTATTGCTGTGAGCTCTCTGAGGACAGGCACTCTTTTCTGTTCTGTTTTGTATCCCAAGTCCCTAGAAAAGTACCTGATACAAAGGAGATGCTTAATATTTACTGACTCATTGAAGGAAAAGAGGACCCTAACATGTGTTGCATTTTCATTTAATATTGCCATCTAACTCCTGTATTGGCTTTTATCTTCACTTGCACATCTATGAAAACCACCAACAACATTATAAACCATTCAAGGGCAAAAACTGCATGTCATATTTCTTTCTGTCCCACACAGTCCCTAGAACAGGGTCCTATATGTCAAAAACATTTGAAATAAATAGGAGTTGGCTGGCAGAATGAATGTTCGCATGCTGTGTCTGTTGTGCATACAAACCAAGAATGAAAGACTATAAAGGTGAATGTTAATCTGTCCCAACTTTCCAGTTAGGCTTTTTCAGCCCCACTCTGCAGATATGGCAAACAGCATCAAAAGACTGTTCGACAACTCAGTTTATAAATAATTCCAATAGCAGAACCCATACAACCATGCAAATTCCCAAAGGGGATCTGGAACCAAATCAACTTTCTCTTCATGCTGCACTCCTAATAACCATACTGTCAGCTTGCTCTCCTAAACACTGACATCCAACTCAAAGAATTCAAACCAATTCAAACCACTTTTCACTATGAACAATTATCTAGGAAAAATATTTTTCTTAGATGTTCAAGGTGCTAATTAATAGTAAATATAATACTTATCAATAAGACAAAAACAGATGAAGCTGTTCAAGTCATGTAAAGACATTTCAAATGTGATTTAAAACAGAAGCATCTTAAAAAAAGATTTACTGATCTCAAGGTGAAGTAATCAAACTAATGTTTTAGCTTAGTAACAAACTGCTACACTCACTAAATCAGGTAAGGGATTTTATACAATCTTTTATTTATCATGACCATCCTTTTAAAATATCACTTCAGTAAATGAATTAATCCCACTATACCCTCACATACTACAGTACTGCTCTTAATGTAAGAAGAACTTCAAGAGCAGAAGAGTTCTATTTAAAAAAGCCATCAAAAAGTGTTAAACATTCAATGAGGAATAAAAACTCCATAAACTTTTGGGTGGTGTGGTAATACACTTTCCTAGAATACAATTTTGGCCTTAAAAAATGAGTAGTGGTAATTAAGAAACATGTCTTCAAAAACTGTAGAGAAGTAACAATATGTTACTAAATAACCAAGAGATCACTGAAGAAATCAAAGAGGAAATCAGAAAATACCTAGAGAAAAATGACAATGAAAACACGATGATCCAAAACCTATGGGATGCAGCAAAAGCAGTTCTAAGAGGGAAGTTTACAGCAATACAAGCCTACCTCAAGAAACAACAAACATCTCAAATAAACATTCTAACCTTGCACCTAAAGCAATGAGAGAAAGAAGAACAAACAAAACCCAAAGGTAGTATAAGGAAAGAAATCATAAAGATCAGAGCAGAAATAAATGAAATAGAAACAAAGAAAACGATAGCAAAGATCAATAAAACTAAAAGCTGGTTCCTTGAGAAGATAAACAAAATTGATAAACCTTTAGCCAGACTCATCAAGAAAAAGAGGGAGAGGACTCAAATCAATAAAATTAGAAATGAAAAAGGAGAAGTTACAACAGATACTGCAGGAATACAAAGCATCCTAAGAGACTACTACAAGCAACTTTATACCAGTAAAATGGATAACCTGGAAGAAATGGACAAATTCTTAGAAAGGTATAACCTTCCAAGACTGAAACCAGAAGAAATAGAAAATATGAACAGACCAATCACAAGTAATAAAATTGAAACTGTGATTAAAAATCTTCCAACAGGACTCCCCTGGTGGCACAGTGGTTAAGAATCCACCTGCCAATGCAGGGGACACGGGTTCGAGCGCTGGTCTAGGAAGATCCCACATGCCGCAGAGCAACTAAGCCCGTGCGCCACAACTACTGACCCTGCGCTCTAGAGCCCGTGTGCCACATCTACTGAGCTCACATGCTGCAACTACTGAAGCCTGTGCACCTACAGCCCATGCTCCGCAACAAGAGAAGCCACCGCAATGAGAAGCCCGTGCACTGCAATGAAGCGTAGCCCCCGCTCACCGCAACTAGAGAAAGCCCACGTGCAGCAACAAAGACCCAATGCAGCCAAAAATAAAGTAAATAAATTTATAAAAAAGAAAACTAAAATTTAAAAAAAATAAATTAAATAAATAAAAAATCTTCCAACAAACAAAAGTCCAGGACCAGATGGCTTCACAGGTGAATTCAATCAAACATTTAGAGAAGAGCTATCATCCATCCTTCTCAAACTCTTCCAAAAAATTGCAGAGGAAGGAACACTCCCAAACTCCTTCTATGAGGCCACCATCACCCTGATATCAAAACCAGACAAAGATACGACAAAAAAAGAAAACTACAGAGCAATATCACTGACGAATATAGATGCAAAAATCCTCAACAAAATACTAGCAAACAGAATCCAACAACACATTAAAAGGACCATACACCATGATCAAGTGGGATTGATCCCAAGGATGCAAGGATTCTTCAATATACGTAAATCAATCAATGTGATACACCATATTAACAAACTGAAGAATAAAAACCATATGATCATCTCAATAGATGCAGAAAAAGCTTTTGACAAAATTCAACACCCATTTATGATAAAAACTCTCCAGAAAGTGGGCATAGAGGGAACCTACCTCAACATAATAAAGGCCATATACGAAAAACCCACAGCAAACATCATTCTCAATGGTGAAAAACTGAAAGCATCTCCTCTAAGATCAGGAACAAGACAAGGATGTCCACGCTCCCCACTATCATTCAACATAATTTTGGAAGTCCTAGCCATGGCAATCAGAGAAGAAAAAGAAATAAAAGGAATACAAATTGGAAAAGAAGAAGTAAAACTGTAACTGTTTGCAGATGACATGATACTATACATAGAGAATCCTAAAGATGTCACCAGAAAACTACTAGAGCTAATCAATGAATCTGGTAAAGTGGCAGGACATGAAATTAATGCACAGAAATCTCTTGCATTCCTATACACTAATGACAAAAAATCTGAATGAGAAATTAAGGAAACACTCCCATTTACCACTGAAACAAAAAGAATAAAATACCTAGGAATAAACCTACCTAGGGAGACAAAAGACCTGTATGCAGAAAACTACGGGACACTGATAAAAGAAATTAAAGATGATATGAACAGATGGAGAGATATACCATGTTCTTGGATTGGAAGAATCAATATTGTGGAAATGACTATACTACCCAAAGCAATCTACAGATTCAAGGCAATCCCTATCAAATTACCAATGGCATTTTTTATGGAACTAGCACAAAAAATCTTATAATTTGTATGGAGACACAAAAGACCCCGAATAGCCAAAGCAGTCTTGAGGGAAAAAAACGGAGGTGGAGGAATCAGACTCCCTGACTTCAGACTATACTACAAAGCTACAATCATCAAGACAATATGGTACTGGCACAGAAACAGAAATATAGATCAATGGAACAGGATAGAAAGCCCATAGATGAACCCACGCACCTATGGTCAACTCATCTATGACAAAGGAGGCAAGGACATACAATGGAGAAAAGACAGTGTCTTCAATAAGTGGTGCTGGGAAAACTGGACAGCTACATGTAAAAGAATGAAATTAGAACACTCCCTAACACCATACACAAAAATAAACTGAAAATGGATTAGAGACCTAAATGTAAGACCGGACACTATAAAACTCTTAGAGGAAAACATAGGAAGAACACTCTTTGACATAAATCACAGCAAGATCTTTTTTGATCCACCTCCTAGAGTAATGGAAATAAAAACAAAAATAAACAAATGGGACCTAGTGAAACTTAAAAGCTTTTGCACAGCAAAGGAAACTACAAATAAGACGAAAAGACAACCCTCAGAATGGGAGAGAGTATTTGCAAACAAAGCAATGGACAAAGGATTAATCTCCAAAATATATAAACAGCTCATGCAGCTCAATATTAAAAAAACAAACAACCCAATCCAAAAATGGCAGAAGACCTAAATAGACATTTCTCCAGAGAAGACACACAGATGGCCAAGAAGCACATGAAAAGGTGCTCAACATCACTAATTATTAGAGAAATGCAAATCAAAAATACAATGAGGTATCACCTCATTGTCAGAATGGGCATCATCAGAAAATCTACAGACAACAAATGCTGGAGAGGGTGTGGAGAAAAGGGAACCCTCTTGCACTGTTAGTGGGAATGTAAATTGATACAGGCACAATACAGAACAGTATACAGGTTCCTTAAAGAACTAAAAATAGAATTACCATATGACCCAGCAATCCCACTACTGGGCATATACCCAGAGAGAATCATAATTCAAAAAGACACATGCACCCCAATGTTCATTGCAGCACTATTTACAATAGCCAGGACATGGAAGCAACCTAAACGCCCATCAACAGACGAATGGATAAAGAAGAAGTGGTACATATATACAATGGAATATTACTCAGCCATAAAAAGGAACGAAATTGAGTCATCTGTAGAGACGTGGATGGATCTAGAGACTGTCATACAGAGTGAAGTAAGTCAGAAAGAGAAAAATAAATATCATATATTAACGCATATATGTGGAACCTAGAAAAATGGTACAGATGAACCGGTCTGCAGGGCAGAAATAGAGACACAGATGTAGAAAACAAATGTATGGACACCAAGGGGGGAAAGTGGCGGGTGGTGGTGGTGGTGGTGGGATGAATTGGGAGATTGGGATTGACATATATACACTAATATGTATAAAATGAAAAATAAGAACATGCTGTATAAAAAAATAAAATAAAATAAAATTCAAAACAAAACAAATAAAGGTATATAATACAGTTAAAAAAATATTGTAAGAAGTAAAACAGTCTCATTTTGGTTTATGTTACAACATGGGCTATACAAAATAACATACACTGCTTTGTGCATAATAAATGTATAATAAATGAATATTAGATAAACATTCATACATATATTGTAAAATTAAGAAAATGCCAAGACCTTTTTAAGTTCTATATTTGACCTTAAAGAATATGTCTCCATTTCATTGGCCAAGTGGTCAGACAGGCTGTACGGATAAGGGATGCCAAAGTAATCAGCCTCTTCCTGCAGAGCAATGCGGGTTTGCTCCTCTGGGGGAATGTGAACTTCTCCGTGAAGATAATCCAAAAGGTATTTAAATAGATGTCCATCACGGTCAATAACACAAGCCCCTAGAAAATATTCAGTTCAAAAATGATTGAATAGATACAAATGACCACGGTAAAATTTCAACATGTCAAACTAGAATTAGACTGAAGACCTCTACAATTAGAAATGTTTCTTTCTCAAAAGAAAGTTAATATCTAGTGTTCAAATAGGTTTAGTCAAATTTGGGGAGCCTCTGTATTCTCACCTACAAGGAAAACGTATTCTGAGTTCCATTAGAAATCAAGGACTATGTTCCCACTATGACCTCTGCAAAAGCCATGGAGACCTTAGACTGCTGGTAGAAACAGAAGCTTACCACTAATCTCAACCCAGCTGGGCCAGGAAAGGTGTATGGAGTTCCTCCCTAATGAGGGTATAATGAGGTCCAGCATTTGTATGTCAGTGACCCTACAAGTCGACCTGCAGTGTTGCCAACAAATAAACCCTGGGTTCCTAGCTATGGGCATGCCATTTGTTCAGACTTATTAGGTTAGTTCCTTTGTATGAAACTGTAGAAAAGAAATGCTATACTGGTACTACTTTATGATAAAAGACTTTTTGTAGACAATTCAGCAGAATTAAGAAAACAAAAAAACACTTCTGTGTGAGGTTACTCAATGATTTCCTTCCTCCCTTGATTAGTTTAAGACGGGATTAAGAAGGTAAAAACTTAGGGGCAGAGGAAACAACTCAGTCCCTGCTTACCACCTTTATACCAACGAACTTTCTGTCCAGATGGACATCCAGTCCTGGGCACCAGACATCAGTGAGTTTTCCATTCTTCCAACTGCCATTCATCTGGCAAAGCAATCTCTCCAGACCCAGGGTTACTAACAGCCCCTCATGCTCTGAGCTCCTCAATCTCTTTTTTCTAACACAGACCAAGAGTGGGTTCTACGAGCCCCAGAATGCCTAAGATGTACAAAAAGCCTTACTTGCTCTGCTGAAGTTTCTTTACCACCAGTAGTAGGTTCAGTGAACCCCAGAGCACTCAAAGCAGAGAGTGGCCCCAGGACCCTAACCCTTGTATTTTACAGTTTCTTCTGAAACACCAATTTTCAGTCCTGGGTGACTGACTGTATCACTGAACTGATGTTTTCTTAGGCATACACATCTGCCCACACAAGGCTCTGCAGCTGGACTAGGTGTGAGTTTAACACTAATTCTACACTGACAGTACCTGCCCTGTGAGCTATGAGGGCAGCTCCTTTCTCCAGAGAAATACATTTTTTAACTTGAAGAATACAGAGAGAAGCTAATATATTTAATCAGGCTCAATACCTTTACCCATTGAGTTGTATGAATGGAACAACTTTCAAAATATGATTAATCCCCATAATTAGGTGATGGTTGGCCTTTACACACATTCATTTTTTTGTCAACTTTTAGCGACAGCATCACAGATTCTAGAAACTGGTATTTAATTTCTCCATGTACTTAATGAATCTCCATACAGTCCCAATGATCTCAGTAATTAACAGAGTAAGCTAATACATTCTGTTGTAATTAGAAAAATTAAAGGGAATTTAAACTAGACTCCTATTTTAATGAACATTCATGATAATGTTTACAGACTTTAGATATTTACCTGATTCATCTGTTTTTAGAGGAAAACGACCACTGAACATGGATGCCAGCATTGAGTCCTTAAAGCGGCACAAGGACTGCCGCCTGGCTGTGTAAATACAGCCACCCACGTTCAGTCGAAGAATATCCAACACCTCTTCTGCCTTGTGACCTTCCATTGGTCTCTCCGACGCCTGAAGTTTTGCCTTGAAACACTTTCAGAAACTGCAAAACAATGGTGGTCACAGTACCCCTCTGTAAAAACAAAGGACAATCACCATTGACATTTCCAACAATACATGAAATAGGTAATAAAAATAAATACATTCTAAAGTGGTTTAAGACAAATTCCTCAGCACCGGCAATACTGAATCGGAGGACTTAATGTAATACAAAAGAAGTTTGAGATATGCTGAGAAGCTGGAATACTCTGGCTCAGAGGATTTGTAAATGATAATAAAGTATTACCAACCAAATCAGAGCTGTTGAAATGACTGTTTAAAGAATTAAATGAGATAATGCATTGTCTGTTACATATAAAGCAAAGGTGAGGCGTGCTTATCATCTTCAGTATTCACATATCTTTTTAAACTACAGTAAGTCTGAGGGAGCTGTGTAGACTTGCAGAGGGGAACAGCATGTAGCATGGAATCAGGCTATTAGGCTCTACCACTTACTAGCCTGGGACCTTAGGCAAATACTTATCCTCCTCTGCCTGTTTCCCCATCTCTAAATTGGAGGGAAGGATGATGCCTACCTCAAAGGACTATCAGAGGAATAACTGACAGAAAATATAAAAAGCATATAGAACAGTCTCTGGCTCAGAGTAAGTACTCAATAAATGATAAATATTATCTATAATAATATAAAAATTTACAAGAGGGTATATACTGAAGGACTTTATATTGGCTCTGGAGATTTAAGGAAACATAAGAGCAGAAATTATTAACAACAGTAGTTGTAATTCTTAAGTTAGGTAACTAAGGAATATATAATTTATCAACTGAGATCAGAATTCCATGTATACCAAAAGCCAAACTGGTCCAGAAGAACAACAGATGACATCTCTCAATCATGTGGCTTCTTCCCTCTGAAATAGCTGAACCTTTAGAGACATTTTAAGGATTTTATTTCTTAATCCATTCTGGAGATAGATGAACCACAGCTGACTGTGGCATTCCTACAGAACCTAAAACAATACCCTGAGGAAAAGTGTCCTCCCAATGTATCTTCACATTTCATAGCAAGTGTAAAATGGCTACCAATAGGCTCAACTACATGCATGGCCATTCACTTTGCCATCAACTTTGAGCATCTTTTCATAGATGCTCCAGTTTAGCCAATTTCCAATAAGAGAAGACCACTAGAGTCTGAGGAACACCATGTGTGTGAAACACAGTAGACAGAAACTATTATGGGCCAACAGTCCAGCCTTCAGAACCCACTTATCAATGTGACTTTCTACACTGCCTAAAAGTCCAAGGAGCAGTCCAACAATGAACCATGTGAAAGAACCACTTCTGAGGCCTGGAATGGAACCGGTTCACGCTGTCCCTGTTACCAGCTCCCTGGAATCCTATCTATTCTTCAAAGCTGCAGGCAAACCTCACTGCTTACATGACCTTCCCAAGCACCCCCAGTTAGAATCCTTGCACACAGTTGTCCCAGATATACTTTGTACCCCGTCCACGTATTACTCCACTTGACTAATCCCTAATTTGGGGGACTATAAGCTGCATCACCCCTAACAATTCCCATTTACTGAACGCTATGTGCCAGCCACTGTAGGAGACACTTGACAGACATTACCTCATTCACACAAAAGCCCTACTGGGTAGGAGTTACTGTCCCTACTGACAGGTGAGGACACTGGAGAAAGAAACAGTAATGTGTGCAGGGTCTAGCTAGGGCTGCCCTGCCGTAAGTGGTGGAGTCAGCCCCAATCCAGGTCAGCAGGACCAACTCCAAGCTCTTCCAGCTGCACCCCACACCGACTCCTTCAGCACCGTTTCACTCCTAAGGCTCCTGACCTGGGCACTTCACTCACTAAGCGTCTGTCCGTCTGAAGACGCCAGTGGATGGCAATAGGAACACAGCAGCACCCTAGGCGCAAGGATTCAAGAGATACCCCTAAGGCAGAGGACCATCACCATTTCAAGGCCAGTCACAGGGCCCCACCTTCAAATGCACCCACTTGCACTCCCTGCTGGGTCCACAGTGCCCAGCCTGCGGTTCCGTGACCACCTGCACCAAAACCATCAGGGACACTTTGCTGAAAATGCAGATTCCCGGACCACGACATAGACTCTGGTTCAGAAAGTCTCAGGTGGGGTCGGGAGTCCCCCCCGCGGACACTACTTTGAGAAACGCTCAAGGGATTCCCACGACGCGGGACGAGAGGGGAGGGGCTGGGACACCACAAAGCCCCGTGGGGGTCTCCCCGCGGTCCTGGGATCCCGAATCGGCCCGAAGCCCGAGCCTGCAGCCCCGGGCGCCCGTGTTAACAGCGCGGCCCGGGCCCTTCCTCAGGGCGCCCTGCCGCCTCCCGGGTCCGCGGCCCACCCGGCGCTCCGCTCCTCAGCAGGGGATGGGCGGGGTAGGCGGCCTCCCCGACTGACCTGCGGCCCGCCTGGCCCTTGGCAAGGGCGCCGGACGCCACGGGGCCCGACACGGAAGTGAGCGCCTCCCCGCCTGCTCGGCAACTCGTGTAGCAGCGAGGCTCCAGTGCCGCCTCAGCGCGTCTCAGCCTGGCGGCGACGGCCGGGAGACGAAGGCCCCACCCCGGACACGCCCAGGACACGCCCCTCCAGAGCCCCGCCCCCGGGCTGGTTCCACCACCTCCGGCCGCCGCCGCCTGCTTTGGGGAGGGCGCGAGGTCTGGCAGTCTCGGTACGATGCCGGGAAAGGAGAGGACAGACAGAGAGACGCAGGCTGGATCCCCGAGGGACGGTCTTGTCCGTTCAGAGGCGGCTCTTACACATGAAGAAAACAGCACCGAAGTTGCGATCGTCTAGGGTCAGTTAATAAGCGGTAAGAGTTAGGATGAGTTAGGTCTTTTCACTTCTAGTTGAGGGAGGGCCCTTCCCTCCAAACTGGGTTGCTCAATGCCAAGAGTCATTCATATATTGCACTTGAATGTTTGTGCATTTGGATAGTGTTTGTGGCTTACAAAGCTGTTTCACACAGAGCATTCTTGTTTTATTTAGTCTGTGTGACAGCCCTATATTTTTATTCCTGTTACAGTAAGGAAAATTGAGGCAGGAGCAAACATTTATTGAATACTTCTGTACCCCTGAGATTCTGCTAAATGCTTTGCGTGCACTAATTTCCTCTTAACAGTAACCCCAAGAGTTCTTTTGGTTTCCAGCTGCAGCCTACCTTGTGCAAGAGACTTTGCTAGGTATTTCAAAATGAATAAAACACAGTCCTATTCTCAAGGTACTCTCCCAGACTCAATAATAATTGGTTCCTAATTTTTCTCACTGTGTCTTAGAAGGGAATAAGCCAATGAGAGGTAAGCCCCTCAGATATTGATAGTATCCAGGAGAGGAGGAAGGTTTGTTCAACCTACAATTACTGAGCACTAGCTATGGACCAGATACTGGGAGTGGAGGACTGAACAGGACAATCAATGTCCCTGACCTAATGTCCCATGGCATTTCCATTCTAGTGCAGCAGTCAGAAGACTTTATCTGTAAATATTTTAGGCTTTTATATATTTATATATAAAATATTTTTAAATATTATGGGCCATACATAACTACTCAGCTTTGCTGTTGTAGTGTTAAAGCAGCCATAGATAATACATAAACGAATGAGAGTGACTACGTTCTAACTTTATTTATGGATACTGAAATTTGAATTGCATATAATTTTCATGTGTCATGAAATATTCTTAAATATTTCAAACACTTAAATATGTAAAAACCATTCTTAGAGCGTGGGCCACCCGTGGATCATAATTTGCCTATTCAAGTGGCAGAAACAGACACTAAGCAAAATAGTTACAGTCAGTGATAACCACTTGGGAGGAAATAGGATAATGTTGGATGGAGATGATGGCTTGGGAGAAGTTCTCACTGATGAGGGGGACATTTAAGTTGAGCACTAAGGATGAGAATGAGCCTATCCTCTGAAGAGATGGAGGAAGCATATTTTAGGAAAAAGGGAGACCAAGTGGAAAGGCCCTGAGGCAGGAAAGGACTTGACAGTTTGTAGGAAGGGAAAGGACACTAGTTTGTCTGGAGCTTGGTGAGCATGGGGACCAGGGGGAAGGTGATAAGAGATGAAGCTGAGAAGAGAGGCAGGAACCAGCTTTTAAAGCATCTTGTGGCAGAAGTAGTTTAAATTTTACTCTAAGCATATGGGAAACCATTAAAAGGTTTTAAGCAGTGAAATGGCATGATCAATTTAATATTTTTTAAAACTCACTCTGGCTACTGTGATGAGAATGGATTGAAAAGGCATAAAATGAATGTAGGCAGCTGTTGCAGGAATCCAGGGGACAAATGGCGTAGCTTCTACTCAAGTGGTGATGGTGATAGAGAGAAGTGGATGAGTGCAAGAAATGTATTTAGGAAATAGAAATGACATTAAATTTGCTGATGATCAGCTATGATGTGTTAGTTCAGGTTCTTTGTGAAGTGGACAGCAAGATCAGATTAAACCCGCAAAAAGTTTAATGGGAAGACACCTGTGAGGAAAAAATTAGGGAGGGGTCTGAAGGGGACTGAGAGAGCCTTTAGACTAGATGCAGATTAGGAAAAATGGATATGATGTAGTTCAAGAAAGTTTCAGGAAAGCCAATGAGGAGTTTTCAAGCCAATGTCCCTCATCAAAGGAGTCTTATGTCTCCTAGGAATAGGCCTGCCTTAGTATCCCTGCCATACTCAGTCACTGGCTGGGAGCAGTCAGTGGGAAGTGCAGCCTAGAACACGGTGATAGATTTCAGAGCACAGTATGTGGAGTACATCAGTCAGTAATGCTCCCTGTAATCAGACATCTGAGAGGTACGTTTTCGTGGCTGCCACATATGAGGGAAAGGGGAAATGCAGGATTATGTGTAAATTGTTGGCTGAACAGCTGAATGATGGTGCCATTTACTGAAATGGTGAATTGTGGGAGAGATCAGAAGCTGTATTTTAGACTATTAAGACTGAGATGTTAAACAGGCATACAAGTAAAGAGATCAAATAGCCATTGAATGAATCTGGAGCACAGGAGTGAAGTACGGTGGTGCTGAAGGTGTGAATTTGGAAGGCATCAGCATTTAAAGCCATGGAACTGGATGAAATCACCCACGTAAAGGGCAGGTAATTAAGAAGAAATAGGATGGAACACTGACTCCAATACTTAGATTTCAGGCTTAGAAGAAAGAGCCAGAGAGCCGGAGAGTATGAAGCTACAGGAACCAAGAAAGTAAAGTGTCATTTATGTGAAATGCTGCTAGGAGATCAAGAGTCCACCAGATTTGATAATATAGGAGTTCTTGGTGACCTTGACAAGAGCCGTTGCAGTGCACTGATAAGGATGCAAGCCCAGAGGAAAGTGGGTTGAAGCGTGAATGTGAGATGGCAGACTGGATATAACTGTAGATAAGAAAGAGAAGGAGAGAAATAGGGCTGTGGTTGAGGTGGGAGACAAAGTCAAGGGATGGAGTTTTAGGATGAGAGTCACTAGAGCAGGCTATGCTGATGGAAATGATCCAATAGGTAGGTAGAGATTGGTGACGCAGGGGAGAAGGAGGGACAACTGAGGGAATGAAATGCTTGAGAAGGCAAAAGGGTCCTGGAGCCAGAGCACGAGGAATTTCTGTTTGACAAGATCAGGGATAGGAGGTAAAACAGACAAGATAGATTTCAGTTCAGGTAAAGTGGTAGATTTCACAGTGGTAAAATGAGGAAATTCTGATTGAATGGCTTCTACTTCCTCAATTAAGTCTAAAGCAAGGTCAGAGGCTAAGAGTAAAGCTGATGAGGGGTGGAAGAGGTTTGAGGAAGGAGGATAATGTATGAATTAGTTTTCTTGAGAAATTGAAAGGGCAGACTTTCTATAGAAACATGACAGGATTGCTCGGAGAGAACTGGAGCCTGTTTGAAGATTATAATCGTTATATATGGATGGCAAACTAGTCATCCCAGTGATGTGACTTTTACCCAGCAACACTCAACAGCTTCAGTGTAGGTGCTGCTGAGGAAGTAGATCATTGGACTCAGCTAATGTTGAGATTTAATCAAGTAATGCAATACAAGGAGAGAGGGGTGAGAGTTGAGGATGTTTGTAAGTGATTGAGTCCCATGGAGGACCATGGACTCTATGCTGGATAAGGAGGGAAATAACTATATAACGGTGGTGATGGATAGTGAAAAAGTAGTGAAGTTAATGGATTGGAGATCTCAGAGAAATTGAGGAATTACTTAAATAAGAGTACAAGAGTAAGTGAGCTGGAAGAATTGGAGGCAGTAGTCAAAGAATATCACACTTGAATTCAAGATTCTGGAGGTCATTCAATGACCATAATGCCAAGGTTCCATGCTGAGATGGGGTGGAAGAAAAGTTAATGGAGGTGAGAATTTTAATGAATGATTATTATTAGATGAGTTTCCCCATAAATAGCAATGTCCACAAGAGTGGAGCAGGTGTAGAGAGAAAGATGATGAAACAGAAGCTAATGTCATCAATAATGGATGATTAGAAGAACCTTAGCAGACTACATTGCAGAGACAAAGAGAGATACTGTGTCCAGATGGCTACAGTTCAGATCAGCTAGGGCTTAGAAAAAGGAAGGAGGAAAAATTGTTTGTTAGCAGTGATGGGAGAAGAGAGGACACCAACCCTGGCCCTGAAGTATGTGGGGAGTGGAAGGAAAAGCAGTCACTTCTTGAGAGGGCTACAGGCTACAGAGGAAGTAAGTAGGTCCTCTAGGAGCAGAGAACATGCATTAAAAGAAAGATGGGACATTTAAAAAAGGGAATTTTAAAGGGCTCAGAGGAAGTGTTCGAGAGGAATAGGAAGAATGGGGGATTGGCTCAGAGGGGTAGACATACTGGCAATATGGGACTAGGACCCCAGATAACAGTGGACAACTTGAGGGTTTGGAACTATTGGGGTGATTAAGGTAAACAGGGATCCAAGCCATGATGAGAACAGTCCTAATGTTCTATTAGTGCAAAGTTGAAGCCAAAACCCAGGTATTTAGCTCAGTAGTATTGGGTCACCTCACTCTCTGGCTGCTCCCAATTCTATGGTAAACTGAGTGAATGTACAGGTCTTATAAGGAACCCAAGCATTAAGAAAGCCTTTGGGTGACTATTCCCTCCACCAGCTCTCACAGAAGTAAAAGGTAATCCTAACTCTGATGCATAGGAGCTTGAGGGGAAGGGAGATAGGAAGCACCAGATAAATCAGAGCCTGAGTCATAGACCTGATCAGACTCAAGACTACCCTCCTCTTCTGGTTCTTCCTGGAATGGGAAAGATAGGGACTTGTCATGACTGAGGAGGAGTAAACAACTTTATGTTCATCCTTTAGGAAAAGATTCCCAAACCATAAGCAGCCCCCTCCTTCCAACCCAGGACAAGGTATTGGAAAGAGAATGAGGTGTCTGGTTGCCCCTTTACTCTCAAAACCTGGATGAGCTGCATTGTTTTTCTTTTAAAAGTTCCTTGTGCAGAGTGTTATTTTTCATCAAAATAACACTAGGGGTGGAATTCCTGGGTAGCCAACATAATAGCAGACATCACAGCGTAAATCTGAATCTCCCAAATCATTCTCCAAAAAGCTGAATACAGAATAGATAACAAATAAAACTGCACAAAACCCATGCCATCTGCATAACTAAGAATGCCCAAACTTCAAATTATCTGGAAGTAGAAAAATAAAAACCAAATCTTGGCAAGCTGTGTCCCATTCTCCTGCCACAAAAAAAGAAGAAGGCTCTTGGTGGACCTATGATTGATCTAAGATAACCACAAAAAAGAGAAAGTCTGCTTTTGTGCTAACATACTGGTAAAGAACCCTCGTAGATCAAAGCACTTACTGTGTATTTTTAAAAATTAAAGCTGCACATAATTCAAGGTGACAGTGTGTGAAAACCATTGCTTCTGGTATCGAAGGGAACATTTTGGAACCTGGTGAAGAGGAAAAGAAGTAAAAGGAAATTTAGGGTCAAGTGAGAAAAACGAGATCCAAAGCTGTGAAAATATGCAATCTTTAGCCCATATCACTCACACACACACATACACACATACATACATACATGTAAACACACAAGAATCATCCATTAAGAAAGTATTTCACTGCAGAAGAGGACACCCTTGAAACTGAAATCTTATAAACCATTCAAAAATCTTTGAAATGAATAGATGAAAACAGAGTTAATATACACAAAGCTATTATAAGAAGAAAACAGAAAACAAGACAACTTCAGCTGATAAAAAGTGCTTCCCCCCAAAAAAACTAACCCAAAGCAGAAAAAAAAAACAAAAAACAAACTACAACACAAACTCCAAAGTGAATTAAATATCCACTTTGGGAATATGAAAAACCACCTTGAACCAGAAATTCAAAAATTCAAAAATAGAAACAAACAAACAAAAAAAGAAACAGGAAAAATGAGAAGGGAATAGGTTGAATCCAGGAAAGAAAATAGGAGTGAAAGACAAAAATTATCACAGAAGTGAAGAACAAATTGCAAAGATTCTGGGGGAAAATAAGATCAAGTGAAAATTTAATAAGGGAAATTGAAAAAGGCAGAAAAATAACCAAGATAATGAAAATGAGATACAAAGTTAAAAGTAATTAGAATCAGAGAGAAGTGGTTGAAATGAAAGAGAAAGAAGAAAAAAACATACAAATAATGGCAGTCCCTAAACTGCCTAAACAAAATGATGAAACAGAACTATATTTAAAATCCAAAAAATGTTCAGAATGTGAAAGAAGATATATTGATAATTCTATATACCCGTAAATTACATGGGGAAATTAAACCAGAATTGTCAGCTCGCAAACATATGCAAGTAAAGCTATTGGACTTCAAAGATAAAGAAAAAATACCTAAGCCTTGAAACAAAAAAGATAAGCAATGACAAGGACAAGAGAATTAAACTGGGACCAGCCTGCTCAAAAATAACATACAAGAAAGGGAGCAGTGGAATAGCATTTTTATAAAAACACAAAGAAAAAAAAGTGTAAATCAAGGATATTCAGTCAACCTGTCCTTCAAGTATCAAGGCAATAGAAAATGAGTTTTTTGTTTTTTGCTTTTTTTGCGGTACGCGGGCCTCTCACTGTTGTGGCCTTTCCCGTTGCGGAGCACAGGCTCCGGACGCGCAGGCTCCGCGGCCATGGCTCACAGGCCTAGCCGCTCCGCGGCATGTGGGATCTTCCCAGACGGGGGCACGAACCCGTGTCTCCTGCATCGGCAGGCGGACTCTCAACCACTGTGCCACCAGGGGAGCCCCAAAATGAGTTTTTAACATGAAAAATTCAGGGAATTTTGTATACATGAGCCTTTCTTGAAGAATCTTTGAAAAAGTGATTTCCATTCAACCAAGTAGCAAAACTTCATCAAAAGACGTGATGGCAATCATTCACTATATTTAATGTAGACCTAAAACTAAAACCAGGTGAGAACAAAGCTCAAAGAATATGTTATATGTAATGTGTAACCGGTTCTAACATAGCAGAAATAATGCAAGTAAAAATGGGAGGAGGGAGAGAGAAAGAGGAAAGTAGAATAAGTTCATTGATTGTGATATAGCAGTAGGTGGGGGTTAAATTGACCAATCAGATAATAAAAGGTTAAGTCAGAAAGACAACTAAGGGCTTTATAAAAGGTATGAGGACAAAGATAACCACTAGAATAACACTACAAACTTTCCTAAATACAAAAAGAAACTTTAAAAATCAAAAGAACAAGGAAAAAGCATTATGTACAGAAAGAAATATAACAACTATAACAATATTAATGTCATTAATATTAGATAAAATAATTTAAACAAAATAATATGACAGTGGGACTAAATATATGCCATATTAATAAATATGGATAGGTTTAACTTATTAAAAGAAAAAAGATTTTCAATTTGATTCACAAAGAAAGCTGCTGAAAATGAGACATGCCTAAATCAGAATGTCAGAAAGTCTAAAACTAAAAGAATGGGCAAAGGTTTACTAGGCAACTGGAAATGATAAGTGAGTGGAGGTTATGATCCTGATATCAAAGTAGAATTTAGGGCTTCCCTGGTGGCGCAGTGGTTGAGAGTCCGCCTGCCGATGCAGGGGACACGGGTTCGTGCCCTGGTCCAGGAGGATCCCACGTGCCGCAGAGCGGCTGGGCCCGTGAGCCATGGCCGCTGAGCCTGCGTGTCCGGGGCCTGTGCTCCGCAACAGGAGAGGCCACAGCAGTGAGATGCCCGCGTACTGCAAAAAAAAAAAAAAAAAAAAAAAAAAGTAGAATTTAAACCAAAATGCATTAAATTAGACAATGAAGGACATGTTTTAATGTCCCAATTCACAATGAATATATAAGAGTTATAAATTCTATTCACCAAATGACTCAGCAACACATTTACAAAGCAAAAATCATAGGGCATGCAAAGAAACATGGAGAGAAATACGTTAGTAGCAGGAAACTTTTAATATGCCACTTTCAGTACATGCAGACCAAGTAAACAAAAAATAAGTGAGGGAAAGAAATATAGATGTAAATAGCATAATTAATAAGGTAGATCTTATGGATATTTTTACTTTGGACCCAGAAAGTAGAGAATACAGTAGTAACAGAAGATAAAATGTTTTAGAATTAAGTTATCAAGAAATGTGCAAATCTTATATGAGAAAAATTTTAAAGCACTCCTGAAAGATACAAAAACAGACTTGAAACAAATGAAAGACATTCCTTAATGTCATAAAGATACCAGTTTTATCTAAGTTATTTTATAAATTTAACAAGTACCAATAAGATTTTTATGGAGTTAGACAAGTTATTAAAGTTTATGTGGAAAAATAAGCATGAAAAAATAGCCAGGAAAACACTGAAAAAGAAAAGTTTATGAGGGATACTAGCCCTACCAGTTGTTAAAATACACTATAAATCTGGTTTGTCTATCTACTCATGGTACTGGTGCATAAATTGACAAATAGACCAGTGTAATAAAATAGGAAGTCCCAGAAATAGATTCAAATACATATGGAAATTTAGTATGTGACAAACATGGTATTTCAAATCACTTGGGAAAAGATGGACATTTTAATAAATACTGGTGGGACAACTGGTTTGCTATTTGGAGAAAGATAAAATTAGAACCAAGTCTCACATTATAATCAAGAATAAACTCCAAATGGACCGGGGATATAAATGTCCAAGATGAAACCTTGTAAGTACTAGAAGAAGCCATGTATGATTTTCTCTATAGCCTGGATGTAGGAAAAGACTTTCTAACTATGACTTGAAATTCAGATGCAATAAAAAATAAAATTGATACATTTGACTATGTTAAAAAAAAAACTTTTGAACAACAAAAATGATAAGAGACATTACTAACAGGGAGACAATTTGCACATACACATTTCTCAAAAATATGAAAATATCTTCAAAAATCACTCATTATGGGCTTCCCTGGTGGCACAGTGGTTGGGAGACTGCCTGCCGATGCAGGGGACGCGGGTTCGTGCCCTGGTCTGGGAGGATCCCACGTGCCGCGGAGTGGCTGGGCCGGTGGGCCGTGGCCGCTGAGCCTGCGCGTCCGGAGCCTGTGCCCCGCGACGGGAGGGGCCGCAGCAGCGAGAGGCCCGCGTAACGCAAAAAAAAAAAAAAAAACACTCATTATAAGTGAAATGCAAATTAGATCTACCCCGATGCTACAACTCCAACAGTATGAAAATTCTGTACACAAAGTTAGTCACTGTAGTATTATTTGTAATTGCAAAATATCAGAAAAAACCTAAATCCCTATACATAGGAGAGTGTGTGAATAAACTGTGGTACATCCATACAACAGAGTACTCTGAAGGTGTAAAACAAATGAGGTAATTTTCTGTGAACTAATGTAGAGTGATTTCCAGGATATTTTGTTAAGTGAAAAAGACAAAATGCAAGCATTTTTATACTATGTCACCTTTTGTGTAAGAAAGAATGGGAAATGAGAAAACACACATGTATCTAATCATTTGTACAAATAGAAACACAGGAAGCATAAACAAGATACTATTAAGATTAGATACCTATAGTTGGCTAAGTAGTGGCCACCAAAAATGGCCACCCTGGAACCTGTGAATGTTACCTTATATGGAAAAAGGGTCTTTGTAGATATCATTAAATTAGGTATCTTGAGGGAATTCCCTGGCAGTGCAGTGGTTAGGGCTCCGCACTTCCAGTGCAGGGTGCAAGGGTTCATTCCCTGGTAGGGGAACTAAGGTCCCGCATGCCCTGTGGCACGGCCAAAAAATAAATAAATAAACAAATAAATAAGGTATCTTGAGATGGAGAGATTATCTGGGATTATCGAGGTAGGTCCTAAATGTAATCACAAGTATCCTTATAAGAGGCAGGCAGAGGGAGATTTGACTACAGGCAGATGAGAAAGTCTTATGATGGAAACAGAGGGAAGCAGAGTCAGAAGCTGTTATGCTGTTGGTTCTGAAAATGGAGTTGAGGAATGTAAGGAATGCAGCTCTAGACACCGGAAAAGGGAAGGAAACAGATTCTCCCCTAGAGCTTCCATGGGAGCTTGCTCCTGCTGTCACCTTGATTTTAGCCCCATAAGACTCCTTTCAAACTTCTGGCCTCCAGAACTATCAAAGAATAAATTTCTGTTGTTTTAAACTACTAAGTTTGTGGTAATTTGTTACAGCAGCAATAGGAAACTAACACAGGTGGTAAGGAATTAGGAGTGAGAAACAGAAAGAAGAAAGGAAGAGAGTGACACTTTTGAATACACCTATTTATAAAGTTCTGGCTTTTGAAACTAGTTAATGTTTCGCATAGTAAAACATAAGAAAATAAACATACGTGCACATAAAGATAGGGAAAAACTCTAAAACTATATACAAGTAGACCTAAGTAAACCTAACCGTAATTCAAATGAATAGCGTAGTCACGCTGAAGCGAGAGGGAAAACTAATGAATCCAAGTAACTTTAGATCACTGTATTTGATGACATACCCTTAAACTTAAGATTTTAAAAAGAACAGTAAATAAATTTTCAAGTCTAGTTAAGTTTTCACAGAGGTATGGGGTAGCAACTCTGAAGTTACTTTCTATGTATTCTAGGACTGAGCAAAAAGTAATATATTGTAAATAATAGGAACCATATTTCTCACTGTTAGAAAAGTAGTTATATACATTAAAAAGGAAAATGCTAGAATGAACCCTATGGTTTTTATTTGGAATGGAAAGTATTGGTGTGAATGCATGGGTTTTCAAATAGATGATGGATAGGTGGATAGATAGGAAGAAAGAAATGTGGATATGTTTATATTCATGCATGTATGTATATACAAATGTATATAGATTTTCAAGCTCTGTCCCCTGAGTGAACCTAGAACCAATGACACTCCAGTAGCAATGGGCATATCGAGTGCCTAGATTTTGGTTTCTAAACTCATTCTGCCCCGTTCTCCAGTAAAAGGAAACAGAGCTTCTTGGTGAAATGGTTGATTGACTGAGGCTGGGACTGAGAAAGTACAAAATGAGGCAGAAATATCCTGCTGTTTCAGAAAGTAAGAGTGTTCAGTGAATGATGGAGGCTGTCAAAGGGACACAGGAATCATCTTGAAGGGCTACTGGCCAAATATGGGACCATTGGCTTGTGAAAATTAATTATGATAGTAATAGATTATAATCTATTGAATAAAATAAGAATCCATGAGTCCATACTGATAAATACTGATAGGTGGTGATAAATACTGATAGATGAGCCCATATTGTTGGATGGATAGGTGTACAGACAGATACGGGTGGAGAGGAAATCTCTTGCCAATCAGCAAAAGAAATAATAAAATTAGAAAAATCACCATTTGGCAACTATCACAGAAATACTTGATTCAGGCAAGATACACCAGTAGATGTTAAAACTAGTGAGTAAAAATTTTGATTAGTAGCAGAATAGTTATATACATTCAACATGTCGCCCTACCAGATTCTTATTAATCATAAATAATAGCAAGTCTACAGTGGAGAAACCTGGCAGACAGTACTTAAATCAAGTGATCAAGGTAACGTTGCAAACCAACATTATGTGCTCTTGATATATACTGAGAACTCAACATCACTTCCATGCTACTTTTGCCCAATAAGAACCTGAATTTAATCCTGAGGAAATATCAGACAATCCCAGATAGAATGACATTATAATTTAGTTGGCCTGTACTCTTTAAAATGTCAAGGTCATGAAAGACAAAATAAGAATTTGTAACTTTTCCAGATTAAAGGAGTCTATAGGGCTTCCCTGGTGGCGCAGTGGTTGAGAGTCCGCCTGCCGATGCAGGGGGCACGGGTTCGTGCCCCGGTCCGGGAGGATCCCACGTGCTGTGGAGCTGCTGTGCCCGTGAGCCATGGACGCTGAGCCTGCGCGTCCGGAGCCTGTGCTCCGCAACGGGAGAAAATAAACATAACATTGTAAATCAACTATTCTTCAATAAAATAAATTTTTAAAAAATAAGAAAAAAAGGAGTCTATAGAGTGAAATTGTCAGAATAAAAAGTATCATAATAAAAATACAAGTTTATTTCAAAATAAAAGGTTAAAAAATGTAAATATAATTCCATGTTATATAGACTGTCTGTAAATTATTCTAACAAGTCCAGAAACCTTTCTGCAAGCTGATAGAAGTATATCTTCTGCATAGCGCTGATTATGTCCTTTTTCTGCTCAAAAATGTACCTGTGTCCTTATTGCAAAATAACTGCCCCATCTTTCTTTTCCTACCTAGCCCTCTATATTTACATCATACCTGAGCTGAACTATTCGTTAGAAAATTTACTCATTTTTATCCATATTATTGCCTTTATCCTACCCTTCTCTCAAAATAAAGTGCCCCTTTCCACACGCTGTAGTTCTCATCTGGTGAAACCCTCCTCATCCTTCAAGACCCCCGTATTAGTTTCCTGTGGCTACTATAACAGATTCCCACAAACGGGGTGGCTTAGAGCAACAGAAATTTATTCTCGCACAATTCTGGCAGACAAGAGTCCAAAATCAGGGGGTCAGCATATCTGCACTCCCTCTGAAGGCTCTAGGGGAATCTGTTTCTTGCCTCTTCCAGCTTCTGGTGACTGTTGGCATTGCTGATTGTGACTGCAGCTCTTTCTGTTCCATCCTTCTCTGCATGTGAGTTTGTGTGTCAAATTTCTCTCTGCCTGTCTCTCATAAGGAAGCTTGTGGTGAGATTTAGGGCTCATCTGATAATCCAGGATAATCTCCTCATCTCAAAATCCTTAAATCTTCAAGGACTCTTTCGCAAAATAAGGTAACATCCATGATTTTGCCTTATAAGGTAACATTCACAAGTTCCAGGGATTAGGAAGTTAATATATCTTTGGGGGGGGGATTTTTTCAACCTACCACAACCCCCAGGTCACATGAACTGTCCCCTGTGTGGCTTCCTGGATCTACAACCAAATAGGAATCATTCTTTCCTTTGCTACTGTCGTGGCAATGAACCTGGACCACCTTGTGTTGTTATCATCGTATGTGTCAGATCTGCTTGTCTCTAAAATTCTTTGACAGCTCAAACTTTCCATCATTATAACCTCATAGGACCTAGCACCTATTAGCTGTTTATCCTTTTTTCTAACTTCTACCGCTCTCTGTATAGTGCATTACTTACACATTAAAATGGCAAATATGATCTTAAGAAAACCACCTATGTCATCAACCCTAATAAAATTAGGATGATAGAGAAGATACATGATGTTTTGTGAGTTTAAAAAATTATGAGTTGTCCTTTAATTGAGAAAAGTACTTCACATTTGCTTTAACGGTGAATGTAGCAAAGTTTTCTACAGCCAACTGTTACGATAAATATTTAGCTACTTATAGGCTCCTGCCTTGGCTGAGAAAAGTTTGATTTGATGACCCTATTTGTTTGAGTTTAGTTATACTCATCGTCTAAATTTTTACTTTGGGAGAAATCTGCAATCTAGCATATTTATCTTTTCCCTCTCAAATTCCACAGTGTTTTAGTCAGCACGCAACTGAGTTTGAACCCAGTGCTTTTTATATTTCTTTCCGTGACTAACTGTATCTCCAGTTAGTCCTAACCTTGTATAGTGATTGATATGATAGCAGCTGAGAGTTTTAGGCACAAACTAATTATTTCCTTTCATTCTGTTAGAGAAACAGTTTACAGAGATGGGGAAGTTTTGGTTCTTGTCTAAATAATGTCCCTGACCTTAGTTTTTACTAAATTAAAGCATCAAAATGTTTTAAATGTAGAGATGGCTTTTTAAGGAAGCAACTGTTCTAAATAAAATGATAGGTAATAGTCTTATATTCATATGACTTTGAAAGCTTACAAAGCACTTTTGTTTTTAAACTCATCTATGTCTACATCTGGTCTTTTATCTTTTCTTCCTGCCTCAGAGGAAGAGGCAACCCTTCAGCCCATGGCTTAGCCCTTGTTCCAACCTCTGCATCCATGGAACTCTGCTCCACCATCCTGTATCATCCATTCTCCTTTTCTACCAACCCTTCCTCCAGCCTATGCAAAGAATACAAACCCTCCTTCCACCTGGATGCCCTGGAGCTATTGTCACTTCTCTTTTCATCTTCAATGAATTGTCTGCTCTCTCATCTTTGCATCCTCTCTGCTGCATCCTAACTGTTGACCCCAGAGCTGTTTGTGCTCACATCTCCAGCTGCTTAAGACAAAGTTGGCTGTCTCCTCATTGAAATGAGCTCCTCTCTTGGCCTCTGTGAAGCCTATGTCTCCTCCTCCCTCTCACTGCCTTTCTTGCTGCCCTTTCATCTTTCCTCCCTGCACTGATGCTTACCAGGGTTCTACCTTCTACAGTCCCTGTGCTTCTAAACACTCTCCCTCCTTAACTTAATTGATTCCACTGATTTCTGTTACTGTTCACTGCCGACTCCCAAGTCCAGACATCTCTTTTGAGCTCCATGTTTTATACCTGTGTGTCTGCTGGACGTTACCTCCCACACATCCCAAAGGGACTTCAAAACAGCAGAATTCATTATTATCCACAGCTGCTATTCCTTCGCATTTGCAGTGAGGGGTAGAAGGGAGATGGGATATGTGATAAGGAAGGGTGTGGACGGAGACCTCTTGGGACCCTCTCCAACAGCCAGGGGAATGTCCTCTGGGAGAGAACTCTGGAGATGTGGGCTTCAGGGCCTTGCGTTGTTGGATGGTGCATGTAAATGTAAGCCCGTTAGTAAAGCTAGTGAGCACAGCAGCTGACTTTGCAATCCCTCCCCAAGCTCCCAGCTTGTATGGTTTGAATCTTATCACTGGAAATCTTGAGGAAAGAAATGCTTAAGTCTTTTTGGAATTCCCTGTGGAGGCACAGAGTAGAGGTTGGGAAATAGACACTGCCCCCATCCCCTCCCTCTCTCTCAATATAGTCCAGCACGTGGACTAGTGTCGTGTAGGTGAAACAGCTGCAATGAGAACTACTGCTAGAGGTTATGCGGCCAGGCAAATGATAGACCAAGACCCCTGATTATTTTATCCTTCCCCAGAGAAGCCTCCTTCCACACATACATATACCTAGAGCAGAGAGAAGAATGCTTGGTGTCCCTATTACATCTTCCCTGTCCTTGCATAAATCAAAGAAACAGTGTCAAATCACCTCCAGTCTCTACTTAATAGAAATGCATGGGAATGGATAGTTTGCCTGTCAGCCTCATTGATCTTTACCTCTAGCATAATGCCAAAAGGGACTCCCCAAAAAAGTATACTGAAGAAAAAGAGGAGGCTGGCAAGCCTCGAAACCGAAGTGGCAGATGACAAGTCACTTATCCTCTTTCAAAGAGGCCCAGGCCAGAGTGCCTGGTTTTAAATCCCAGCTATGCTGCTTACTAAACTTTGCAGAAGTTACTCAAATATTCTGTGCCTCAGTTTCCTCAACCATAAAGAGGAAATAATAGTACCTACCACATAGGATCGTTGTGACAACTTAAAAGCTATATAAAGGGCCTGACACAGGGCTTAGGAAATGGTAAGCACTTGATAAATGTTATCTGTTGCAATTATAATTATTACCTATCCCTCACCGGGCATAGCAGGAAGTCTTCTCATTAATGAGAATAGAAATAATGGTTGTAGTAAGGTAGCATCAAATACTGAAACAAACCTTTGTCATTCTTTTGGTTGCCCGGCTCAAAATGCGCTTTCTGAGTCTAGGTGGGAGGCAGAGATGGCCTCTCACTAAGAATCTGATAAAGCCAGGTACAGGCTGAATGTTCAAGACTCCCTTGCAGCTAGGGTTTGTAGCCTGTGATCCAGGCTTGACCAGTCAGGCACACCCAACCCAGGCCTAGCAACAGGAGCTAGTGATGCCAAGTGGCAGGGGTGTAGGGCACTGACATACAGTATGCCCACTTTTCCCAGAGGTAGCAGCAGTGATGGTCCCAGCAGCAGCATTCAAAGCCACTGCTGGCTGTGCAGGATCAGCAGCATCTTCACAGGCTGTGACTGTGGCTGGGTCCTTGTCCGCTGCCAGAGCCCCTGTTCCTGCCTGTTTTCCAAGCCTGTATCTCTATACTCTCCAGAAATTCTTTAAATAACCCAGTGTCCTTTTCTGCTTCTATCAGATTAGGTTAATTTTTCTTGGGCTAATTTTCAGCCTGCCAGACTGATATGGATTATTAGATCAGATGGTTTAATAAAATATACGTACACTATTTCTACTTTGTTTTATTGGCTTATTGATTTGCAGTGTGCTTCTACATGGCTCCTGTTCAGGGACTGTTTTTCTTGGATGATTTTTGTTTTAGTAGTGCTGAGATGGTAAAGAGGATTGTTCATTCTTATTGTTGTTTGGCAGGAAGATTTCCTCTTCTCCCTTGCCCTCCTTCCTCTTTTTTGGTGTGTGTTTGGGGTGTGGGTCAGGACATTCAAATTTTAATTGACTGGAATCTACTCCTAGGTAGAGAAAATTAGGTAACTAATGAGTACGAAAATTAAGGAGATGGAGAGGAGCAAAATCAGTGCCCTGTGCAGGAGAGTATCCCAACACAACTGTGAGCTCATTTAATTTATAGATAAGGAGCTTGGAACAAAGAACCCAAAGGTAATGTGTGTTCAAGATACAGCTAACTGTATCTTCACACTCCTAGCCCAGGGCTTCTGGCTCTATCCATTTGCCTCCACCCAAGAGGCAAATGACCTAAAAGCAAGCTGAGGTCAGGTTAAATTCAGCCCAGTCAATTACACTTTTTAGGTTTATGATTTTGTATGATAAGAACTTACATTTTCAAGAGCTTTTTATAATTTACAGGCATTTGGTTCATGAAATTCCCTGAACTGCTCTGAAATAAAGTACATATAATATATATTGAGCATTTAATGTGTCAGGCTGGGTACACAAGATAGAGAGCTAGTTAACCCCTTGATAACCAGAAATTTCTATGATTGATATATTTCATTTTAAACCACTATTATTGAAGTTTTTACTGTAGTATGGACTTATTTTAGCAGGCGGCCAATCAATAAAAACTGTTCTACTTACACAAGACTCAAGTAGCTAGATCTCTATGGAGACCAATCTTGAAATATATTTAAGATCTAACTCAAAACCATGTTTTGCATCATTTGTCTAGATTCTGTAAAGTAAAATGGAAAGTTGTGATTCTCAAATGTCCCCAAATGAACAAAATATTGACAAGAATATGAAGTTGACTGCATCACTGTATAATTAATTATTAAAACCTAGATTTAACAAGCTATTTTCGTTTTCAGTCTAATGGCATACAAAGAGGAAATTTTATTCTCTGTATAGTTTTTCTAAATTCTTTGTATGGAATATGAAAGTCACTTGTGAAAGGAAACTAAGCTAATTGACCTGTAACATAAAGTGAGTAATATATATTTTTGTGTAGCTCTGAATCACAGAAAATGCCATTCTTGTATATTTAGCTAAAACAAACTATTAGTATAAGACCTAAGTATTAATGAGATCCAGGATTTTCAACGAAATTTCATTGCCGCTTTCCCCTCGAAAAGTTAAAAGAAAAATGGGGAGGGCTTTTAAGTGGAAACTAAATGACGCTGCTGGCATCATAGTGCAAAGATGCAGAAGAACTGGTAAAATGTGGGTGGGCAGTCTCACAGTAACGTCAGAAACAACAAAAACTTTCCAACAGGCTTCAGGTGGTTGTCAAGCCTTTTAAACATCTGACTGACAAAGGTAGCTTTGTCAAAGGAGCGTTTTCTTTTTCAAAAACATTAGGCGACAGCGCAACAGAACCTGCTCAAAGCCTTACACCCAGGCTAAGTCGCCCCAGGCTTGCCTGGCCACGTCCCCTTCGAACGCCCGCGGCGAGGTCCCGCCCCTTCCACCTCCCACTTCCTGGTAACCAAGCTGCTTTGCGCCGCCTTCTCGGGATCTGATTGGCTGACGAGGCAACCGCTAACGGCTACGGAGTTTAAACCCAAGCCCTGACCCCGAGCGCCGGGCTCCGGGAGCTGAGTGGTGGTCCCACCACGCTGAAAAAGCGGTAAGTCAGTGATCTGTGACATTTGGCGTGGTCTTGCCCTGTCTGGCGGGACCCATGCCCTTCCCGAGCTGAACCTCCCGGCGCTGCCCTCCCGGGTCTCTGGTCCGCCGAGCCGCGCGCGGCCCCGCCCACTCCGCCTCGGGTCTCCCGGCCCCCGGGCCCAGTGCTGGCTCGGAGGGGCTTCTTCAGGAAGGCCCTGGTTTGGATCTAAGTCACTGCTTCTTGCCCCTGGGATTTGAGCTCTCGGCTCCGTGAGGGGGGCCAGCCGCCAGGCAGAAACCCAGCGCCTGTAGGAAGGAATTTCTGTCTATATGACTGCTCTGCTGCTTTTAGAACAGTATCTGGTTCACTGTGAGCGCTCAGTAAATAGGCTGAATGAATGTTAGAGACTGCTTTTTTCAAGTTCTTGGAGGAGCCCTTTACTTTGGAGTGCTCGATTAAAAGGGAGACTGACTGAAGGCGAAGCGGTGATAGACGACTGGGAAGAACTTAGAACCAGAACTAGGTGTTGACGCACAGGTAGGATTTCGGTAGGCAAATAGGGACTATGAGTTTTCTAGATGAGGAATCCAATTCAGGAGAATTGAATGTGGAATTGAGTAGTTCTGCTTTAGCCGAGATGCTAGCCAGACAAGAGCTACGGAGTAATAATACATAGGTAATGTTACTGAGCGCTCTGTGCTACGTCCAGTACTAGGCACTGTATATGCGTTGGCTCATTAAGTCCCTACAATGAGATGCTCTGACTTTTTATAATTTTCTAAGTCTGGAAATTGAGACTTGGAGATGCTAGGATCACGTAGCTGTGAAATATTAGAACTGGGGCACCAACACAGTCTAACCACTATTTATAATACAGTCAGCTCTCCTGTCCGACTCTCGGGTTCCGAATCATCTCCTTCAACCAACCGAATCACTGAAGGAAAAAATTGGGGAAAATTCCAGAAAGTTCCAAAAAGCAAAGTTTGACTTGCTAATTGCCGAGCAACTATTTACATAACATTTATATTGCATTTACATTGTATTAGGTACTATAAGTAATCTAAACTATGCAGAAGGATGTGCCCAGGTTATATGTAAGTACTATGCCATTTTATATAACGGACCTGAGCATAGTGGATTTGGGTATCTGTGGGAGTCCTGCAACTAGTACCCTGCAGATACCAAGGAATGACTGTACCTCAATCTCTGTGTGGTAAGTCACCCTGGAATGGGTACTCCAATACAAGGGACCTGAAGCTGAAAAATGCCTGGCATACGTCAGGAGCAGTTAGATCTTGGTGGCCACTGTGGCTTGAGAGTCATGGACTAGGGGGGAGAGAAGGAGGAGTTTAAAGTTACAGAAATGGGAAGAAGAGCAGATGGTGAAGAGTTTTAGATAGTATAGATTAATACACTGTAGTGAGGGCAGGAGTGGAAGTAGGGAGGTAAGAGGCTATTGAAATAATTCAGGTGAGACATGTTAGTGCCTTAGTCTAGGTTGGTAGCAGTGGAGATACTGAGAAGTTGTCAGATTCTAAATGCATTGTGAAGGTAAATTGGGATGTGAGAGATTTTTGACTAGAGCAACTGGAAGGATGGAGTTGCCATTAACTGAAGTGGGAAAGGCTCTGAGTGAAGCAGTTTTGGGCAGGTTAAGTTTGATATGCTCTTTCAGTTATCCAAGTGGAATTGTGGAGTAGACAACTATATGAATCCAGGAAAGTTCAGGAAAGAGATCCAGACAGAGGACATAAATTTTGGGGTTCTTGATATCTAGGTAGTATTTTAAGCCATGACTTAAATACATAAAATACACCAAAAGATTGAGGGTAGATAAAGAGAAGAAATCCAAGGAGAGAACTTATTATAGGTTGGAAGAATCTGTAAAAGAGACTGGAAAGAAGCAGCTAGTTAGCTAGGGAAAAAAAAAAAACAAAACCCAGGAGTTTGGTGTTCTGGTAGCTGAGGAAATATTGTTTTTGAGGAGGAAAGAGAAATTAACCACATTAAATGCTGCTCTTAGATCAAGTTAGATGTGGACTGAGAACTGACCGTTAGATTAGCAGTGTGGAGGTCATTAGAAACCTTGGCAAAAGCAGTTTTGTTGGAATTGAGTGAAATAGGTTACAAGAAGATTGGAAACTGAGTATAGGCAATTTTTTAAGGAGTTGTGCTGTAAAGGCTGCAGAGAAATGGAGTGTATGTCCGAGGATGAAGTGGGAACAGTCCCCATAGGATTAGGTACATCTCTTCTGTGCATGTCTCTAAGGTTACACTTCTTACTTTGTATCACAATAGAGTCTGTGCCCACACTGGACTGTGCATTCCATGACTGTGCATTCCTATGCAGCTTTATCCTGGTTTTTGTCCCCAGTGCCTAGCCTAGCTCCTGGCAAGCAGATATAATGATATAGGTTTAAATGAAAAAACAAAGTCATTTACCTTTTTAGGATTCTACTTTTAAACCACTTTTGATTATATTCATACTTTTAGATTTTATATGAAGGGTTCTGCAAATACTTATGTACAAAGTATATTATTTAAGTCATGATTTACTTCTTAGAATGTATTTATCAGTTATCCTTTTTCCCTTTATTAATCAATACTGTGATTTCCTGCTTTCTTTTTTTACTTCAGTGATGGAGTACCCAGTGATGGAAACTGGTTCACTTTTTACCTCAGGAATTAAAAGACATGTGAAAGAGAAAAGAATTTCAAAGGCTGCTAAGTTGAATGTTTCTCTTGCTTCAAAAATCAAAACAAAAATACTAAGTAAGTGTTATTAGTCTTAAAGTATACTCACATTTTTACTTTTTTCTGGAGAATCGATATAGTATTTGATACTTTTTCAAGTATAGAAAATGACTAAAATGACTATTTTGTTAAATGAGACTTTCTCTATTCAATTCTTCCTATCTCCTTCAACTCCTGTTAGTTGGGTGGTTATGATGATTTACTGTCAGTGGTGACAGCTGAATTTTCAGCAGTGAGGCTGGGGTGGCCCAAGGCAGCTACCTCCTACACTGCAAAGAAAATACCAACATGACATTTCTGGAAAAGAGCTGAAAAAAAAGTGACGGATTGTCCTTCTGACATGTTGCAGCATTTGGATGATGGGTAATCTAGAGGTGGTTGGCCCAGATAGTGTGCTGTAGTGGGTGATTTTATGTAACCAAAGCTCATCATGAGGGCACTGAGCTCTTTGGAGATGGTGTTTCATGGATTCTGGAGCTAAGATGTCAGAAGGCAAAAAAAAAAAAAAAAAAAAGAAAGGGAAACACCCCAAGATAAATTTTCATTACTTCTGAAAATTATCTCAGTGATTCATTTCCATCTTAGCAGGATTGGGGGAGGTTTCCTGTTGATCAACATGTGTGAAAAGTAATTGTGCCTTGTGAAATAGCCCAGCCTCCTGAGTGTCTTTAAATCGTAATGTTGCTCCTACCCAGGTCTCTAGGACCATCTTTTGTATTAGACCACTTTCTATAGTGGCAGTTTCCTATTCTCTTTGGCAGGACCATTGCACGCCCACTGCTATGAAGGAATACACTGAGTCTGAGGAGTGCAACAGGAAAATGTTATTAACCTTTAGCTTCTGCAAGTCCTAAACTGGTTCTAGTCTATTTCCACTTGATATGTCAAAGGTGGCTGTCTGAATCTACTTTCTTTGTGCCAAAAATAAAGTACTTTTTGGACTCTGTTTTTTTTAGATACCCAAGCTTTCCCTGAGTATTTTAAAATATATTATTAGTATTATAAACTATTATTACCATTACTATTACTATAGCTATTAATACTATTACATAAAAATATATATTACTATTATAAAACATATTACAGGGCTTCCCTGGTGGTGCAGTGGTTGAGAGTCCGCCTGCCAATGCAGGGAACACGGGTTCGTGCCCCGGTCTGGGAAGATCCCACATACCGCAGAACGGCTGGGCCCGTGAGCCATGGCCGCTGAGCCTGGGCGTCTGGAGCCTGTGCTCCGCAATGGGAGAGGCCACAACAGTGAGAGGCCCGCGTACCGCAAAAAAAATAAAAAATAAAAAAAATAAAACATATTACATATACTATAACTTTAAATCCATGGGATGTGTTATTGAATAGTGGCATGTAAATCAAAATTATGAAAATACAGTTATGCTTTAGGTGTACTAAGGGAACACTATATGTAAGGTGAGCGTTACCAAGGAATTCACAATTAAATTTCTTTTGCTAACAACGGGGAAGCATTCTGATTTAAATTATATTTACATAGTACTTGTAAAGAGAAGGGGTCAAGTTTAGATTGCAATAGATGCCTAGAAATAAGAGGTAGGATATCTAAGGTGGAGGTAGAAGATCCCACAGGGTTTAGATGATCTGTCCAACATTACACTAAGTATGCTGCCTTTCGACTTGAGGTTTTGAAAAATGGACTTTGGGAGCATTAATTCAGTTCTGGAGCCACAGAAACTGGCTCTAAAATTTTCACGGATTGGCTACCCTAATTTCTCTAGGACATCTTTAGTTATAGCTGTGGGATCAGCTTCTCCATTCTACCTCCTAGTCAAAGGTAGGAAGGAAGGCAGAGCAACAAGTATCAAGATTTAGTTTTTGTGACTGATCTAATTATCTAGAATACTGTGTCTATATTAGAGTCCTCTTATTCCTAACTCTGTATTCACAAACATTCTGCATTTCTCACAACTCTTATTCATCTTCTATCTAGCTTTTATTTCTTCAGCTCCAAACTCTGGGTACATTTTTTTCAAAATTCCATCTGTGTTGTCATGCTCTTCTTTTCTAACTTCAGCTAAAACAAAGTGAAATATGTTTTGTCCAAAGTAGTTTTATTAAGGAATATGAAAATGTATTAAGATGTTTAATATTAACTCTTAAAATTTTTTTACAGATAATTCTTCTATTTTCAAAATTTCTTTAAAGCACAACAACAGGGCATTAGCTCAGGCTCTTAGCAGAGAGAAAGAGAATTCTCGAAGAATTACAACTGAAAAGATACTATTGCAAAAAGAAGTGGAGAAACTGAATTTTGAGAACACATTTCTTCGTCTAAAGCTAAATAATTTGGTATGGAAACTATATTGTGTTTGAATTCTAAAACTGTATTATTTTAGAAGCTCTAAATGTTTTTCAGACCTGTAATTAATGTAAAAAATTTTTTGAAAGAGTGTGCCATGTTAATGGACAAACTGTTAATGGGTAATAAATTAGGTGTCTTGAATCTACATTCTAAATGTGTACTTGTGGCTCTGCAAACTAATATAATACCTTGATCAACATTTGATTGCTTATCATAAGCAAAACTTGATACATTAATATATTACAAGAAGATGGGCATAATTCCTCCAGTGAATTGAAAGGAGGGAAGTTCCCTGAGTGTTTGTATTCTCTCTTAATGGCAACATTCCACTGGCTACAAGCCAAGTAGAATGAAGATTGTAGTCCTTGCTTTTCCTTCCAACTTCCAACTTTGTCCACAGCAGGGCAGTAACAGCCAGTGCTTAGCTAGGTTACAGCTACAGCTATAGCTCTAACTCCAAAATGAGTAGAAATTAATTTAAAATGGAAAAATGACTTACTATACTTCTTGGAGGTTAAATTCCTGTGGCTGACAAACTGTGTTCAGTTGCCACATGATGTATTATTATTATGAGAAGATTAAAAACTGTAGGAAGGGACTTCCCTGGCGGTTCAGTGGCTAAGACATTGTGCTTCCAATGCAGGGAGCTCGAGTTCGATCCCTGGTCAGGGAACTAAGATCCCACATGCCGCGTGGTGCTGCCAAAAAAAAAAAGTAGGAAAATTTATGACTGATAGCTCAAAAGCATTCAAAACGTGTGCGTATGTGTCTGTGTCTTTTTGAACTATGCAGTGTAGCACCTTTTTAGCCTAATGTGATCTGTTATTTTTTAAGTCTTCTCAACTGATGGTATTTGTAAATGTATATGGTATAATAAACTCCAAATCTTAGTTGATTAGAAGGTTCTTTCTTTATTTCAGAATAAGAAGCTTATAGAAATAGAAGCACTCATGAACAATAGCTTGATAACTGCAATTGAAATGAGCACTCTTTCTGAGGTAAGTAGAATTTGTGTCTAAATAGTGTAATATTTTTAGCATTACTGAGGATAATTCAGATTAGTTAAGTAGCATCAAGGTTAGAGATGCATATCTTAAACTTTGTACCAAGGAATGGAGATAATATTAATTTTAATTGGCTAACAGCACATTATTATTTGATATAATTGGTTATTGAAATTTTTATATAAAAATTAGCTTTCGATTAAAAGTAACAGGATTAGACAGCTCATGGAACACAAGACAAAACAGACTCAAAAACATAAAAGATATTAGTAGAAAAGTCATTTCAAATTAGGGAAGAATTTGTATTATTTTTAAAAAGATGGACACAATCGAAAAACTATTGGGGAAAAAAATAGAGGTAGATCCTAGATCCCCATGTTCTTCAAGGGTCAAATGTATATGTAGAATTATTGTATATGCGTGAGTATAGACATGTGTATATATTCATAGGCATAGAATAAAGTTTGGGAGGTTATACACCAAAATATTAGTAGTGATTATCTTTGTATGGCATGATTAAGGAAGAACTGTGTTTGACCTTATCATCACATTATTCTCATTAAACTATTGAAGGCTACATGTAAGAATTGTTCTATTACTGTTAGTATCTTGTATAATTTGGTACTTTAATGACAAACATGATCTAATGAGATTAGAAATTTCATTCATTTTCTTTGTTCTTTTCAAAAATAGTTCCATGAGAGTCCCTTTCTTCTGCCAAGTAGCAAGAAGAAACGGGTTAGTAAACAGTGCAAATTGATGCGTCTTCCATTTGCAAGGTAATTGCTCCAAAACTTGGTTAAATACTGACTGGTGCACTTTTACCTGAATTGGACTTCGAAAAGTTTTTATTTGGTTTGCTTCCTTGAAACAGAAAAACATTTAAAAATAAATAATGAAATACTTGTCAATATTGTACCAGTGAAAGAAATTGAAGATATAATCTAATAGAATTCAGTTTTAAACTTTGAAATAATATTCAGCTTTCCCGTAGTTTCTAGAGAAGAAAGAGGCACAGGTAGACCTTGAGTTACATAGGTTTGAATTACACTGGTTCAGAATACTTAGATTTTCATACAACATAATCTGTGTGTGTTATGCAATGTTCTGGTTTCATCAACCTGTAGTTGCCTGTTAAGGTAGAAATGAGATGGTTTGTGGTATCTTGCTACAGATTGTATTTCCAGGGCTCCAAGGAAACTTACCCATCAATTCAATAACTAACGTCATCTATAGAATCCTGCTACTCTTCAGTTCTTTCTTTTCCTCCAGGTCACCACTGGCCTCATGTTTTCTGCTGGGTAAATCTCATAACTATTTCTACCTTTATTATCTTGCATACTACTCAGACTTTAAAATAAACTTTCATCATTACTATTCTCCTGACCAAAATTCCCATTTCTTGATTAATTTGATTATAATCTTAGTAAATACTCTATTTCAAACCTATCACTTTTACCGTTTTTTTTTGTTTGTTTTTTGCGGTACGCGGGCCTCTCACGGTTGTGGCCTCTCCCGTTGCGGAGCACAGGCTCCAGATGCGCAGGCTCAGCGGCCATGGCTCACGGGCCCAGCCGCTCCGCGGCATGTGGGATCCTCCCACACGGAGGCACGAACCCGCGTCCCCTGCATCAGCAGGCGGACTCTCAACCACTGCGCCACTAGGGAAGCCCAAACCTATCAATTTTAAAGACAGTTACTGAGGTCCAGAGAGGTAAAATGACTCAATGAATTAATAGCATTGATCAGAATTGTCTTGTCTCTTTTAGACAGTGTTCTTTCTGTTACATAAATTATAGGTGTAATGCATTTTTTTAAGTGTACAAAGTGCACTTATGTATTGAAGTGGTATCTGTACTGTAGTAAAAAAAAGAATTCTTATATCCACTGTGTCATTTTCTATTCATTCCAGTTTGTTCCATTGTTTTGTCTGTTCTGTACTGGCGCCACATTGCACCTGTACATTTTAATTAATATAGTTTTAAAATAGTACATTTTGTTGTCTTGTAGGTGCTCAGGTTTTTTTCAAGAAAATCTTGGCCGTCATTATGCATGCATTATTTCATGTAAATGTATGAATCAAGTGTTAACTTGCCCTCCAGAAAATTTTCCTGTGTTTTTTTAAGTAAATTTTTTTTTTTTTTTTTTTTTTTTGCGGTACGCGGGGCTCTCACTGTTGTGGCCTCTCTCGTTGCGGAGCACAGGCTCTGGACGCGCAGGCTCAGCAGCCATGGCTCATGGGCCCAGCCGCTCCACGGCATGTGGGATCCTCCCGGACAGGGGCATGACCCCGTGTCCCCTGCATCGGCAGGCAGGCTTTCAACCACTGCGCCACCAGGGAAGCCCTTAAGTAAACTTTTGTTTGAAGTATAATGTACATTTTAGAAAAGTGCAAAAATCTTTAGAGAATGGTGAATTTTCACAGTGAACACTATATGGTATAGCCAATACCCAGACCAAGAAACAGATTATTACCAGTACCTCAGATAGCCTTGTGCCCCTTGCCAGTCACTACTCATCACCCACCCGAGGATAAATATTGTCCTGACTACTAACATTGTAGATTAATTAATTTTGCCTAGTTTTGAATTTCCTTTAATGAAATCATACAGGATGTATGATTCTGGTCTCTGGCTTCTGTAGCTCAACATTGTGTTCGTGAGATTTCGTCCATATTGTCTTATGTAGTTGTAGATCAGTCATTCTCATTGTTGTATAGTATTCCATTGTATGTATTCCATAATTTATCCATTCTTCTGTTTTTAGTTTTTTTGCTAGGTTTGGTCTATTATAAATAATTCTACCTTGTATCTGCCTTTTGATTAATATATGTATACATTTCTGTTGGGTATATACTTAGGAGTAGAATTGCTGGGTTTACATGTATTTGGCTTTGGAAGGAACTGCTAAACAGTTTTCTAAAGGGATTATGCCAGTTTACATTTCTAACAGCAATATATGAGAATTCCTGTTGTTATGTATCTCCAACAACACTTGTTATTGTCTGTCTTTTTCATTTTAGCCATATGGGGTGTAGAGGTATTACACTGAAGTTTTAATTTCCCGATACTTACTGAAGTAAGGCATCTGTTTATATGTTTATTTTCTTTCTATCAGGTTATCTTTTTTTTTTTTTGCAGATTTGTAGGAGTTCTTTCTATACATTGTGTATAAATTCTTTGTGCATACAATTGTCTGTTACTCTGTGGCTTGCCTCTTTGCTCTCTTAATGGTATCTTTGGATGAACCCAATTTATATATCTGTTTGTCCCCCTCCCTCTTATGGTTATGCTTTCTGTGTCTTTTAAGAAAGGCTTTACCAATTGCAAGGTCATGACGTGTTCTCCTATGTATGTTTTCTTTTAAAAGCTTTATTATTTTCCCTTTCATGTTTAGATCTTCAGTCTACCTAGAATTTTGGGTATGATGTGAGAGAAGAGTCATTTAATTTTTAGTGTGGAAATCCTGTTGACCTTGAACCATTTATTGAAAAGACCATCCTTTCCCCACCTCATTGCAGTGTCATCTGTATAAAAAATCAAGTGACTGGATATGTATGGGTCTATTTCTGAACTCACTATTCTATTACATGAGTCTTTTTGTCAAAACCACACTATCTTAATTACTAACTTTATAATAAGTCTCGATATTTGATAGTTTGAATCTCTATTTTAGTTATTTATACTTTAAGAATACGTATTAATTGGCCATTCTTGGCCTTTTGCATTTCCATTTGAATTTTAGAATCAGCTTGTCAGTTTACATACACACACACCTGGAATTTTGATTGGGATTATGTAGAATATAGTTCAGTTTGGGGAAAATTGACACTTTATAAAATTGAGTATTTCTTCCATGACCATGGTATATCACTCTGTTTTTTAGATATTATATATGTAGTTTCAGAGCTTTTAGAATACAGTTATTGCACATCTTACATTTATTCCTACTTATTTGATGTTTTTAGTGCTATTCTTGATAGTTTTCAAATTTTCTTTTTCTTTTTGATGATAGTATATAGAAATACAACTAATTTTTGAATATTAACCTTGTTTACATTGACATTGCTATTAATTTTAATAATTTATCCATAGTTTTTAAAAAATTTTATATTAATAGAATTTTATTATTTGTAAATAAGAACTGTTTTCCCTTCACCTGCCTCTCCAGTTTATAGGCCTTTTATCTTTTGTTTCTTACCTTATTGGACTGATTATTTCTTGTTCAGTAATGAATAAAAGTACTAACAGTGGGTATTCTTATTGTATTCCCATTATTTAATATGTTTGCTCTTAGGTTTTTATAGATTCTCCTTATCAGATTAAAGTAGTTCCATTGTACTCCTAGTTTGCTAAGAGTTTTTTCATCAATGGCTGTTGGATTTTATCAAATGCTTTTTCTGTCACTATTGAGAAGATAATATTTTTCTCTTTTTTTCTATTAATGTAATGAATTTTTAATATTTTTTCTACTAAGGTAATGAATTATAATTGATATTTTTAATGTTAAATCACTTACAATCCTGAAATGAATTGCTCCTGATGATATATCCCTTTGATATATATCACTAAGTTTATTTTGCTAATCCTTTAAAGGATTTTTGCATGTATTTTAATAATGAAGATGATGTATAATTTTCCTTTATTATAATGTATTTTGTCAAGTTTTGATATTTATATTATGCTGGTCAAAGTAAATGAATTGATAAATACCCCTCTTTCTATTTTCTGGAAGTATTTGTGTAAAAAATTTTTTTTCTTTAAATATTTGGGAGAAGTTATCTGGACCTGAAGTTTTTTTGTGGAAACATTTTTGATAACATCCCATTTTAATAGATGTAAGAACATTCAGCTTTTCTATTTCTTCTTTTGTCAGGTTTGTTAATTTTTAAAAAGATTTGTCCATTTCATTTAAAATATCAAATTATTGGCATATAATCGTTCAGAATAGCTTTAGTTACACGTTTAATGTCTACTGTAGGGTACATAATGATGTTCTCTTTCAGTATTGGCTATTTGTTTTTTCTCACTTTTTTCTTGATTAGTTTTGCCCTAGAGATTTATCAATGTTGTCATCTTTACAAAGATGAATCATCTTTGGGGTTATGTTGATCGTTCTTTTAGTATATTTATTTTCTATTGCATTTATTCTGCTTCTTATTATCTCTTTTCTTTTTTAAATTTTATTGAAGTATAGTTGATTTACAGTGTTGTGTTTATCTTTTCAATTTAAAAGTTTTATTATTACTGTAATTATTTGTTTCTTAAAATGGTTTAGATTATTGTTTTTAAGCCTTTTCAAAAATATGAAGTTGTTGGGGTATAGCTGCCTACATTTAAGGCTATTTTTCTCCTTTAGCTGCATCCCACATTTTTTGATAAGCTGTATCCTTATTATCATTTATTTCAAAGTAGTTATTACCTTCAGTTCAGATACATTGTTTGACTCATGGATCATTTACAAGATTATTTAATCTCCAAGCAGCTGGGTGTTTTCTTCTAATTACTTTTTGTTGGTTTCTAATTTAATTCCTCTGTGATTACAGAATATAGTTCAAGTGATTTTAGTCGTTTTAAATTTATTGAGACTTGCATTAGAACACAGCTTGGTCTAATTTGGTAAATATTTTTGGTACACATGGAAAGAATGTGTATTTTGTGGCTGTTGGATGCAGTATTTTATATATGTCAATTATGTCAGGTTTGCTGATTATATTGTTCAGACTTTCCATATCTTTCCTGCTTCTCTTGTCTATCACCTGTTGAGAGAAGTGCATTAAAGTCTACCACTGTGATTATGGATTTATCTATTTCTCCTTTTAGTTCTGTCAGTTTTTGCTTTATATATGTTAAAGTTGTTACTAGATGCATATAAATTTAGGATTGATTTGTTTTCCTGATAAATTGTTTTATCAATATGAAATATTTCTGGAAATGATACTGCTTTAAAGTCTACTTGTCTGATATAACATTGCCATGGTATGTCCTTTTCTGTGCTTTCAAACTCTCTTATATTTAAAATGCATGTAGGTTTACCTTTTTTAAAAAATGAATTTAATGTAATATCATCTCTTTTAATTAGAATAGCTGTTATGTTTACATTTAATGTAATTCCTGAGAGTTGAGTTTATATCTGCCATCTAGTTATTTTCTGTTTGAGCCACCTGTTTTATGTTCCTTTTTTCTCTCCTTTCTTTATTTCATTTGAAATGAAACATTTTTCATAATTTAATTTTCCTTGTCTATTAACTTCTATTCCTTTATGATGACCCTAATGATAGCAACACTCATCCTTGATTTATTATATCATAAATAACTAAATAAATAAAACATTTTTCATAATTTACTTTGAAATAAAACATTTTTCATAATTTAATTTTCCTTGTCTATTAACTTCTATTCCTTTATGATGACCCTAATGATAGCAACACTCATCCTTGATTTATTATATCATAAATAACTAAATAAATAAAACATTTTTCATAATTTAATTTGAAATAAAACATTTTTCATAATTAATTTGAAATAAAACATTTTTCATAATTTAATTTTCCTTGTCTATTAACTTCTATTCCTTTATGATGACCCTAATGATAGCAACACTCATCCTTGATTTATTATACTCTAATACTGATTATTATATTAACATTCCTCAGTAATGCTAGCATCTTCGAACACTGACTCGACATTCCTGTGTCCTGCCTTTATGTTATTATTATGTATTTTCATTCTGCATATATTTTAATCCCACAAATTAACTACTTTCACTGTTTTGTGTAGTCAATATTCATTTCCAATTTCTTCATATTGCTTCCTGCATTTTTTAATTGTATGCTCCTTTTTAATTGTATTTTATTTTTTGTTTTTCCAGCTTTATTGAGGTAAAATTCACAAATAAGCTTGCATTTTATTTCCTTCTGAAATAATTTTCCTTCTGCCTGAAGAAATCCTTTATTATTTAGTTCAGGTACTAGCAATGCATCCGCTCAGCTTTTATTTTTCTGGAAACATATTTATATCACCTTCATTTTTAAAGATTATGTTTGCAATGATAAAACTTTAGGTTATTAAATTTTAGCAATTTAAAGGTATCATTTCATTGTCTTCTGTCTTTACTGTTGAAAAATTGGCACCGTTTCTGCAAGTTGAGGAAGTTCCTTTTTATTCTGGTTTGCTGAGAGTTTTAATAATGAATTTGTATTGAATTTTGTCAAATTTGTTTTCTCTGTATCTGTGGAGAGAATCATAACTTTTCTCCTTTGTTCTATTAATGTGACTTTGATTTGTTTAGTGTTAAACCAACTTTACATTCCTAGAATAAATTCCACTTGGTCATGGTATATAATAATGGTGTATTATTATTTCTATGTGTTGATGGATTTGATTTGCTAATAATTACTTAAAGAATTTTGTACTTATTTTCATAAGGAATATATTGGTCTATAATTTTCTTATTATATATTTGATAGGTTTTGATAATGGTTATGCTGGCTTTGTAAAATGAGATAAGAAGCATTCCCTCTTCCTCCATTTTCTGAAAAAAATTGTACAATTGGTATTTCTTCCTTAAGTATTTGAGAGAATTCATAAGAGAAGTGGGTCTGGAGTTTTTAATTATTAATTTCATTTTTTAGATAGATATGGAGGGCTTTTCAGATTTTCTGTTCTTTTCAGGTCAACTTAGAAAATATTTGTCTTTTTAGAAAATTATCCATTTCATCTAGACAGTATAGTTTGATCAAACTAGTTAGAGTATTGTCAATTTTACGGATCTCTTAAAAAAACTCAGCTTTTGGTTTCATTGATTTTTTTTTTCTCAATTTTTTTTCGGTTTCATATTTCTTTGGTGTCTGCACCTTATTATTTCCTTTTTTCTACTTATTTTTTAAAAAATGAGATATAGTTCACATAACATAAAATTTCTCATTAATATGAAGTTTATTTTTTAAAGTATACAATGCAGTGGTTTTTAATATATTTACAAAGTTGTGCAACATTCACCACTTTCCAATTCCAGAATATTTTCATCACTCCAAAAAGAAAACCTATATCCATTAGTAGTCATTTCTCGTCTCTTCTTCCCCAGCCCACAGCAACCACTAATCCACTTTCTGTCTCTATGGATTGCCTATTTTGGACATTTCATATGAATGGAATCACACAGTATGTCGCCTTTTGTGTCTGGCTTCTTTCACTTGGCATAACATTTTCAAGTTTCATCCATATTATAGCACGTATTAGTATTTCATTCCTTTTAATGACCGGTTAATATTCTATGGTACGGATAAACTACGTTTTGTTTATCCATTTATCTGTTAATGAGCATTTGTGCTCTTTCCACTTTTATACTGTGAATGAGTAATGGTACTATGAATATCCATATAAAAGTTGTTGTGTGGACATATTTTTCACTTTCTTGGGTGCGCCCTTACCAGTGGAATTGCTGGATCATATAACTCTATGTTTAACTTTTGGAAGAATTGGCAAACTGTTTTCCAAAGGTGCTGTACTGTTTTACATTCCCACCAGCAAAGTATTAGGGTTCCAATTTCTCCATATCCTCACTAACACTTGTTATTACCTATCCTTTTGATTATAGCCATCCTAGTGGATATGAAGTGGTATCTCACTGTGGTTTTGATTTGGATTTTTTGGGTGACTAATGATACTGAGCATGTTTTCATGTGCTTATTGGCCATTTATTTATTTGGATCATTCTCTGTTGATTATCTTTTCTCTTGAGTTTGAATCATGTTTTTCTGTTGCTTCATATATTGAATAATATTGGATTGTACCCCCGACATTGTGACTCCTATGTTGTAGAAAATCTGGATTCAGGTATATTCCTCCAACAAGTTTGATGTTTTATTTTAGTAGATAAGTTACCTTATCTGAACTCAGACTTGTTAATACTTCCCTGTGATGAACAACATATGAAATCTCATTTCAGTTCTATAATCCTTAGCTGGGCCACTTGGAATCTTTCTCATATATGTGATTCAGGAATGAGCTAGAGATTTGGAGAGAGTTTATGCACAAAATTTGGGGCCTCCCCGTCTACTTTTCCTGTTTTTTCTCCCATCACACACACTTTACAGCAGTTGTAGTTGCCCTGAATTCTGACCTTGAACTAATAATAATAAGACTGGATTTCTAACTTCTAGAAAAGGTCACACTGACTGAGGTTTGTAAACAGTGAGAAGCTCACCCTTTTTCTAAGTGCCAACCCCTCTTCTGTATCTAGTTGCTTTTTATTCACTCTCCAGTGACTTTGGGTAGTTGTGTTTTTTATATTTTGTCCAGAATTTATATTCATTATGTTTGATAAGTTTGATTCAATAGTAGCTATTTGGCCATTACCTGAAGCAGAACCTCTCCTCTGTAAAATAAACAATTTTTGCTAACCTGTTTCTTCAAGTGGTATAGACATTTCTTCCCAATGGCTATTCTACTGATAGGTGCCTTTAAATTTTTAACAAATATTTTCTAGTATTTATTTTTATCATTATCAATAATTTTTAAATATCTATGATTTGTTTGGCATACAAAGCAAAATCCTTATCATTGGAGCATATTACTCTTTCTTCTTTGAATTCAAAAAGGTCATTTTGTCTATTTCCATAGATTTCTTTTTCCCTCCATAGATTTAACTACTCTAGGAATATGGCTTTAGTTTACATGGATACCTTTTGGAAACATAGCAGACTTTATTACACACAAAACTTTACATACAAGTTGTACTTGTTTGAAACCAGAGGAAGAGTTTTGGGTTTTCCATAGAGTTAATTACAGGAAAATTATAACTATTATACATGAATATTTATAAGTATGTTTGAACTTTATTCATTTCATTAATTTTATTGTCCTAATAGCTCAACCAGTGATTATATCATTTATCTCCTTTTGGAGTCACTGGAGATAAGGGGATAAGAAGCATTCCTGTTTTACTCATCCGTACTATTAGAAACTACCTATTTCCTACCTTCATTGAACACAAAATGGTATCATTGCCTTCATTGAACACAAAATGGTATCAGGGTGGGTTTGTGGTTGGATCTTAAATAAATGGAATATAGAAAGAACTATCCATGTAATTTTCTAAATAATTTTTGTAAAATACAAAATTCCTCATTCATTCTTACTTGCTCTTAGGGTTCCATTAACTTCAAATGATGATGATGATGAAGATAAAGAAAAAAAGCAGTGTGACAATATCATGTCAAAGATATCACCTGATAGCCCCTCTTTGGTATCAACTCAGCATAACTTGGAATTGTTATTTCTTAAAGAAAATGATCAGAATGTTTGTGGTGTAAATGATTCCAAACACATTTCTTCTATTGTTGATATACTTCCCAAAGGTGAGATTTTTTTTTTAATTCATTTTGAGTGTCAGTATTAAATAGTTAACATTCATTGGATTTTCTTCTTGGGGGCCATCATGTATAAACAGTTAATAAGTTAGACTTCTTATGTTACAGATTTCCTAACTTCTACTATTTAAAATTTCTGGTGAAAAAATTAGTTTAAAGGTAAATATGCCAGGACTTCTCTGGTGGTACAGTGGTTAAGAATCTGCCTGCCAATGCAGGGGACATGGGTTCAGTCCCTGGTCCAGGAAGATCCCACATGCCATGGAGCAACTAAGCCCATGTGCCACAACTGCTGAGCCTGCGCTCTAGAGCCCGTGAGCCACAACTACTGAGCCCATGTGCCACAGCTACTGAAGCCTGTGTGCCTAGAGCCTGTGCTCCACAATAAGAGAAGCCACTGCAATGAGAAACCCATGCACCGCAATGAAGGGTAGCCCCCGCTCGCCACAACTAGAGAAAGCCCACGCACAGCAGCGAAGACCCAGTGCAGCCAAAAAAAAGTAAATATGCCAACAAATGTCAGGTCTACAGTGGCCTAATACTACTACTCTGGAAACAGTATTTAGAAGTGAGCTGGCCTAAAGAGCTTTTCTTGGTATCTTAGCTTATGAATTGAAAGACATGATATATTATTTAGTTATATCTTCTCTTTTTCAGAGATATAAAAATTGAGGTTCTAGATACGTGTAGTGACTTTTTCAAGATCATAACCAATTGGTGATAAAGCAAGAACTTGAGCCTAGGTGATGGTTGAGCAAGAAAAAATGATGACACTTAAATTTTAATTATATGGTATTTTAAAATAATAATCCTGTGGTGTAGTCTGGTTTATATATTTGACATAGAATTTCAGATTGGGATATGGAACCATAACTATATTGAATTTGGAGTTTGAATTATTTTTCCTTTCTAAAAGGTATATGACTGTGTGTATATAATTTTTATAAACTTTAGCTACCTGCTGATAACATTTTGATAGTAATCCTTATCAGAGTTATCACTGTTACTTGGGTTCATTTCCCAGATTCCTCTCACTTAGAAACATATGTTAATGTTAATGGCTCTGTTGTTGGCTATTCTCCACTCTACTGCTGAGGCCAAGGCAGAGTGAATTCCCAGTATATATTTTCTGTAGATAGAAATGTAAAATGTGACTTATGACTACTCCATTCATTTCTACTTTATTTATTTGTTAAATATTTTTTTATTTTTGGCTGTGTCGGGCCTTAGTTGTGGCACACGGGATCTTCATTGCAACATGTGGGATCCTCTGTTGTGGCACACAGGCTCCAGAGCACGCGGGCTGTGTAGTTGTGGCATGTGGGCTCTGTAGTTGGCAGCACGTGGGCTCTCTAGTTGTGGCCCACTTGCTCAGTAGTTGCAGCGCGCGGGGTTAGTTGCTCCATGGCATGTGGGATCTTAGTTCTCTGACCAGGGATTGAACTCTCATCCCCTGCACTGAAAGGCAGATTCTTAACCACTGGACCACCAGGGAAGTCCCCTACTTTATTTTTTATCAGCATAGATTCTTCATAATATTAGTATCTGAACAGAACACATTGTCAGAAATCCTTTCTCTGAAACAGTTTGATTCCTAATCTCATTTGTTTAAAATAATAAATTCCTTGTTACTACTTATTTCTGAATTTTGTTTCCCTTTATCTTATAGAAAGCCATTCCCACTCAGACCAAAGTTCCAGGAGTTCTCTAATGAGTGAGATGAAAAATGCCCAGTCAATGAGCCACAGAAAGAAGTCATCTCCTAGTAATGTGACTAAAAGGAAAAAACGTGTATCATCTTGGGAATCAAATAATCCTGCAGACACTCCCTGTGTAACAGATTTGGATCAACAACAGATTTCAAGTCCAATATTAAATTGGAATAATGAAATAAAAGATTGTACTAACGAAGCAAATATTAAAATGCAAAGAAACATAATGTGCCTTCCTGCCTCATCTGAGTCTGCAAATGAACCTACTGCAGAGGGCCTGAATCCAGTTCAGGGTAATGATGACTTTCAATTGCAAAAAACTGTGTATGACGGTGACATGGATTTAACTGCTAGTGAAGTAAGCAAAATTGTTACAGTTTCAACAGGCACTAAAAATAAAAGAGATAATAAAAAACCAAATGATTGTGGAATAAAAACTTTCAGAAAAGTGAAAGATCCAAGCTCTGAAAAAAAGAGAGAAAGATCAAAGAGACAATTTAAAAATAGTTCAGATGTGAATATTGAGGACAAGATCAAAAATGGACCGGAAAGAAGATCTGTTGTCCTGGATGGCAGAGAGGATTCAGAAGAACCAAATTTTATTTTCAGTACTGAACAGCTGACTCAGTTGAACATGCCGAAGAAAATAACCCTTCACAATGGCTTTGATCAGGATGACAGACCAAGTACACAGTATAACAAAAAGAGGAAAATAATTCATGTAACAGATGATCAAGAGGAAATATACTCTTTCTCCCAAAGTTCAGATAAAGTCGAGCAGGACAGTAAATTTGATATGGGTCCTAGTTCTCTAGCTTATAAGAAAAGTAAAACTTCTAGACAGACATTTGTGATTCATACGTTAGAAAAAGATAACTTATTCCCAAACCAAAAGGTTAAAGAAACCACCTCTGAAAACCTAGGAGTCACAAGTGAATTTCAAACAGTTTATCTTTCCAGCAAAGATAATGGAAAGTTATGTGATTATGAGACCCAAAATATGTTAGATTTGAAAAAGCATGTCACTGATAGGCAACCCACTCAGCAAAATGAACCAAAAATAAATACGAAGCTTAGGCAGAAAATAAATCGGAAGACAGAAATAATTTCTGAAATGAACCTAATACTTGGGGATAATGCCAAAGATGTGCAAGGCCCAGAAAAAGGTAACTTTTCCTTTCAAACCCGAGAGGATAAAGAAATCATCTCTGGAAACCTAGAAGTTTCAAATAACTTTCAAAAATCTGGTGTTTCCACTAGCAATAATGGAAACCTGTGTGATTGTGAGACCCAGAATGTATTGGGTCTGCAAAAGCAGATCACCGACGTGTACCCTGTTCAGCAGAATGAATCAAAAATTAATAAGAATCTTAGGCAGAAAGTAAATCGGAAGACAGAAATAATTTCCGAAGTGAATCTTTTAGATAATAAGAGAAGTGGGTATTGCCCAGAAAAGGGTAACTCTTTCTTCCTAACCCAGGATAAAGAAGTTATCTCTGAAAACCTAGAAGGCACAAGTGCGTTTCAAACACCTGCTCTTGCTTCCAAAGATAGTAGAAACCTATATGATAATGACACTCAAAATGTTTTGGGGGTGAAAAAGCATGTTTATGATATACAACCTGCTTGTCAAAATGAATCAAAAATAGATAAGAAGCTTAGGCAAAAGGTATGTCGGAAGACAGAAATCATTTCTGATATCAACCAAATATATAAGAATCATGACAAAGGAATGCATGACCCAGAAAAAGGTAACTTATTTTCTCTAACCCAGAAAGATAAAGAAATCATCCCTGAAAACCTAGAAGATGCAAATGAGTTTCAGATAGCTGATCCTTCCCTCAGAGGTAATAGGAATCCATGTGATTATGAGACTCAAAACCTTTTAGGTGTGAAAAAGCATGCTACTGATACTGGGAAGCAAAATGAATCAAAAATAAATGAGAGTCTCAGGCAGAAAGTAAGTCGGAAGACAGAAATAATTTTGGAAATGAACCAAAAAAATGAATTTAACGACAAAGGTATACATGACACAGTAAAAGGTGCCTTCTTTTCCCTAACCCCAAAGGATAAAGAAACCATTTCTGAAAACCTAGAAGTCACGAATGAATTTCAAACGATTTATCTTCCCACCAAAAATAATAGAAATTTATATAAGACCCAGAATATGTTGGATTTGAAAAAGCATATCACTGATAAGCAACCCGCTCAGCAGAATGAATCAAAAATAAATAAGCTTAGGCAGAAAGTAAATCGGAAGACAGAAAGAATTTCTGAAATGTACCAAATATATGAGGATAATGATAAAGATGTGCATGGCCAAGAAAGCTATACAAAAGATCTTAATTTTAAAATAAATAAATCTAAACAAAGACTTGAAGGCCAAGGTATTGGTGGATACTGTATGGAAATCAACAGTAATGAAAAAGAAAATTGTGGTCAAATTTCAAATCCTTACAAACCAGTTAAAAAGCATGGGGAAGAATCATCAGGCAAGGCAAAGAACATTTTGGCAAAAGGTAACAACAAACCTATTTTGCACTTAACAGGTTCTTCACAGACGTCTGTCTCCTTAGAACTAGGTTTAAAACACACTACTGATGAGACAGATTCTGACCCTGGAAACCAAATGGAGCTACATAAGAATCCAAAGCAAAGCACTACAACGCTGAATGAAAAGAGAGATATCCCCTTCATGGAAGTGACAAAGGAAGGAGAGTGCCAGGTCAAAAAAATAAATAAAATGACATCCAAATCAAAGAAAAGGAAGACCTTCGTAGATCCTTCTCCAGATAGTCATGAACTAATGGAGATAATATCTGACACCATTCAGGGAATATCAGTTGAATCTGAATATGCTGTTAAGGAAAAAAAATTGGAAAATGAGGAAATTGTCAAAATTAAGCCAGACTTTCACACAAAAATGTTGAAATCTTTATCTCAGATATGTTCACCTAACAGACAAGATTCTTCCTTTAACAGTGTTCCTGAGGGTTCAAAACCTTTGAGTATTTCTTCTAGTAAAAATCTGAAAGAAAATTTTGTTCTGGAGAGCTCACCCGTCTTTCAAATAAGTGATGATGTGCATGAGAAGATGAAAAAGATGAATTTTAAAGTCAACCAAAGACCACAAAGATCAGAAATAGGTATGTCCATACCTGAAGTGATCAAGTTTCAAAAGTCTATATATTTTTTCATTTAACCAGTAAAGCCTTGCCTGTTACAACATTTTTATGGAATTTTAAAACAATGTATGATTAATTTTATAGCCCGATCTGTAGAAGCAATATGGAGGAATTTAAAGAAAGTTTAATACTTTGAGAAGATAACAGTGAGAGTGGCTTGGACATTTATACACTAAAAAATGTATTTGGCCTTTAGCACAAAGTTGTCTGATAATGACATTAGGCAGATAATTTCATTTTTCATAGTTTTGAAGGAAATTGGCTGTTTTAAATGTATATAATAATGAATTGCCCTGGTTTGATTTTACCAAAGACAATTGCAAATTTCTTAAGGTTGGGACTCTCTCCAATAGCATATATTTAATATGATCAAAACTTATTCTAGGTATTTTAGAAGATTAAAAAATAATCCCAACTCCCTTTCCTCAGAGTACATGTATGGAAAAGTAACAGGTACAGTGTTTAAATATGGCAAATGCTTTAATAAAACCACACATGTTAAGGGATGTAATGACGGGGAATAATTTTGGCTAGAGGAATCTGCAGAGGCATCATCAAATAGATAGCATTTTAAGCCCTAAAGCATAGGTAGGATTTTTACCTTTAGTGTTTATTTCTTATTTTCCCCAGTTATTAAAATAATACTCACTCAATGCAGAAAATTGAAAGTAGAGAATCAGAAAATAGTAGAAAAAACAATCACCCAGAAGAACTGCAGTCAACATTTTGGCATATGCATGCAGGCTTGAATCTATGCATTTTAAAATATATACTTGAAATCATTCTATATATAACATTACTTACCTCACTTTTTCCCCTTAACATTGACATTCTTTTGTTATTAGCAATTTTGCAACATTAGACATTCCCATATCAATTAAAGTTTTCTACTGGGAGCCTAACATTTCAATGTACGTATGTAGAACACTAGGAGTTTTATGGATAAGACTTCATGTAAAGGGAATACTGACGCAAAAGAAGTGCCAAGGTCTAGAGTTGCAGGACATTTTAGAGACTGGTGAGCCGTCTTTCATCTCTGTTCCTCATGGTGCCTTTCATAGCGTGAGCAGTCGATGACAAATGTTGAATGAATGTGCAGTAATTTGCGTGATTCGGTGACTAGAGTTGAATTCATGAAGAATTTCTGTCAGCCTAAATGTGATTTCAGAATAAAAATATTGCAGGCTACTACTTTGCTAGTTTGTCTTAAATGGTAGGTCTCTTTTCCTCTCATTATTGCTAGAAGAAAACTGATTTACAGATAATTTCAGTGCTACTTTCGTAAAATTTAAAGTTATAACTTGATTATTAAGTTTAAAAATTGCTACCAATAATTTACAAACCAGTAAATATCCTATGTGTAGTTCCATATCTCTATATATACTGTTAAAAATATTTTTGAAAACAATACTCTTTTCAGGTATTAGAATGCTACAGGACTTGACAAATACCAGTTTTGTTTCAAATAACACTGCTAAATCTGAAAACAAGTTAGAAGATCTATCTTCGGAGCTGTCAAGCCGAAGAAGAAGGTGTACTCCTCTCTCTTTAAAAGAGCCAAGTCTCAAAGGGTGAGTATTCAATGACATAAAAGCGATTTCAGTGCAGTACTGTAAAATACGTGCTTTCAAAAAGATTCCTGCCTGAATTAGTATTTGAACACTTCTGAGTATCAGTGAAGCATGTATTGTTGACATGTAACAACCGCAGTATGGTCTGGGTAAGATTTGAAGAAATGTCTTCTTTTATTCTTTGAACAGGCTTAAAAGGTTTTTTTTGTTGCCTATAATTTGCAAACCTCATTATTTGTTACCCCCACTTATTGATTCAGAGTGTTTATATGTCCTTTGGTCTCAAAGAATAATAGTCCTTTTTCTTTTTCTTTTAAACCTCAAACATATACCCCCAAAGAGGGAATAGTACTCCCCCCACCATTTATCCATCCCTCAGCTTTGAGAGTTATCAATATTTTGCCATATTTACTTCCACTATCTGTTTTTTTTGTTGTATCTTTAAAGCAAATCCCTAATATTGAGTCATTTAATTCCTAAAACACTTCTGTATATATCTCTAGAATATAAAAACTTAAAACTGGACAACAATGATCACAACTAACAAAATTATCAATAATTCCTCACTGTCATCTAATAGCAAATCCCAATTCACATTTCCTTGATTATCTAAAAAAAAGTCCAAATGCCTTTTACATATGTTTTATTCAGAATCTTATTTTTCCAAGGATAAATGAAGTTGCTATTTCAGAGAACCTGATCATATTTGAGATGGTATTTCCAAAAGGATAGAGAGAAATATCCTCAAATTTTCTCTTTGCATTTGTTTCAGTGTTTGCTTCTATAAAATTAAAAACATTGATCGTTTTTGACAGGTATTTTAAAACAATAACCAGCAGGTGGCAACAATGCAAGAGAGGGTGCAAGAGAAGCCAGTTAACCAAGGGCTTTTTTAAAAAACAGCTTTATTGAGCTATAGTTCACATATCGTATGTTTCACCCATTTAAATGGTACAATTCAGTGGGTTTTAGTAGATTCACAGATACGCACACCATCACCACAGTCAATTTAAAAACGTTTCTTCATTTCAAAAAGAAACCCCATGCCCTTTAGCTGTCACTCCTGTATCTCCCAGCCCTAGACAACCAACCGATCACCTACTTTCTGTCTCTATAGACATCCTCTTCAGACATTTCATATGAATGAAATCATATAATATGTGGTCTTTGTCACTGGCTTCTTTCACTTAGCATAATGTTTTCAAGGTTCATCCCTGTTGTAGCATGAATGAGTAGTATTTCATTCCTTTTTATGACTAAATAAAATATTCTATTGTATATATACACCACATTTTATTTATCCGTTTGTCTTTTGATGATCATTTAGTTGTTTCCACCTTTTGGCTATTATAAATAATGCTCCTATAAACATTTGTGAGTTTTTTTGTGTACATATGTTTTCATTTCTCTTGGGTATTTGCCTAGTCGTGGAACTGCTGAGTCATATGTTAGCTATGTTTAATCGTTTGAGGAACTGCTAGACAGTTTTCCAAAGCTGCAGTACCATCTTATAGTCCCACCAACAGTGGGACTCTGTTGGGTTCTGATTTCTCTATATCCTCACCAGCACACTTGTTATTATTTGACTTTTTGATGCTTCTAGCCATACTAGTGAGTGTGAAGTGGTATCTTATTATGGTTTTGGTTTTCAGTTCCCTAATGACTAATGATGTTGAGCATCTTTTCATGCGCTTATTGGCCATTTTTATATCTTCTTTGGAGAAATGTCTATTCAGATCCTTTGCCCTTTTTTCAGTTGGGTTATCTTTTTCCTATTGAGTTGTAAGTTAAACTTTTTATTTTGAACTAATTTTATACTTACCAAAAAGTTATAAAAATAGTAAGAGGTTTCTCATATGTTCCTTACCCAGCTTTTCCCAATTCTAACATCTTACATACCTATACTACAATTATCAAAGCTAGAAAATTAGCAGTGGTACAATACAAGATCTGGGCACTAGGTATTCTCACTGCTTATGTTGTGTTGTATTATCTGTTGTTGCATAACAATATTATCATAAACCTGGTGGCTTAAAACAACACACATTTATTTTCTTTTGGTTTCTGTGGACCAGGAATCTGCACTTAGTTAGCTAAGTTGGGTACTCTGCTTAGTGTCTCACAAACCTGTAATCACAGTGTCATCCAGGCTGATTCTCGTCCGGAGGCTCTCCTGGGGGAAAATCTGCCTCCAAGGTCACACAGATTGTTGGCAGAATTCATTTCCTTGTGGTTATAGGACGGAGGGCCCCAGCTTTTTTGCTGTTGGCTGGAGGCTATCCTCAGCTCCTAGAGACCACCATTAGCTCCTTGCCCCATGGGCCTCCCAACATGGCCACTTACTTCAAAACCAGAGAGAGTCTCTAGAGCAAATCCTCTGGCAAGATGGAGTGCTATAAAATGAAACATATACTCAAAAGGGAGACACCCCATCACTGTTGCCATTTCTGTTGGTCAGATGCAAGTCACAACTCCTGTCCATACTCAAGGAAAGGGTATTATACAAGGGCATGAACACCAGTAGGCAGGGATCGTGGTGGGGTCCTCCACAGAGTATCTCTACTACAGGGACAATTGATATTAGGCCCCATCAGCAGACAGAGCTAGGAAATGTATGTATTATACTAATCCATGAATATGCATACTTTTATATTTATCTATCTGTGTGTATAGTGAAAACCTTGAGTTTAGACTGATACCTCTGATTCCTGTTCAACATCACAGGGTTCATTCTAGCTTTGCTTATTTGTAATTTCTTTCTCTATTGGTAAGTAGCCTGGCTCTCATTATCTATGACATATTTATTTATTTGTTTGTTCAATTCTAGCATACACATAAAGTAGTTTCAGAATTGCTGACCCATATCCCTATGAGAAACATACTAACTAGATCATAACATTTAGGTACAGTTCTTTTTGTCTTAGGTTAGTTCTTTTCTTACCACCCACCTTCAACATAATTATGTTATTCATTTGTTATTGTTTGTATTCCATTTTCTTCTCCCACATCTTGGTAGGTTTAGTCATTTACTTTTGGAGTATGTGAGTCATTTCTTGGGTTGTACAAGTCAGAGCTATACAAAGTGGTATATGCAGAGAAGTTTCAACTACTTTCATTCCTGCTACCCCATTCCCATTACCCCTCCTTTCTATCCTATTTTCACCACCTCCTGTGGATAATCAGTTCCTTTAGTTTCTGGTTTATTGCCCCTGTGTTTCTTTTGCACAAATGAGCAGATATATGTATATCACCCTTTTTCTTACATAAAGGTAGCATACTTAACTACTTTTTTGGGCTTTGCTGCTTATCATTTAACAGTATGTTCTGGAAATCACTCCATATCAATTTGTAGAGACTTTTCTCATTCCTTTTTACTGCTGAATAATAATTAATTCTTTTAAAAGAGCTACGTATTCTAAACTAAATATAGCAAAATGCTGTAATGAAATAGTATTCTATTTTAGTTTAGCTCTTCTGGGCATGCAGATTATCTGGTAATCAGTTTAGTTGGCAAAATTTTTTTTTTTGCGATTCGCAGGCCTCTCACCGTTGTGGCCTCTCCCGTTGCGGAGCACAGGCTCTGGACGCGCAGGCTCAGTGGCCATGGCTCACGGGCCCAGCCGCTCCGCAGCATGTGGGATCTTCCCTGACCGGGGCACAAACCCATGTCCCCTGCATCGGCAGGCGGACTCTCAACCACTGCGCCACCAGGGAAGCCCAGCTGGCAAAATTTTTAAAAGCAAATATCACAATGTACATTAGTATAAATACTAAGAGTAATAACAATCCAGCTGCTGTTTTTTTCCTTTTGGATTGGGAATGGCATGCAGCAGGTACATCACAGCTTTTGATAGGTCCCCACTGAGGATAAATCCTGATGGAAACTGCTTACAGTATATTATGGAGTGGTCATCATAGGCGTTGAGAGTAGGAGCAGCAGGAGTTACCAGGAAGGTAATACAAATATATTTTTTAAAGTCTTTATCTCTTAAGTCCCAAAGTACTGAATATAACAAAAGGGGACATTTTAAATAGTAAAAGCCCTAATCCACAAAGAGTATGTAATAGTTATGATATTTATGTACCAAATAGCAGAACAACTACTTTTATGAAGCAAAAACTACAGGAGATACATGGAAACAGATAGGAACACACTAATAAGTTTTAATATACTCAGTATAAAACAAATAAAGTGGGCAAAAAATAAGTAAGGAGATGGAAGGTCTAAACAACATAATGAATAGGGTAAATCTTATGTATACATATCAAACTCCACACTCTGATAAGAGAGAATACATATTCCTCTCAAGTGTTCATGGCACAATTACAAAAGCATATCCACACCATGCTATGAAAAACATATACCATGACTGAGTAAGGTTTATTCCAGGAATGCAAGGTTGGTTCAGTATTAGAAAACCTATCCTCATATACCATATTAATAAACCTAAGAAACTAAAGCATATGATTCTTTCATAGATGCTGAAAAAAGCCTTTGACGAAATTCAACAGTCACTCATGATTAAAACACTCGATAGACATTGAGGGATACTTTCTTATAATGATAAATTGTATATACATACCTTAATCCTAAAGGCAGTATCTTGTTTAATGAGGAGACAATGGAGGTATTTCCATTTAAATTAGGAACAAGGCAAGAATGCCCACTGTTTCTGCTACTATTCAACAAGGGATTGATGAACTCAATTCAAAATGGTGGTTTCTTCTCAGGAGATGAGAGAACTGTGATCTCGTCTCACAAAAAGGAGCACACTGGAAAGGGGCACACTGGAGGCTTGTGAGGTGTGGTAAGAGTTTATTTTTTAACCTGGGTGTAGGTGTATCAGCATTTATTTGAGTTTTTAAATTGTACATTTTGGGCTTCCCTGGTGGCGCAGTGGTTGAGGGTCCGCCTGCCGATGCAGGGGACATGGGTTCGTGCCCCGATCCAGGAAGATGCCACATGCCGCGGAGCGGCTGGGCCCGTGAGCCATGGCCGCTGAGCCTGCGCATCCGGAGCCTGTGCTCTGCAACCAGAGAGGCCACAACGGTGAGAGGCCCGCATACCAAAAAAAAAAAAAAAAAAGTGTACATTTTTATATATTCTTATATGTATGCTAAAGTTCATTAATAAAAAGGAAATATATAGTAAATCATGAAATGTGTAAAATCTATGTTGATTAATTTCTCTTAAACCTTATTTATAATTCCCATTATCATAGAGTATTTTAAATATATGACGAAGCTTTGTGGTTTGAGGAAACTGCTTTCTACTGGTATGATGCAGCAATTTTCCTCTCCATACTTTGCAGCAAAAGCATTAGCTTTAGGTTGTTATTATTGTTAATCTTCCTTTTTTTCCTACTTTGCAGGAAGATGAGAAGATGAGTGAATTTATACATTCTGGTTTTTCTGAATTCTCAAACCATAACAAGTCAAAACAAGGGTATAACTAAGATCAAGAAGATGAAACGTATGACAAAAAGTTTTGGGGTTTTTTTTCTTTTTCATTTTCTGCCTTTTCATGGAGTGTTTATTCTTATGTATAGATAATATGCATAAAATAGCTATTTTGTAATACTAACCTTTTAAAATTATTATGGTCATCCTATAACATCTTCCTGCCATTTAAGCTCCTTTCAACCAAACAACCTTTAAGTAAACAATAGCTATTAGCCTTTTAACCAAATAAAATGTATTAGAAATACTTTTGTATTGGTTACCTTGTTGTACACCAAGCTATCTTGTTTTGTTTTGTTTTTAAAACCATTCAGTAAATGTGAACACCTGTAAGATTTTAAAAGTCACCATCTGCCCTGGCCAGTTGTCTTTCACCCTTCGTTCTTCAACTTTCAAGATTACTTCTTCAATTGCAGCTTCTGTATTACTTCCATTATATGTAATCTGATGAGGGGTTGGCTGAGGGGTTAACCTCTCAGGCTCTTTTGAATTTGGTTTTTATAACTTTAAGTAGTAAATCCTATTCCTATCTGAGATTAATGAACATAGCTTACTGTATTCAGATGACTAGTCAAATTCTATTCTGCCTATATGGAAAAGTTTTCTCAGACAATATCCGACAACGAAAAGGGTGGGCCCAGAAATCTGCATTTTTAACAAACACTGCAGATAATTCTGGGGCAGATTGTCCTAGGACCAAACTTTGAGAAACTGCTGTAGGACTACAGAGTCCCACAGAACTTACTCATTATCAACAGTGTTGGCTGAATGGAGGCTCGAGGCTTTATTAAAGGAACAGTTTACACAGTGGTTAAGAGCTTGGCATCCTGACAGTCTGTTCCTTTCCTGTACTCCTATTACTTTAAGGCTTCAGACCTCCTAGAGTCATTCTCTGGTATTATGTTTCCTATTGTTTAGTTCTATTTTTTTCTCTTTTCCATGAGGTTTGTCTTTTCTTTTTTTCTGTTCCCATGCAAATTATTTTTCATTGTATGTATCACACTTATAAACCTTTTCTTTTATTGTTGGCGGAATTTGGTCACAGCAAGAAACAAATTTCCTATTCCCATATTATAAAGACATTTACCCATGGTTCCATTTTGTTTTTACATTTAAATTTCTGATTCATATGGATTTTGTTTCATGGTGTGAGATAGGAATGCAGTTTTGACCTTTTTCCAAATGATTCCCCATTAATTAAAAAGTCTGTGTTTTCCACTACTGATTTGAAGTGCCGCCTTTTTCAACGTTGTATTTCCATGTACACTTACATTTATTTCTCAATTTTCTGTTCCCTTTACTTGTCTGTGTTTCTTTTGATGCCCCACTACCATCCTCTTTAAATTATAGAGACTTTGTGGGAGTTTCAAAGTTTCCCTCATGGATGTTTTCCACATTTCTTGATGCCTAGGCATTCTCTCTTTTTTCCTGGTAATATAAATGGGAAATAAACTCTGTTATTGTTGCAGTATTTTCTAGATCTATCTCCTGAAAACCAAGCTATCTTTACTCCCTTTTTCTCCCCAATTCTTAATGCCTCTTGTTGCTTTCTCTTGTCTAATTGCATGGCTGCTACCTTATAATAAATGTTAAATAGCAGTGACAATAGTGGGTATCCTTGTCTTGTTCATGATTTTCATGGGAATGCCTCTGGTTTTATCCCATTAAGTAAGATGCTGTGGTTTGAGCTGGTTCTGTATGTTTATAATCACATTAAACTATTATCTATTGATTATTATTTTATTGAGTGCTTTTTAAAAAAATTATGAATGAATGTTGTTTTGTCAAGTGACTTTTGGCGCTGATGGAGACTATTAGTTAGGGTCCAGCCAAGAGATAAAAACCACAGATATACTGGGCTTCGCTGGTGGCGCAGTGGTTGAGAGTCCGCCTGCCGATGCAGGGGACGCGGGTTCGTGCCCCGGTCCGGGAAGATCCCACATGCCGCGGAGTGGCTGGGCCCGTGAGCCATGGCCGCTGAGCCTGCGTGTCCGGAGCCTGCGCTCCGCAACGGGAGAGGCCACAGCAGTGGGGGGCCCGCGTACCACAAAAAAACCCCCACAGATATAAATTGTTAACCATACTCTAGAGAATTGAACAAGAACTGAAAAGGCAAAAGGGACTAGGGGAGTATCATAGAGGAAGTAACTATGGGAAGCACCCACCATCTCTGAGGCTGAGGGAACACAGAGAAAAGGATGGAAGTATTGAAACTTAAAGACTTAGAGGAAGACTTTCAGGAAGACTTTAAAGGCTTAGAGGACTCTAGGGGGAGGGTGTGCAACTGGTTGGTGCTGTTTCCCTGAAGGGCTACACAAGACTGGTCTGATAATGTGGAAAAGCCGCGAATTGGAGCCAGCTGTGGCTGCTGAAGTCAGTTGTTCCCGCCGCGTGAACCACTCTGTGGTGACCCTGACAGGAACAGGAAGCAAACAGGAACAGCAAATGTCCCTCTCCTCCATCCTTCCAGTTCCCCTCTATCACCTATCGCCAGAGACTGTAAGGGAACCTGGCAAAGGAGAAATGTGGTTTGTCAAGGCTTAGCCTTAAAGTGGAGTAGAGAAGTGTGGATTTGAAGTCAAAACATAATAGCTTAATATGAATCAGCACAAAAGAGATATATGATTATCCTCCTTTGATATATTCACATAGTGAACTATATTCATTAATTTGTTGATCCTGAAACAAATTCTTGCTCTTGTGGAATAAACCCCACTTTTTAATGTGTGCCAGCTCTTGTCTCAACTCTAAGCCCATCTCTCTATACTTTGCCGTGTGATGCCAGAACTCTGCAAATCACGTTTCTTCTTTGCTAGCTGACTTTGAAGCTTCTGTCAATAGGGGAGGATAGAAGGAGATGGAAAGTCATGTGAAATCTGAGTGCCCACTGACCCCCGGAAGCCCTTTTCCTACATCCTGAGGTATTAACAGCAGCTGAGCAGTGCCCTCCCCTCAGAGGTCTCCTCTTAAGTTTCCAAGTTCTAATAATCCCAGCCTCTTCCTTTTTTCCCCGGGGAGGTTCCTGTTCATTGCTGGAGGGAATGCAAAATGATACAACATTTATAGAAAAGGTTTTGACAATATCTAGCAAAATTATTCAATACATATGCGTATAAAATCATTTGACGCAGCAATCCCACTTTTAGGAAACTATACCAAAAATTCTCTTGAAAAGAATACAAAAATTTCACTATGGTATGGTTTGTAATAACAACAACAAAAAAGGAACAACATAAGTAGCAATAGGGAGCAGCTAACTTGAAAAACAAGTGAAAATGAAAACTATCAAGATGGTGACAAACAGAGATAACTGACCTTAGAAAAAGAATTTTAAATATATCTTTATTAGGGTATACTCTAAGAATAAAAGAACTGTAAAGAAATCTTAAACTTTTATTCACTAACCTTATTGTGGCCATAGTATTGATGTGGTTGTTTTGAAATCGATCTAAGGACAAGATAAAGCAATTATGTTGAAGTTTTAGAACCAAGATTTTTGGCATAAGCGAAAAGAGATACAATCGTAAAACCCAAGATGGTTAAAAAAAATTGAACCTGAATTAAATCAAGGCTTTAGATCCGTAAGCAGGGTACAAGAAGTCAGTAGCATGGAGGAACAAAGAACACCAGGGAGAAGCAACCAGTCATATTCAAAATGTGGTTCATTCTGTAGGACAACTGACCTAGGTTTCTTCTTCAAAGCGTTGATAGCTTTAGAAAGGAGGAGTGGATGAGGAGACTATTCTAGATTTAAAAAGACTGAAGAGACAACAAGGACGTACATCAAGTAGAAACCAAATGTAAAAAGACATTTTTTTAAGACACTGGGAAATTTGAAGATATTAAAATACTCATTTTGTTATATTTGATAATGGCATTTTCCTTTGTAAGAACAAAAATTTTAATGTATACTGAAGTATTTAGGGGTAAAATAATGTGCTTGACATTGGCTTTAAAATACTCCAGAAGAGACATGGGAGTGTGGCAAAATCTTGCGAATTTTTAAAGCTCAGTGAGTCAGGTGTATGGGGATGCTAGTTGTACTCTTTTATGTACAAATTTTAGAAATTTTCACAATAACGTATACGTTTACATAAATGAGATGGCAAATGTTCTAGGTATGTTAAGGGAAGTCTGGAAAAGAGTGTGAGTCCATTTGAGCTTTTAAAAGGTGTTATAGTGCAGATTTCAAAAATGTAAAAATAGACCCAGAAAGTTAACAGTGGTAAGTTCTAAGTTGTGGACACAGGTGACTTTTCTTTTTATGCTTTTCAGTATTTTCCAAGTTTTATTTTTAAAAAGTTTTTCAAGATGTTTTACATCACTATTGACACTCATCAGATAAACTTTATAGTGATTTACTGGATAAACTGAGTAACGATAAAACTTAAAAAAGATAGTTTATATCAAGGTAGCTCTTGATATAAAAAACTGGAATAATTGTTTGTAAAACTGTGAGGTAAAGTTGTAAAACCATCCATTGTCCTTAAGTTTCTTTCCTGCAAAGCTGGAATGAATGTGATTGTTTATCAACTGTTAAAAGTACAGGATGAGGCAGGCGTGGTGGCAGGAAAGGTACAAAAAAAACCCCTACTGTTCCCGGACTTCAAATCTAGCTGGAAAGTCATTAAAATATGTACTAATATAAGAGACCGTAGAGAGTCACAGGACCCGCCCTACCTGCTAAGAGGCGGGGGAGTGGGGCGCAGACGCCCACCGCCGCAGGCGAGGGAACGAGGGTCTCAGCCAATGGTCTCAGGGCGGAGGGAGCGCGGCGGTGACGTCCTGATATCCGGGGGGAGAGCTTCCCTGGCCGGGAGCTCACAGCACTTTGGATCTTAATTGGGACTTTATCCCTCGGCGGTGGCTGGACTTTAGGCTTCTGCAGCCCGGTCTGCGTCGTCGTGTCGGGTCCCAGGTGCCGGCGACTCTTCTTCGGGATCCTCGGACCGCGGGCCTGCGCGGTGGGACCGCGGGACGCCACCATGGACGGGACGACCGAGCTGCTCTTCTACGTGAACGGCCGCAAGGTGAGCGCGCCCCGGGGCTGCCCGGCCGGTCCCGCCGGGCCTCCCCGGTGCTGGAGCGCTGCTCACGCGCCGGGCCCTGGACTGCACGCGGGTTTGCCTGCGCGTCGGGGCAGGGAAAGGATGCGTCTTAAGGGACTGCCTGGATCTTTGGGTTCCGCCTTCCTCATGTTCCTTTCTCCTCTCCTTACAAGACGCACAGTATCAACCGCACCCCACCCCATAAACAGGAAGAGAAATGACTGTCCTTATTCAGCAGAGTCAGCACTCCCAAATCTTCCCTCCGTTAAACCCACCCCCAAACGGGAATGTCTTTCATTAGGCCTCAGCTCTTGGGTGTGTTTGGATGAGCAGAGAGCGGTTTGGAGTCAGGACAGGACCACAGAGATGAATTCATTGAGACCTCTCACTCCCATCGTTTCCAAAGTCACAGCTAGTTCCTGGCAGCGCTGAACCGACACCCTCCTCTGGGGACTCGAAGGTCCTTAGTGGGTCCACTGCTGGCACGGCAGCTGCCCTCTCAGAAGCCGTGCTGGCTCTGCAGATCCTCTGGGGCAGTTCCAGCGATTGTCCGATGTTTGGAGGCAGCAAAGCGCCCAGGGAATCCTTTAAAACACTCCCACGGACGTGACCATAGATTGCTCACTCTTCATGTTGTCCCAGCATATTGCCGCCACTTTGCAAGGGGGAAACTGAGGCAGGAGTGTTAAAGGGCTTCCTTAAGAGCAGACAAAGGAGCAAGGGCCGTGATAGCGGCCTTTCCACACGCCGGCGCCTTCAGAGCCGCCCTGTGATCCCTGCTTCTGGGCCGGGATAGGCCGACTTTCCCTGACTGGCACAGGGACTCACCAGAAAGCTAAGAAAGGTCAAGCGTCAGGGCCTCTCACTCGTGAGGCCTCTTCTAAAGCCCTGAGCCTAATTTCGAATTTGGATTTTGTATTATTTTTCTTAAAGAGGATTCCCTCCCCCAAACTGTGCAAGCTCTAGGCCCTATAAAACCTTCCTCTGTTCCTGCTGCCTGGATTTCACCCTGGGTAAGATGAGCTTGTTTTTCCTGAGCTGTGTTGGGGGCCGTTAGGACCCCCTCGCAGGACTGCTATGAGCGTGAACCATGATAAGGGCGAGGATGGCAGATGGGAGTTGGGTTTGAAGTGATCACGTGATGTCATTTTTTTTTTCTTTTGCATAACTGAATGGTATAGTAGACACAGCTCTGGCCTTTATATTTGGACAAACAAGTATTCATTTCCAGCTCCAATTCTTATGGAGACAACCTAACCTAGCCTCAGTTCCTCTGTTAAAGAGAGATAATACTGCCTACTTCACAAAGAGTGATGGTGAGTTTTTAATCCGTTTATTTAAGGGCCTGCTATATTCCAGTGTTCCAGTGCCCTCAGGGGACACAACAGAAATGACCAAGTCCCTGTCTGCACGGAGTTTATGTTGTGCTGGGGAGACAGACGACAAGCATATAAATAAATAGAAATGTATCAAGCCAGGCAGTGATAAATGCCAGGATAAAAAATAAAGCAGAGTGAGGGGCCGGAGAGTGGCGAGAGCTGGTTCTTCAGGCGGGATGGATGTTTAAGACTTTCTGAGAGGCTGACATTTGAGTGGTGGCCAGTATGAAGTGAGGAACAGACATCTGAGGGAAAAGCATTCCAGACCGAGGGAGCGGAGGTGCAGAGATCCTCAGACACGAGGATTTCTTCGTGCTTGGGGGGTTAGCAAGGAGGCTGGTGGGGCTGGAGATGTGGCCAGGGGCTTTGGAGGAGATGGTAGGGTTTTGGTTAAAGGAGGAAACAGGTGTTTGAGTCTACCTTCTTCTCCCCCTCCTCCCTCCCCTGCTCCCAAACAAACTGTAGTGGAACTTTTAACAGAATGGCTAATAATAGTTTGTGCTCTGTTGATTTTTTTTTTTTTTTTGCGGTACACGGGCCTCTCACTGTTGTTGCCTCTCCCGTTGCGGAGCACAGGCTCCGGACGCGCAGGCTCAGCAGCCATGGCTCACGGGCCCAGCCGCTTTGCGGCATGTGGGATCTTCCCAGACCGGGGCACGAACCCGCGTCCCCTGCATCAGCAGGCGGACTCTCAACCACTGCGCCACCAGGAAGCTCTGTTGACTTTTTAAAATAGATAAGCTGGTTCTTATCTATGGGGTTGTTTTATCTATGAGCCAAAAGTCCTGTGATCATTTGGAAAGTGCAGGCTAGAAATATTGATTTAGTTTTTGCAATTACCCTGTTAAAAGAAATTATGTCACCCCTTCCCTTTCCTGCCCCTCCCTTCCAAATTCTGTTAGGTGTGTGCTTCAATCCCAGCAAGCAAGCCTGATTGCCACATGGATAGAATTAGAATAAAGTCTCTGGTTCAGAGGGCAAGTGGATGTCGAGAAAAGTGAGAGAAGAAAGCCACCAGGAGAGGGGGTCTTGAAGTCAAACATAACCTCTGGGATTAAAATCCTGCCCTTGAAAGGAAGCTTTGAAGCCAGTTAGGAGACTCTGGGTGATGTGATTGGCCTCCAGTCTGGGTTTTTTGCAGAATCCCCCCAAGTCACCAAAAGGTGTCGTTGGGTAGGGGCTAAGGCCATGCAGGTTGGTCAGAGATCGAGCTGCAGAGAGATTTCTGAAATCTTACTCGCTTCACCAGCAGCCTCCAAAGCAGGTGACTCAGTTAACATGGAGTTTGCGGGAGGCAGAGCCCAGGAATAAATTACATCCTAGATGCCACTCTCAACACATCTCAGGAACCGTAGCAACTCATTTTATGAAGCCGTGAGGTGTAGAGATCAAAGGTGTGGGCTTTGGAAATGGTTAGGCATGGATTTGAGTCCTGTGCTGTCTGCTCTAACGCTCAGCAGCTCTGGGGCCTTGAGCAAGTGTCCTCATTGGTTGTCCCCTCAGGCCTCTTTCCGTCTTTCTCTCCTCACCATGTCCCACAATACACACCTCTTTCTTCTGTCTTCTTCCTCTCAGCTTTCCTTGTTTTCTGTTCTTTTACCCCTTTCTCTCTCCTCCTGATCTCTTTCTCTTTCTTCTTTCTGCCTCTGTCTTGCATCCGGCAAGGCCCCCTTCATGCACTAGTCACAAGCCCTGCACAGAGGAAAGTGATTTGTCAACCTTGTGCCATGTGAACTTATCTCCCAAAGGGCCAGTGGAAACACAGAGGGACACATGCCACCCTTGCAACATGCAAGGCTTTACTGAGACAAAAACATGCAATGACCCTGAGCTGAGAGCTGGCATCATTTCTCCCAACCAGAGTCAGTGAGAATAACTCTGTTCCTCATTCCCTCCCTCCCTCCCCACCCCCTGCCAGCTACCATCTGAGTCCTGACCTCCCTGTTTCACTCCAAGACCTGCCGGGACAGGGTACGTGCCAGATCCCTGCCCCACTTCCCTCCTCCCAATGTGCCATCCACCAAATCAAGAAAAGTAAACACATTTCAAGCCAGGGGCACTTTGAGCCAAAGTCCGATCTCTTGAGACATCTCCGGGAACAAATACCCAAGCAAGCAAGGCCTGCTCTTCCATTAATTCCTTATGAAATACAAATATCTCTCAAGCCTAAAGTGCTCTTTATTACCCAGATCCTGTCTCTCCATTAAAATTGGGCTTCTGAGGATTCATCATCATATGTATGAATTAGAATTAGTTTCACCTGCAAATGGCACAAATTCAAAACTAAGTAGTTCAAAGAAGATATAATTCATGTTTACTTTTACATAAAGGATACTGTATCTGGGGATAGACATTGCAGAGCTGGTCTAGAAGCTTCTTGGTGTCATCTGAGACCCAAGTTTCTTTTCTTTTTTTTCCCCTGATGCCGTTAATGTGTTGCCTTATGGTCTAAAATGGTTGCTGGCATTCTAGCCACGTCATCTTTATTACAGGCAGCAGGAAGGAAGAAATGGAGAAAGCATGCTGAGATAGACAATCAGTAGTTTCTGCCACCATTACTGGTTCTTCTGTTTTTCTTTCTTTTCTTCTGTTCATAAGCCTGTGAGAAATCATCCCTCCTTTCTTAGTGTTCTCATAGCAAATTGTACATATCAAGTTATTCATTTAGATTAATTAACATTTATTATGTCCTTATCATATATCCCCAGCACCTAGTTCAGTGTTTGACATAAAGAATAATGGAAGGTGGTTTCTCTCAGGATCAAGAGAGGCTTATACATAAACAACTAATTATGCTGCAGAGTAACACGTTCTGTGAAAGATGGGTAGATGTTGACCATGGGAGCACAGAGGAGGACTGTTTCTTGGAGCAGAGAGTGGGAAGCATATATTAAATGGCAGCAAATCCCACAGGAGAGAACACTTGAGCAGGGCTTTGAGTGGCATACAAACTTCTGCTAAGTAGAGAAAAGAGGAAGGACTTTCAGGACAGAGGGAATCCTATAAGCAATTGTAGTTAAGGGTAAAAGTCCCTGCACTGCTGGGACCAGCCAGTTCTCCCATGTGACCAGAGTTCAAGATGCATGGGTTGAATGACAAATGATGGGAAGTTTCTCAAAGAGGCCTTGTAGGCTATGCTAAGGAGTTTGAATTTCTTCTTGTGTTCCAGGAGCTCTTGAGTAGAAATTCACCTAAGACCCGCTCAGTGTATTCATTAAAGATGCACATTTTCTGGTTCCCTCTCCCAGAAATCCTGATTCGATAGGGATTTCGTTTTAACAAGCACGCCGAGTGATTCAGGAATTCCCAGCAGAGCAGTTTGGCATCCAGGAGCCAGTGTTGGATTTAGGCAGATGCACGACATGATCAGACTTGGATTTTAGAGAGGTTGCTCCAGTGGTGGTATAGAGGCGGGCATTGCAGGTGCCGGAATGGAGGCAGGAGACCTGTTAGGCAGCTGTTGTCATTGTTCTGGCTGGAGGTAATAAGGGTGGATTTCAGGGAGTGACAGTAGAAGTGAAGGGTGTTTAGAGAATCGTTTTGGAAGTTTAAATGGCAGGACTTGGTGATGCTGACTGTGGTGGATTGAAGGAAAGAAAATGTCGCAGATAGCGCAGTTTTTTAAGCTTAGGTGACCTAGCAGAGGGTAAGGCTATTAAACAAGTTAGGGAAAAGAAAGGAAGAAGTAAGTTTGGGAAATAAAGAGTTCCATTTGAGGACCAATTTAGTTAGGGATGCCTGGGGACGTCCCACAGTTTTCCTTGTATTCTAGTATGTACACACACACACACACACACACACACACACACACACACACACACATAATCACTTGTCTGTTACCATATTGCACATTCCTCTAGGGCACAGATCTGACCTTGGTAATTGGCACGTGCCTCACTTTGCCCGGCCTATGGCTACTTAGAATTGAGGGTGAGGAAGCATGTGTCCCCTTGTCACCTACTTTCCAGAAGGGAAAATTAGTATAACATGGTGAAGGATGATTTCTAGTTCTGAAATTGTGAAGCAAATCATGCTTCTATTTGTGAATGTAAAAGAAATCCAAATTTGTCATCAAAAAAGAGAAAACACGATCACTTTGGAAAACATAACCAATCGTGACATTTCAGTCATGCCATCCATTGGGTGCTGCTGTCCTAACTGCCATGCTGCTAGGCTGCCCACACAAACTTACTTCTTAAGTGTGTCTTTGCTTGCACATCTTTGTATCATCCTTTGTCTCTTAGATTTGGGAGCCATGGTTGGTTGTGATCTCTTTCTGGAAACTGTAATTCTTTGAACATGGTGAACAAATAAGTCTTTAAAAAAAAAACTATGTCAATTTCTCAGAGACTATTCTAGTCCAGGAGACCTCCCCCACCTCTCTCTTTCTCTTCCTCCCGCTCCTATATTCAGTTCTACTGTTATCTTTACCCTCACTTGCTTCAGACTTTCTAGGAGAAGTTGGACAGGAGTCAGTAATGTTTTGTTAGTAGAAACAACCACCGCCTTAGAGAACAGTGATAATTCAGGACCAAGGACAGTGGCAGAGTAGTGGCCGTGGCTCAAGATGTAGACTTCACACTTCAGAGAGGTGATTTGTATATCACAGGTGTTCTGTAAACATTAAATCAAGTTTAGGATATGAGTAGAAGAGTGCATGTTCATGAAACCACCGATATAAATATTCTAGTTCTCTCAGCTTTGTGAGTTAAACTCTTTCTTTTGGTACAGGTGATAGAAAAAAATGTCGATCCTGAAACAATGCTGTTACCATATCTGAGGAAAAAGCGTATCCTTTGCTTTGAGTGTGCATATGTGTGTATGTGTGTATATCCCTGATATCCTCATCAAGTGTTATTTCAAATATCTTTTTAGAGCCACAATGAGTCATATTCCCTACTGGGGTTTTATGTTCATCTTTAAGAAAGTCCTAGATTGGAGTTTTGTAGGCAGTGAACAATTGTGCTTATCAGAGAACCAAGTTCTTTCTAATCTCTGTTTCGGCATTAAATATATTGAATAAAATGGAGAAGCTAACAATGGGAATTAAAACAATGGGTGCTAAAATGGCTTAATTAAACATCCTTTAGAACTGAGTCACAATATTGATATTCTACCTTCAAGGACTAATCATCATGCCCATTAGAAAAAGGGAGCACAGGAACTTCCCTGGTGGTCCAGTGGTTAAGAATGCACCTTCCAATGCAGGGGTCACGGTTTGATCCCTGGTCGGGGAACTAAGATCCCACATGCGGCGGGGCAACTAAGCCCGCAAGCCGCAGCTACCGAGCATGCAAGCCACAACTAGAGAGAGAAGACCACGCACTGCAGTGAAGAGCCTGCGCACCGCAATGAAAGATCCCGCATGCTGCAACTAAGACCTGACGCAGCCAAAAATAATAAATAAATAAATAAATAAATAAACAAACAAGTAATAAAAGTTATTTAAAAAAAGAAAAAGAGAGCACAGAAATCTCCTGAAATGAAAGTGAAAGAACAATAGAGACATTAAACCTGAAAATGTTACCTTGGAAAAACTTTCCCAATAAAAGTCATCTAAGGAATGGATTCTTATCCTGCTACGCATGAACTCCAGTGGGCTTCCAGACGTCTGTGGACCCCACTACATTATATGCAAACTTGTGTGACAATGGGTTTGTACATCTTTCCCCCAGAGAGAGTGAAATTCCCAAAAGAGCACACAACTCAGAAAATATCAATAGCTATCTTCTGAAAGTCATTCAAGGATTTTTTATTGTTATTATTCTATTAATTTTATTTATTTTTGGCTGCATTGGGTCTTCATTGTTGTGCACGGGCTTTCTCTAGTTGTGGCGAGCAGGGGCTACTCTTTGTTGAGGTGCACAGTCTTCTCATGCTGCAGTGGCTTCTCTTGTTGCGGAGCACGGGCTCTAGGCGCACGGGCTTCAGTAGCTGCAGCACACGGGCTCAGTAGTTGTGGCACACGGGCTTAGTTGCTCCGCAGCATGTGGGATCTTCCCAGACCAGGGATCCAACCCATGTCCCCTGCATTGGCAGGTGGATTCTTAACCACTGTGCCACCAGGGAAGTCCTCAAGGTTTTTGGACATAAAAGTAATTAATACTAATTTCCTGGTTATCCATGGTACCAATGTAATATTTAAGATTTGGTTCACTTGTGAGTGACAGAAAATCCCAATAGCAGTAAACAAGATAGTTTATTTCTTTCTCATTGTGTTATTTCAGGTTCTCTGGGAAGCACACACTAAAAACTGAGATTAAATATTCAAGGGTTTTATTAGGAAAAATGTCTGAGTGAAATAGGGGGGCAGCCATGGAAGACGGAGACCTGTAAGGAAGAGAGGGAGAGAAGGCTAAGTTGAAGGGTCTCAGACTGCTGTGCAGTCTAAGGCACGTTCATCAAAGCCACTGAGAATGGTTGACAAGGACTCCCATACCTCTGCATAGCACTGAGCCATTGGTGGGAAGCACCCCATGCGAGGCATGGCCTTGATGCAAAGTGGGGTGATGGATATCAAAGTGCAGCAGTTGGCTCTCTTGGTCAGTTACCCTCTGTGTTGAAGGAAGTCTCTGAGGCACATTCTCATGGTTGTCATACTCACATAAAGGAATCCCAAAGGTAGGTAGATCCAAGCTAGCAAAGCATTGTCACAACATTATCAGGAACCAAGCTCTTTCTGTCTTGCTGCTTCACCCTCCTCAGCAGGAAGCTTTCTCCTCATGGTCGGAGATAACTCACTGAGGTCCAGCCATCATATCTGAATTCCAGCAAATAGGAAGAAGTAAGGGATGAAGGAGGGGCACCCCTCTCCCTCTGAAGACATTTCCCTCCTGGACGTCAAAAACAGCCTTTATGCTTACATCCCATTGGCCAACATTGTTAATGACCCCACCAAGCATCAGAGGAGGCTGTGAAAATGTATTTTTTTAATTCTGGGCAACCGTGTGTGTAGCTCAAAAATGAGGATTTCTATTACCAAGAAAGAATGAGGGAAAAGATATTGGGAAACAACTAGCAGTTTCTGCCACTGAGAAGCAGAGAAATATGGCACATTTGTATAACATGACACTAATATTCTAAGAATTATTTACAATTTGACATTCTACTTTGTATGTCATCAAAGACACAGATAAGGATAAGAACAGATTTGCAGTGTACTCAGACCTTCAAATCCTCAAGGCCTTATATGTGTAGACTCTTCCTTTTCTTAAGTTTGGCCTTATTTTTGGCAACCTGGGGTCCAGTTGTTTTAAAAAGGAAGAGACTAGATATAGCATGCAAATGTAAATCAAGAATTTACAAGATTATAAATAATAGCAGCTAAGACATACATACATTATTTGATAAATAAGTATCAAGCTTAACTGTACATTTAAGAGTCTTTGATGGTGTTGTCTCCTAAGGTCAGAGCTATTTCACAAAGAGAATTATGGAAAACACATTATCTTTAACTGTGCTTTTTCCAGTCCGACTCACAGGAACTAAATATGGCTGTGGAGCGGGAGGCTGTGGTGCCTGCACGGTGATGATATCACGATGTAACCCCATTACCAAGAGGATAAGGTACCTTGCTGCAAAGTCCAGATATGGTTGAAATTGTGTAGCTTTGAACTTTGTTTTTCTTCTTCCTTTGGTAAATATGCATTGAGCACCTACTATGTGACAGGAACTGTGATAGGCATTGGGGATACATTGATGGGCATCAAGTCATTCCGGTTCCAGCAAAAATGTTACATTCTCAGCCCTCCCTGATCACCTTCTCCATAGCAGTGCCCCATCTCACCTCGGCAACTCCCTACTCCCTTCGCCTATATTAAGGTATTCATAGCACTTCTCACCATATGTTTGTGTATGTATGTATTGTCTATGTACCTATGTATTGTCTATCTTCCTCAACTAGAATATATACTCTACAAAGGCAGGGATTTTATCTGTCTTGTTCACCAATGAATCCTAGTGCCTGGTACTCCACCTGGCACACAGTAGGCACTCAATAAATATTTACATTTATTTAATAAATGAAAAATATTCTTCCAGTCTTTCTTTTGTGTGTATACTTAAGGAAGCATACTGCCTATACAGCTTAGAAACCTCTATTTTTTGCTGAACTTCTCATGAGTATCTTTTCAAAATAATAAATATAATTTTAAAGGCTGTATGTGTTCTGTTGTTTGGGTGTATCAAAACCAACCCCCAAATAGTGATCACTTAGATTATTTTTTGGTTTTCACTATTATAAGGAGAGTGAGCATTCATGTGTATACATATGTTTATATTTATGTTTCTGATGATTTCCTTATGATAGATCCATGGAGATGGAATTAGAGGATAAAAGAGTGAGTGCGTCTTTAAGTTTTACTGCCTTCCAGCAAAATGTCTCTCAGAAGAGCTCTATCAGTTTACATTCTTTTCAGCAGTATGTGAATTTCATTTTCCCAAACCTTTGCTAATAATGCATATTACAATTTTTTTAACCTTTGTCATTTTCTTTGATAAAAATGATTTTTCATTGCTTAATTTGAATCTCTCTTGATTCCTTTTGAGGTTGAACTTTCATTTCATGTATTTATTGGCCATCTGTAATTTTGTTTGGTAAATGAGAACATTTTAGGAGTCGTTTTGAGTTAGACATTTTCTAGCAGTAGGTTTGTGGGATTGAGGAGTTCTGTATGCACACCCTATTTCTTCTTCTGAGGCACAATATCAATTTAACTTTATTGCCCAACTAACCCCTTGTCCAGCATCTGCTTGGAGGATGAAATATGCTCTAGGTGATTGTCACATGTGACTGGAGAGGAGAATGTCAGCCCCTCAATCAAGAGAAAAAAACAACGTTAGTGGAAACTGTTCTTGAGTTAGAATTAGGAGGCCTAATTTGACTCCTATCTGACACTCCAGCTGTGATCCTGAGCAACTCACTCTGACCCTCAGAGTCTTATTCTGTAAAATGGCCATGAGCTAAGGACAAAATGTATATGCAAAGCCTGGGACATTATACAAAACCTGCCATGTTGGAGGTGCTCCTTTCCCACTGGATACAATGCAGTTTGTGCTTCTCTTTTTCATTCTGAAGACATTATTCAGCCAACGCCTGTCTGATTCCCATCTGTTCTCTGTATGGTGCTGCCGTCACCACGGTGGAAGGCATAGGAAGCACCAAGACCAGGATTCATCCTGTTCAGGTGAGGATGCACCTCTTCTTCACAGGGTTTCTGTGCTTCAAAAACCATTAATGACATGATGAGCTCTTGAAATGAATACAGTAGATCAATGAGCCCTGCTGCTTGGTGACAGCCAACAGATGACACCAAGCTGGGGGCCAGGAGTGAAACCTGGGACATGTGACTGACTTCTTAGAAAAATACTTTTGAAAGACTAGAGAGCTTTCTCTTTAAAAAAAAAAAAAAAATCTTGACATCACTAGCGTTGTTTTCTGTATTCTAATTAGATGGGACCTGTCCATTTTACATTTTCCAAACTTATAAAGAAATGAGAGCCAAGTGCATTGGGGGATATAATCTTAATATTTTTTGTTCTATAAAGAGGAAAATAACATGATTTTAAAGCTGAGTGAAAATCTCAGCTACCAAAAAGAGTTGTTAAATTTAGGGCTTGTTCGGAAGATATATAATAGGAGTTGTTAATGAATTTTGAAGCTTTTCTCCTAAGGAGGCACCTTGTTAGAACTTTGCCTCAATGAAAGGGCACCTCAGACTCCTGACTCTTTCAATTATGTATACATTGCCCAGAAAAATGCTGTTGCTACTTGTTTTTATCTTAAGTTAATGAGTACCACTTAAGAGGAGAGGGTGGAAGAGGAAAAAGATAGGGGCAACATAGAAAATGGCCAAAGTTCAAATTCTCTGTGCTTGAAGGAATCTTGGGTTCTGTTTATTTTCTATGAAACCTCTTTACCTAGAAGGAGCAGATTCTGCCTGGGTATGCTTGTGAGACACGGCTGTTCGGAGGCATGAAGACACCCTTTCATTTAGTACCTGCCGCCCATCTCCTGGCTGCAGTGTAGACAGATGACGGCTTCTGAAATGGGGTTGCACCTTTGAAGTTAGACTCCAAAGAGAACAGGCTGGGGGCTGGGGGGAGATTTGGAAGAGAAATCAAGGCAATGTTTCCTTCTTGATTGTTTTTTGGATTAATGATGGCATTTTGTAAGAGAGTCCCTGTGTGCTGAAGTGTTAGGGCAATAGGGGCAGATAAAGGCACTTGGGAAATAAAAGGGTTTTTTCCCCTCAACTTGAATATAATTCAGTTCATTTCTTTGAAGGACTTCCTTTATCTCGGTGATTCCCATTCTGGACTACAGATTGAAACACCTGGGAATCTTTAAAAAATACATGTCTGTGCCCCACCCCCAGAGATTCTCAGTCAAATTGTCTGGGGTACTGCTTGGACCTTGGAAATTTTAAAGCTCCCCTGGTGATTCTGAAAGCTGAGAACCTTCAATGAAGTTCAAAAGCTGAGAACCTTCAATGAAGCTCAAAAGCTGTTGAGGACCAGTCATCACGGCCACCCCAGCCCAAGAAAGGGAGACACCAAGGCTGAGAAGGATTTTCCAGGGCTTCTTCTCCAACTTTAATGTGCATGTGAACCGCCCAGGGATCTAGTTAGAATGCAGGTTCTGATTCATTAGGTCTCGGGTCAGGCCCAAGATTCTGCCTTTCAACCTTTCTGTGCTTCCAGGAGAGGATTGCCAAGTGTCATGGCACGCAGTGTGGCTTCTGCACCCCTGGGATGGTGATGTCCATCTACACGCTGCTGAGGAACCATCCAGAGCCCACCCTGAGTCAGTTAACTGATGCTCTTGGTGGTAGGTTATATGTGTGTGTGCTTTAATTTTTAAATGATGTTGATAATGATAGCTAATGTTAGCCATTTATCAGGTGCCACACACTGCATTAAGTGCTATATAAACATTACCTCATTTACTCTTTATGATAACTTTATAAGGTAGGCATTATTATTATCCCCCATTTCATAGATGGAGAAACTGAGGTTTAAAGAGAGTAATTTACTAAAAATTATGCCACCAATAAGTGGAGGAGTTAGTTTGTTCAAATCAGGATTCAAACATGCTCCACACATTGCACTTGGCTGATATATTTCTCAAGTCTCTCTTAATCTATAAGAGTTGTCTCCCTTTTTTATTGTTTGCTTATTTTAATAATAATTACAAAGCCAGTTTATTCATTTACCCTTGGAAACGGTCCAGTTATCTCCACATGCTGCTCTCTCCTATTGGGTGGGTGCTCTCAGGGCAATATGAAGTTATCAGAGGGCTCATGATGAATACAACATGAAATCAAAGAGACTGACATCTTCTGGTGATACTTATTTCAAAGAACTGCCTTTATCTGGAGCTAGTTTATCAAGTTCAGGAGCTCAGTGTGTGTGTGTGTGTGTGTGTGTGTGTGTGTGTGTGTGTGTGTGTAGCGGGGGATAGGGGGGAGCATTGGAGGAGGCCTTCATTAACAAGACTCTGAACAATTCTAAAGAATAAGAGCCTCCCAAATCCTATTTCTGGTGAAATTCTCCATGGCTCTACTTGTCTGCTGTCTCCCAGGGACCTTATTTCTCTGCCGTGTTACATGGGCCTAAAGCTCATGTGTTCAGCTCCTCTGTGAAAGTGTTCCAGGGAAGACAGGACTAAACAGAAGTAGAAAGGGGAGGTGCATAAGACACAAACTGTCTTCTGCCTTATTTCCCTTAAGTCTTATTATGCATTTGATCTCATGGCCGTTTGTGATGTGAACAAGTGACAAGGGGTTCTCAAATTTTCGGGTGCTTAAGACTTACATAGGAGTTTGTAAAGAATGAAGATTCCTGGGACCCAACCCCAGACAGCTGGCTTCAGTGGCTTTGTGTTTTAAATAGATGCCAGGTTTGGGGGTTGGAGGAGAACATGGGATATGGACCACTGTGGAGGAGCACTGGCCTAATGATTTACTGTAAATAAACTGTGTGCCCAATTGCTTCCAGAGTTTAAAAATTATCTTTGCTGCTATATAATGCCTTTGATCTTTCTATCAACTGCAGCTTAGCTCTTTTTTTTAAATATCAAAAAAAAATGACGTACAATGTAGCTTTATTTACATTGTCTTTTACTGCATATGGAAAATAATTTTTTTTATTGAAGTATAGTTGATTTACAATATTGTGTTAGTTCAGGTGTACAGCATAATAATTCAGTATTTTTGCAGATTATATTCCATTATAGGTTATTACAAGATAATGGGTAAAATTCCCTGTGTTATACAGTAAATCCTTGTTGTTTATTTTATATATAATAGTTTGTATCTGTTAATCCCATACTTCTAATTTACCTTTCCTCTTCCTTCTCCCCTATGGTAACCACAAGTTTGTTTTCTATGTCTGTGAGTCTCTCTCTGTTTTGTATATTTGTATTATTTTTTTAATTCCACATATAAATGATATCATACAGTATTTGTCTTTGACTTATTTCACTTAGCCTAATATTCTCTGGGTCCATCCACATTGCTGCAAATGGCAGTATTTTATTCTCTTTTTATGGCTCAGAAACATTCCATTATATGTATATATACCACATCTTCTTAACCCAATCATCTGTTGATGGGCATTTGGGTTGTGAAGCTTAGCTCTTGGATGTGCCTATAGACCAAGAGTTCTTGGCTTGAAATCATTGTGTTCTTTGAGCACCTATCACAAGCAGAGGATATAGAAACTGTTTACAGAGAGAAAGTACAAATAGCTGAGTTGTTAGATTACCTCAAGACTATCAACCAAGTATCCCAAGTAGCTGACAAAAAAAAAATCCGACTTTGTGGATTTGGGGACCAAAATGTCAAACAGGGCTTCCTTCTTGGATGGGGTCCTTATTTCCAGCATGCATCTGGCAGACGGTGCCTCTCTCTAGGTTCCTTGATTAACAGAGTTGGATTTTTCCCCTTCAGGTAACTTGTGCCGTTGCACTGGATACAGGCCTATAATCGATGCATGCAAGACTTTCTGTAAAGTGAGTAGAAAGGAACACGTTTTTGAGTATAGTTTTTCCTCAATGAAACAAAATGGTGCGGGTTGGCAGGTGTGATTAGGAGAATAGCCCATTGTCACTCATGCAGGGCTACTTCTTATCTCAAGGTCCGTAATTGCTGTTTGTTACTTGATCTTGAGCAGGGCGCCTTCCCTGGTTCATTGGGCTTGCCCTGTAGCCACACAGGCAGCACCTGAGCACTTCAACATTGGCTGTGGGTCATTGTTCCAAGGGGTCTTAACTGACCTGCTTGTCTGGGTTGGGTACCCTGCCCCGCTGCTCCCGCACCCCTATCACAGCGCTGGGCACACGGTGGTGTAATTGCCCATTCGCTCTTCCGTCTCTTCACCAGAATGTGGTCTGCTTGACGCAGAGGCTGAGTCACTGTGCACCAACGGAATTAGGCACTCAATCGATGCTTGTTGAATGAATAGATGAACAAACAGTGTTGAAATGAGGGACATAAGACGGCCCTTTGGAATTTAAATGATGAAAGCAGTGTATCATAAGCACAGAGTGATAATAATAATACTTGTTATTGTTAATATATCTTTATTAGTAAATTATTAATAATAAATTAATAAATTATTTCTTGTTAATGAAATATTAAATCAGCCATTGTTAATATTTATTGCCATGTGCCAGACTTTGTTATAAGATCTTTACAGCCTGGTGACTATAGTAATAATACTGTGTTGTGTACTTGAAATTTGTGAAGAGAGTAGACCTTAAGTGTTCTCACCACACACACACACAAATGGTAACTGTGAGGTGATGGATGTGTTAATTAACTTGGTTGTGGTTATCATTTCACAAAGTATACGCATGTCAAATAGTCACGTTGTACACTTTAAATATACCCAATTTTATTTGTTAATTATATCTCAATAAAGCCGAAAAAATATTTAGTAGAATCAACAATAAATTCTTGGTTATTTGTTTTTTTCACCCACTAGATTTCTGGCTGCTATCAAAGTAAAGAAAATGCGGTTTGCTGTTTGGATCAAGGAATAAATGGATTACCAGAGTTTGAGGAAGGAAATGGGGTCAGTGAAATGTAAATTTTTTATAAGATTTTCTCAGGACATGAGTAGAGAACAACTTACCTTTAGGAAGATTAAATGGCTGTGTAAGGTAGCTAATTTGAGGTGTGCAGCATGTCCCCTCCCCCATTCTCACCCCATGTCTATCAAAAAAAAAAAAATTCTAACCTAACAACTTCATCCCTCACTTCTGATGTTACTCTCGGTCACATACAACTACCTATAAGAGGGAGAACACATTGATCTCTTATTGTCTCTTAGTTTTAAAAAAGCCTTCTTCAAGTCTTTTTTCTAGTGGAGATGTTAGGGAAATGGAAGGGCAGGGAGTGATAAGAGAGGTGGCAATTCAGGGGAGTGTTCTGGCTCTCAGTTGTGTCTCACGCTGCTGCCTCCTGTGCTCCCCCCAGACTCCAAGGAGCATGTGCAGGGGCTGAGGGCTTTGGAGGCCCACCAGCATCTGCACTGAGATGCTGGTGACCTGGTCTGTGTTAGAGCCCTTGGCTTAGAGCCCAGGTACCATGGCTGACCAGTGGGGTTTTTTGTCTGTCTGTCTCTTCTATGCCTATCTTCATCTGACCTTATTCAACAAAAGGATTTAAAGTAGGGAGAATTGCCTGATGACAATAACTTCTGGTACTTTCTCTTTTTAAGGCAAATCTAAAACTCTTCTCAGAAGAGGAGTTTCTGCCATTGGATCCAACTCAGGAATTGATATTTCCTCCTGAGCTAATGGTAAGTAAGACAAAGTTGAGCTCATCCTAGAGGAATTCACGGTGAAATGCCAGGAAGGATATTTGCTTATGGATCCTCTCGAAAGCTGATTGGCAAATAGGTCATATCCACCTGCCATTCTCAGTCCAAGGTCTAAAGAGTATGGGACCAGGGCAGAGATGGGGGAATGAGGGTGGAGTCACCACCAGGGGACAGTTGAACGTAAGAAGCAGCAGATGGTATGTATTAAAAAATGTCCTGAAAAGACATCACAGCATCTGTAGATTTAGACATGTTTTCTATTTCCGGTTTTGCTGAGTTTTATTCTTCCATTAAATGTTTTGACGAAATTAAGCATGTAAAATATTTTTAAGCATTGAAATGGATTCTTTTGAGATATAAAAGCACCAAAGGGAGATGTATTGGAATAGTCTCCAGAAGGAGTAAAATATTGTCACATTTTATCTTGTACTCTGATTCCTAGTAAAGCTCTACTTTTAGGTGACTTTTATTTTATTTTGTTTTGTTTTTTCCAATGATGATTTTTTTTTAAATATTTATTTATTTGGCTGAGCTGGGTCTTACTTGCAGTGCATGGTCTCCTTAGTTGTGGCATACGAACTCTTACTTGTGGCATGTGGGATCTAGTTCCCTGACCAGGGATCGAACCTGGACCCCCTGCATTGGGAGCGCCAAGTCTTATCCACTGCGCCACCAGGGAAGTCCCACTTTTATTTTATTTTTTAAAAAGATCTCTATCTCCTGTCTCTGTTCCTGTAAAGACAGAGAAGAAACAGGTGGAAATATTATCACGAGATGATCTTGAATCTTTACTGCTTTTTCAATAGACAATGGCTGAGAAACAACCACAAAGGACCAGGATTTTTGGTGGTGATAGAATGACATGGATTTCTCCAGTGACCCTGAAGGAACTTCTAGAAGCCAAAGTCAAGTACCCCCAGGCCCCGGTTGTCATGGGGAACACCTCTGTGGGTATGTAGATCCCCAGGGACTTCTTATGAGGAAACTGAGGAAAAGGGCTTTGGGGAGGAGAAAACCTCATATATGCATGTTCTCAGAAAAAGCAGTCTGAAATAACATTTTAAATCATTTATACTTGACTTCTCTTGAGCACTGCTCAAGAGGCTTTTACAATTTCCATCACATAAGTGAATTCCTGTTGCCCTAACCGGAGCAGTGCACAGAGCTGTACCCAAGAGGCCTGCTCCATGACAAATTAGCAGCAGCAGCTCCAGTGACAGCTGTCCTGTCTTTCCATGTAGAGATTGATCTGGGGCTTGTATTTGAAATTGCTGTTTCCTCTCTCAGTGGTATCTCAATGGCCATAATAGGTTTTCTTAAACTGCAGTGACAGTTTATGGTGTCCACTGTAAACTCAGTTTGCCTACTTCTTTGAGGAGTCTCTAGAGTCTTCCCAAGGAGAATTTTGAGTATGCCACACGTGGTCTTGGACGTGTCTGCCAAGTTTTAAGGCTGACGAGTCCAAAGAGTTCCCCAAGTTTAGTGAAAATCCACCCGTCCGTTCTCTGTGTGTGCGCTTTGGCAATGAACAGACCAATAGATATGTAATTTTTATGTATTTAAAGACATCAGTTTTAATCACAATTTCAAAATTTAAAAGACAGTTAGCCCCCCTTCATCTCAGTCTGCTTATTTTTTTTTCCTAATCCTTCAGGGCCTGACATGAAATTTAAAGGCATCTTTCACCCAGTTATAATTTCTCCTGATAGAATTGAAGAACTGAGTGTTGTAAACTATACAGATAATGGTGAGTTCTTAAGGTCCCTATTTTCTTAGTTGAAATGCATTAATCAGCTTATTTGCTTTGATCAGCAGACAGGCAAAAAAAGTCTTATTCATAATTAGAATATACAGAGAGACTCCCTTGTAAGGTGATAACTGGAGGAGGCTCAGGGAAGAATTCTCTATGATTATACGAGATACTAATTGTCTGAAGAGTTGGGTTTTCACTGAAGAACTTTTATGTCTGCTGTATGAGGGAAATGTAACAGCTCTTCAGTGAAGGGTACTGTGCTAAGTGCTGGGTAGAAGATAAAGATGAGAGTCTTTGCTCTCCAGAAGCACAGTAGTAACCAAACAAGTTTACGTATGAAGCAGCTGACAAACTGGCTTTTCCATTTCAATAAAGGAAATTGATTTAATGACAATGATGAGAAGCAATGAAATGTGGGTTTGGAGGCTGGCTCTGGAGTCCAATTCCTGACCATGTCATATATTAGCTGAAAAACTTAGTCAAGTTACTTAACTGAATCTCAGTGTGTGGGGGGCTATTAATACTTCAAAGCTTTGTTAGAATTCAAGAAGATTCTGTGAAGCATTCAGCATAGTGCTTGACCCAGTGAGTATTCAGAAAATTTAGCCTCCATGACCTCCATCACTCTCAACCCCGCCTCTGTCACCAGCACCATCACCTCCTTCACCATCATCATTAACACCTCCATTACCAACCACTATTCCCACCGTCACCACCATGACCACTAGTACGCAGGGTAGCGTGTATCTAGCATAAAGATCCCATATCTGTAGTCTAAAATCTAATGGACATTTCCAGGTCAGCAATGATCACATTGCGTTATCTACAAATGATTTCATTTCAGGACTGACCTTAGGTGCTGCCCTCAGCCTGGCTCAGGTGAAGGACGTCCTGGCTAATGTGATCCTGAAGCTCCCGGAGGAGAAGACACAGACGTACCATGCTCTCTTGAAGCATCTGGGAACTCTGGCTGGATCCCAGATCAGGAACATGGCTGTATGTATCTGACGACTGTAACACCTAGTATGTGTCCCATGAATGACTGTCCCTGATAAATCATGACATTTTCATTCTTTTGGAACAGACAAAAAGAATAGTTTTCCAAAGTCTTGCTTGATTCTTATTTTACCACTTGTGTCTTTATAATTACATAAGTGGAGTGAAAATAACCCATTATTTTAAAAAGTCTTTAGGGGGCCACATAGTGAGCAGGCATCCAGATTCGGATCTGAACCCCCTCCTCGCCGTGGGCAACTGTACCCTCAACTTGCTATCAAAAGGTAAGTGACAGCTCCTTCTTAGGGACTATTAAACCCTGTTCCTCCTACCCTTTTGCCTCTCTAGGGATGCAGGAAGTCCAGTTTTGAAAATTACTATCCTTTATAATAATAATTCCTCTGCCTTTCTGGATGCTTGGAAAGTTGGTCAGTCTGGTCCTAAATGCACACACACCCAATGTCTTCATCTCTTTCTTTCTGAGGACTTGTGCGAGATGTTGTCCCATACTGGTCACCTGACATCGACCAGTGTTGGCTAGTGTCCCGGTGTGATCTGAGTAGTGGAGAGAACTCTAGGCTATTGACAACGATTGGACCCCTTTGTCAAAGACTTTCTCCAGGTGGTACAGGAGTGTGTGAGACCCACGTCATGCTATGTGCTCATGCTGTCATTGATGGAAGCCTGCGGACCTTTTTCTATTGAACAGTGGTTGGACTTCATTCTATATTTATTTACTTGAGTTTTGTTTTTTGAAACTAAGTCCAGGACTTTTCAGTTATTTCTTTTACTTTAACTTTGTCGACAATTATGAGGAAGTTTTCATTGGTCCTCTATACATCCGTTGTTTTTTTTTTCATTTAGAAATATGTACCAACTTTCTGTTACCTGCATTGTTAAATGCCTACTCTTCATGTCATCTAAACCACAAAATTATCTTAAGGAAGAAGGTGTACATTCAGTTATCAATTTAAGTAACATCCTTTAAAAAATCATTTATTGAGAAATAGGTTTTGTGATGTAAATATGAACATCAAAAGCTTCTTAGCTTTATCCCAAAGTCCTATTTCATTATAGCTTTAAACAGTTCCTCCCCCCAGTATACTGATTAAAGAACAGAAATTCTTTTGGTGCTGAGAAAAGATATAAACAAATAAGACTGCATTCCACTAGTATAAAAATTCATTAAAGGCAATTTATTTATCACTACTGTATCAAGTAGGGTTCTTGGTTATAAATAAATGTTTGTTGAATGACTTTATTAGAATATCAAAAGGGATATTAATGTCCTCTCCCTTCTTACAAAGCTCAAAATGAATCATGCTGTTCAGAAAGAGTGCTAAGGTCCGACTCTACCTGACCTCTGGTCTACTCTGCTAGATATTTTTATTTATAATCAATCAAGGAAGCCAAAAAAAAAAAAAAAAGGTGGGCCCTAGTTGGGAAGAAACATTGCAAGATGCCATTTCATGGTGAAAGATTTTTAAACATAGGAAGAGCACTTTTTTCCTCAAACAATAAATTTCCTGTGATATTTGGTAGAATTATTTCCCAAGTTTTGGGAGTTTGATTGTTTAATAGAACAGATTCCAGGGAAAGTGTCATTTCTTCCCACAGAAGGAAAACGACAGATTCCTTTAAATGAGCAGTTTCTCAGAAAGTGCCCCAGGGCTGGCCTTAAGCCTGAAGAAATCTTGATCTCAGTGAACATCCCTTATCTGAGGAAGGTGAGAATATGTCCTTTCAATTTCTTGGTTTTACTTGTGAGTGCACAGCTCGTTAATTCCAACATAGGGTGGGTTAAGAAAAGGTGTTGAGTGTTTGCAGTGGAGAATATGAGGATTTGTGAATAGTTAGGTTTCACTTGTGTTATATACCCCCCATCATTGCTAGAATCTGGAGACCTTTGACTCTACCTTCCTCCCCAACCCTGCCCGCCACCTCTCTCTCACTCTCTGTGTCTCTTTCTCCCTCCCCACCTTCCCCCCACCCAAACCAGCCTCTAAAGTTACTTTCTTACAGATTTTTAAAAATACTTTGTCCCATGAGGCTTTTTCCTAAATAAGACTTAAAACTATACTTCTACTTATATCTTGAGGTTTTGAAGAGGCTATAAATTTGCAATAGAACTTAATGGTAAGAAGAAGGGCTTTGGAGTCAGACTCAAGAGTGAATCCTAGTTTTAGACCTACTTTGACCCTGAGCTCATTACTGAATCACTCCTAATTACAGATGCCTCATCTGTAAATGCGAATAATCAAGCTTGCCTTGGAGGGTGTATGAATTTGCTAGGGCTGCCGTAATAAAGAACCACAGCCTGGGTGGTTAACTACACTCTTACTTGTGGAGGCTGGAAGTGTGATATCCAGGTGCTGCAGGGTTGGTTTTCCCTTGGCTTTTCTCCTTGGCTTTTAGATAACTATCTTCTCCCTGTGTCTCCGTGTGCTCTCCCTCTGTTTGTGTCCGTGTCCAAATTTCCTCTTCTTGTGAGGACACCACCATGCTGCATCATCGCCCACCCTGATTATCTCATTTTAACTTAATCATCTCTTTAAAGACCCTATCTCCTGATACAGTCACATCCTGAGGTACTGGGAGTTAGGACTTCAACTTATCAATTTTGAGGGGGACACAATTTGGCCCATAACAGAGAGTGTGGCAAGGGTCAAATGAGGCAATATAAACAAACCGCCTTGTGCACAGTTGTCCCTCAGTGTGCTTTTATAGGTGCCACTTCACTTTTGCTTTCAGTGGGAGTTTGTGTCAGCCTTCCGACAAGCCCAGCGGCAACAGAACGCGCTAGCGATAGTCAATTCGGGAATGAGAGTTTTTTTTGGAGGAGGAGATGGCATCATTAGAGAGTTATCCATTGCATATGGAGGCGTTGGTCCAACCACCATCTGTGCAAAGAATTCCTGCCAGAAACTCATCGGAAGGTATGGATTCATGTCCTTAGTCTCCAAGTAATAGAGCAGCTCTTCCTGTGCTGTCATGTAATTACAAGAAGAAAAATGCTTACTACTTTTCTGTTTAATGACATGGAATTCCAATAAGATCTCATGATTATTCCCATGTGTCTTAGTGAATTCTGAAGTGGACACCGTATAGTATATGTGTGTGTGTGTGTGTGTGTGTGTGTGTGTGTGTGAACCCATCTCCCAATAGTATATAGACACAGTAAGCAAAATGAGTAAATCTGCATTCTTTATCATAAGAGAATAATTTACCTTTATGAAAGATAGATTATGGGAGTTTGTTTTATAATAACTTGTTAAATGCACATGCATACCTAACTTTTTTATTTCTATACGTAATACTAGTCGCCAGTATTTCTTGAGCATTTACTAGGTACCAGTTAACATTTCAGAAGTAATAGACTAACGGTTAAAACCACGATCTTGATTGAACCACACTGCCTGCGTCCAAATCTCAGTTCAACTCTTATAAATTGTGTGATCTCTTTCAGCTTGCTTAATCTTACAGTACCTCAGTTTCCTTATCAGTCAGGGAGATAATCACACCTCATAGGACAGTTGAGAGGATTAAATGAATGGATACAGATAAGGTATGTAAAACAGAACCTGGCATGCAATAAATGTTCTAGTGATCTAGGGAGCAGTTATTCCTGGGCTGAGGACTTAACATGAGTTGTCATTTCTTTCTCACGACCATTCCAGGAGCTGTGTTCTACCATTACTGCCCTTTTAGAGATGATGAACTGATGGGCCCAGGCCAGACACCTTGAGAGTGGTGGTCTGTGATTTGAACTTGGGTTGCCTGGCTCTGGAGTTTGTACTCTTTTTCTGCTGCATTAAACTGTTGCTATTTGTCTTACAAGCTCACTGAGCCTGTGAGGTAGTGAGTCCTGTTGGGCTAGGAGTCTTCTCTTTTGACGCCCACAGGCGCTGGGATGAAGATATGCTGGACACAGCTTGCAGGCTGATTCTGGATGAAGTCTCCCTCCCAGGCTCAGCCCCAGGTGGGAGGGTGGAGTTTAGGAGGACTCTCATCATCAGCTTCCTCTTCAAGTTCTACCTGGAAGTGTCACAGATTTTGAAGAGGACGGTAAGTGGAACTGACCATGCATTACCTTTCCCAGTCTTGGGGGCTCTGGGGATACACAAAGTGGCGGCAACAGCTCCCTGCCAAATAGCTGTGGAATAGAATAGAAAAACAACCCAAATCGGAGACTCACGGGCTTGCTGGGCGTATGGCAGGCCGTCTGTTGATGGAGTGAGTGTTTGGGGAAGAATGGCAAGTAGAACACAGAGTTGTGCGGGATTTGGTTTAATACCACTCAGTTATTTTGCTTCTGACCTGTTGTATGTCTCCATTGTGTTCAGAAACTTGTTAATGATTTGAATATATTTTCCCTTAGGAAAGCGTTTCTTCCACCTGTCGAGGTTTACCTTTGTACGTTTGGCTTTCTTCTCTGGGTTCAGCTTTGTTTTCTCTCACTTGTAAGATGGCAATGGCAGCCACTCCACAAGGTTACTGAGAAATGGGTCATCAAAGGAAAAAGCTTCATATGGTCCCTAATGCTTCAGAGAACCATGGTGAAGACTGTCTACTGGTAGTCATAATCACAGTAGTAAGCATCTGGGCGTTCTTTCACCTGGCCTCCCTTATGACAAACAATTAGAGTTACAAGACTGTTGGCAAGGGAGGATACAACTGAAAAAAGCTTGGAATAAATTTGCTAGACCCAAAGGGAACTTCAGCCATATTGGTTCATTAATCCCAAGCTACAATCAGCGGACCAAATTAGACTAGAAGCCAAGAACATTCCTCATGTGGTATAGAAATTAGTATGATCACTTTTTTTTAAAATAAAATTATTTATTTTTGGCTGTGTTGGGTCTTCGTTGCTGCATGCGGGCTTTCTCTAGTTGTGGTGAGTGGGAGCTACTCTTCGCTGCGGTGCGTGGGCTTCTCACTGTGGAGGCTTCTCTTGTTGCGGAGCACAGGCTCTCGGCACGCGGGCTTCAGTAGTTGTGGCATGCAGGCTCAGTAGTTGTGGCTTGTGGGCTTTAGAGCACAGGCTCAGTAGTTGTGGCACACGGGCTTAGTTGCTCCGCGGCATATGGGATCTGCCCAGACCAGGGCTCGAACCCGTGTCCCCCTGCATTGGCAGGCAGATTCTTAACCACTGCACCACCGGGGAAGCCCTAGTATGATCACTTTAAATTAGAGGCAGAGTTCTCTCTTATCATTGTTTCTGACGGTATCTTCTCATTATATATGAGAACTAAGAACCAGAACACTTGTATCAAAGTTTTTAGAATAGAAGCTTGAAATCATATATAAGTGACATATTGTCACTAGGTAATCAAAAGAGAAAAAGTAATAAACCCAGCTATACACTCCTCCAATTAATAGCAAACTAATACAATTTATTGGATGAATCAAAGGATATAAATTACAGCTTCCATCTTATAGTCTTTTACCTTCTATTCAATATCCTCTATTAATATTCCTCTGCTATTAAAAATAATAGCCCTTGTTGGCTTTAATTTTCTGTTAAAACTTTTAAATTGTAAAAAATAACCATTAGGTGCACTGTTTGAAGTCTTGCCTAAGGACCAAATTGACCCACTTTTCCTCAGCTCTAGGAGGTGTTCCTCCTGGGGCCCCAGAATGCTTACTGCTGTGAGGTTTTGGCAGAGGTGCAGCCCGCCGCGGTTTCTCTTCTTCCTGATTGGCCAGGTGGTGCAAAGCAGAGCCTGATGCTAGTTTGCAGTGGTGTACCTTGGCTCTGACATTTTCCTCGTTTAACTACTCTCTTCCTTTCCAGTCATTTACTTAGCTTCTACTTTCCTGTTTTATTGGTTTGTAAGTCCTCAAATCTTTTAGGAAGGCATGTGAAAGTATCATAAGAAACATAAAGATATTGGGAGTCAGTAATCTACTGTTTTCATGTGGCTCTTCATAATATGTGGTCATATGTGTGGACCTTCCAGAGTGTGTGTCCTGGAGGTCAGGGAGAACCCTGCTTCTACTTCCAGGATTCTGAATTAGGGAAGTACTTAACAAATTTAGACTTCATAGTAGAGTTGCTTGCTAAGAGCCATGTTAGCCTCCCTCCCAAGACCATTCTGGCATATTTTAAATATCTACAGTGGTTCTACTTTTCAGGACCCGGTTCACTATCCTAGCCTTACAGACAAGTATGAGAGTGCTTTAGAAGAGCTTCATTCCAGACATCACTGGAGAACATTAAAGTACCAGGTTAGTGGCTTTTTTCTTCTTTTTAATTCAGAAGTCCTGGGCTAAAGCTTCTTCACTTATCTCTCAGTGATTGTCAAGATGTATTAGCCCGAGCTCGCCTTCTGGTGAACCCACAGCCTTCTTTACTGTTAATTAAAATTTCAAAATCAATGCAGTATTGTGATTAAAAATAAAGCTAGCAGTGGTAATTTTTTTAAATGTCTGTTTTCAACTTGAGGACTGTGTGTTTTGTTCTGTGGCCTTGTACCACTGACATGAACAAGCTGCCTAGTTTGCCATATGCTCTTGCCCTTGGCATTGTGGAAGTCAGAACACAACCAAAGGCAGAGCTGCTGATTTATTTTGTTTGGATGTGGAGATACTCTGCTCCCCCCAGTCCCCATTCTCCAAGTGTTTTCTCTGTGAGTTAGAGTTTTAGAGTTGAATCAAACGTAAGTTCTAAGAGCTAATTTCAAGGTCTCCTAATGAAAGCTGCCTGTTAGAACACAAGTCCTCATGACTTTCAAACAGAATTTTCAGCTACAACATCATAAGAGTATCGCCTGAAGTCCTCCTATTGGTAAACTAGATAAGATTCAGTGCTTCTCCTTGAAATTGTTATCAAGAAACTTTACCTTGAGAGTTCTATTAAGTCAAGAGCATGAAAAGGCTTTTTAAAGATGCTTTTTAAATAGATTCAGTTCATTGGATCTATTGTTGAATTTAGTTATAAAAGCTTACAGTATGTCGTAACAAACAGTTCCCTGTTGGTAGATATCTCTTCAGTTTTTAGGTTCAATATATTCAAAATTCAAATATGCCAAACTCCATTGAAAGTGATCATTTTGAAAGTCAAAAATAGCTTCCCTCTTCCCCGGTGTAAAATACGACCACTGCAACATTTGGCTCATTTATAAATACCCTAACACTGCCTTGACCATGGAATAAACTTCAACAACCACGGGGACAACAACAAATTAATGGGCTTTCAAGTCATCCAAAGAAAAGTGATAATCTTCACATAGTTTGTTATTATAGATTGCAAGATCAAGTTTTGGAAGTAGTGTATCTCTCACATATATGTTTTATTTTTGTTTTTCCTCTGGGTTTTCACACATACACACACGCGCACAGGCACACACACACACACACACACACACACACACAAAAATACCCACATTGCTAGAGGAACTTCAGCAGTCATGACCAATATTTTTTTTCCCCCAAATCAGTTAATTTGCTTAAAAGCCTTTTGACAGAGATCACCAGTTAGAGGAGACAACATTCTTTCCTCCGTGAACTTAGCAGTCATGACCAATATTTTTTTTCCCCCAAATCAGTTAATTTGCTTAAAAGCCTTTTGACAGAGATCACCAGTTAGAGGAGACAACATTCTTTCCTCCAACATTCTTAGAGGAGACAACATTCTTTCCTCCAACATTTTACTCTATGGTATCTTTAGCCATATAACAAGCACAAGCAAGTAATCAAATACAACCTCTTTCATCAGTAGATTCATCACAACTGACTTTTTAAAAAAAATTTTTGTAGCTTCAGCTAAATTAATCAATTTTATATTTATAGATATATATATGAAAGATGTATTTTGGCATTTATCTTCAACCTTTTGGCAGGCAGGGCTCACAGCAAGGTTTCAAAACACTTTTTTCCCAAAGCAGTGATGTGTTTCAGTATTTATAGTAAAAAGTATTATGTCATAGAAAACTCCCAGAGCCTATGGAGAGACCTATGAATATGTTTTCTTAGTGTCTAAGCTTATGGATTACCTGGAATTTTGCTCTTCAGGATAGAAAAAATCTCTTTGGATTAAAAAAAAAAAAGATGTGGGTGATTCTTCATTCAAATGTTGTTCAAATGGAGAACTCAACACAGCATTATAGGGCAGCACTTTGGGGGCATTTCACAGCGGAATCAGTCCCTACCATCTGAAACAAACCGGACCTGATACATGTTTTTCTTTGGATCACCACCTCAGCTTCTCAGAGAAGAGGGAGAAGAAGCCTGCTGAGAGCACTTGGCCGTGAGGATGGGGCTGGTGTGCACTGGGGCTGATTCAAATTCCTGTTCATATTGCCTGAACACCAACATGGAAAATTTTCTCTCATTTCCTGCCTTCCCCTACATTTGTGGCCTAATGTCCACCTTTATTTAACGGTGCCTAGGCCAAGTTCTAAATTATTTTTCTTCATACTCTTCTGCTTTCTAGTTGATAAAGTCAGGATGAACACAACCACCACAAAACAAAGCACAAAGACTTAGCCAACATTCCTTTTCTGGTGCATTGTCTTGTACTAACTACAGAATCGAAGTTTACATTTAAGTGAAGCAAATATGGGCTTTAAAACAATAAATGTTTATCAGTAAGTGTATATTTTACTGTAAAACAGTATATTTTATATGAAATAGGAATAAGTTCAGAGCATCCTACACATATGTCTTATGCCAAATTCATTTGAGAAATGACTCTACTTTCTACATATAATTGTCAGGGAAAATTTGGCTGATATCTTACTTGTTGTCATTTATAGTATAAAAACAATAGCGTTTTTTTCCTCATTTCTCTAATAACCAATAAAAATGCTGAACGCGTTTTCGGATTATATGTGCCACTCTCCTTTTCCCTCTGACAGATCAGAGGTTTCTCCAGGTTCCTGCCTAGAGAACCTCTGATCCATCTCAAGCTGAAGGTTTATTTTTTGAGTCCCTCAAGTAGGTTGGCAGTGACTGACAACCATTCTTCCCGGATTTCGTGAGCAGCAGAGGGGCTTGGGGAGGTGTCTTTTTACAGATACCTTTATGTAAAGTTCCCATCGTAACCATGCTGGCTTTCCTCCATTCATGGTATTTGGTAAATGGAATCCAAATGTTCAGAAAGGCAAAACACCTGCGAAGAAAACATGACAGTTGATCAGTGGGATCCCAGACAGCTAGGGTCTTTCCCTTCCATTCTGGGCAGCAAGAGCCTCAGAGCACTTTCGTTGAACCAAGGGAAGCGCTGACTCTGGAAAATCTGCAGCTATGATTGACATGAGCTACCACTCTAGATGGAATCAAACAGCTGATGTATTGTCAATATGTAACAAGTAGGCTTTCTCAAACTGCACATTCTGGGAATCAAATACAAATGTATTTACTTTTTAAAAATTTCTCAGATGCCTTACATGATGCTGAGCTGGAAACAGGTCAGCTTCCATGGCTTCTTTTCCTCTCAGTAGAGGTACTGACCAGCATGTGTTCTGTGGGTGCCTTTTCTTTCTTTTTTTTTTTTTTTGCGGTGCGCGGGCCTCTCACTGTTGTGGCCCCTCCCGTTGCGGAGCACAGGCTCCGGACGCGCAGGCTCAGCGGCCAGGGCTCCACGGGCCCAGCCGCTCCGCGGCAAGTGGGATCTTCCCGGACCGGGGCACGAACCCGCGTCCCCTGCATCGGCAGGCGGAGTCTCAACCACTGCGCCACCAGGGAAGCCCTGTTGGTGCCTTTTCTGTCTTCCCTCCTACTGTGTGATGTAGTGGAGCACTGTGAGCCTCATCTCAAAGAAAGAGCCCGTGCCTCACCCAGGCTCAGGGTGACGCCGTGAAAAGCGGTGTGGAGCAGCAGATGGGGTGGGAAAGGGAGCCTCCACAGCTTTTTCCGGGCCAACCCTCCTCCTGCCCGGGTCTTCCTGAGAAAGCCTAGGGGGTCTGGCCTCAGCCCTGGTGCCGGATGCAGTACTGACCCCACGAGGTGTGGACGGGGCAGCTCGGCACTGCCTCGCAGGCGGCTCCTCCCGCAGAGCTCCAGGCCCCAGAGCTGCCTTCTTTGAGAGGAGCCTTTTGGGAGTGGCCGCTTGGCTGGCAACTTTCCTGGGATTCCCACCTCCCACAGTCCCATCACCGGACCCCTCGGCAGCCTCAGCCTTGCCCCTGGCCTCTGAGCGTGGTCTATACCATGTCTCTTAACCCTTCTTTCTTCATACCTCCAATTCTTCTCCCAACCAAGAAAGCTAACAACTCTCTCATTTTAAAATACTGGAGGAGATGTTATGTTTCTTAATTTCGACTTTGGTTAATGAAGCATATTTAAGGTATACCAGTGGCAAGACATTTTACTCCGTGGGTCTCTAAGAAAAAGTCATATTAGTGAATCATTCCTCAAAATGCAGCTTCCTTTGTCTTCATTCTTTATCAGGATTGTCTGAGTTATGAGTCTTACCAATTATTTCTTAGACTTCCTCGCTCAAAGAAGAAAATAACAAAAGCTCTTGTGGTTGAATGCATGCACTCATTTTCTATAAACATGGTCATCAGGCTTTTCTGCAAAATAGTACATGTGCCATGCTTAGCTACAACAGTAAAATAATTTTGATAATAAAAGTTAAAGAAATACATGAGCATTTGCAAGAGGACATCATTTTCTATTGTCAGGAAGAAAGATTTATATTCATTTACTTACACAAATAGAATTTGCATTAGAGACGTTTGTGGTCTGTATCAAAATAGTGGGGAAAAAAATAAGAACAACATCATGGCTCTACGTCCCAGTTTGCCTACTGAATTATTGAAATAAGCTTACTGTCCTGGTGTTAATAGTGACGTCTTTATTTTCGAAAGTGTTCTGGATTGGATGTAAATGATATAGCTCCCCTCTTATGAGAGATGTGCATAATATGATTATAAAAATGATATGTTGATTATTGATTAAACAGAATGCAGACCCAAAGCAGCTCCCTGAAGACCCAGTTGGCCATCCCATCATGCATCTGTCTGGTATTAAGCATGCCACAGGTGAAGCCATCTACTGTGATGACATGCCTGCAGTGGACCGGGAGCTGTTCTTGACTTTTGTAACAAGCTCAAGAGCTCACGCTAAGATTGTGTAAGTGATAAGGTTTTTACCCAGTAGACAGAAATGATTGCCTTTTTTGGCCAAGTCACATTAGTGAAAAGTAACGGTTTGAAGAGGGTAAGCTATTTGTTGGCAATGTCCAATGTATTAGATTTGAACTGAAATGGGATCAAAGTGTAGGCTTCACCACAGTTTGTCCCTCCGTATAATAACTTCATTGTCCCAGGAATTTTTCCCGCATTGTCTGGCATAGAACTATTGGAGGGTTTTGGATGTATCTTCCCTCTCTCGTATCTTATTCTCGGATTAAGCATGTTCTCTGTGGTCTGCCGGCTGCAGGGCCACCCTGAGTAGCCCTGTTCTGTGTGTTCTCATTTAGGTCTGTGGATCTGTCAGAAGCTCTCAGCCTGCCAGGTGTGGTGGACATCCTGACTGAGGAACATCTTCATGGCATCAACTCCTTCCGCCTTTTAACCGTACCTGAGAAACTTCTATCGACAGATGAGGTACTGCATTTTTGCTTTCTGTTTTAAAAGTAACTTCCTCAGTTTATGACACTTCGTATTTTCTTAAAAGATAACATTGAACTTGGCACATCATAAAGGATTCCAGTATTCTTTGAATGCTTATTATAAATCACTATATTCTAATAGTGAATTAGTTCAAAAATATTCATTTTCCACGTAAAGAAGTTGACTAGTTATATAAAAGATACTTGAGTGTTTTATATTTTCTAGTAGTAAGATCATGTGTTGCTTTCATACTTATGAAAGGATATATGAGAAGAGAATAATGACTTTTATTTTCTGATACTTTCCCTGAGAATCCCTTGCCATTGCCCCAGTCTCAGTCCAACGTCCAAGTTCAAGGGGTAGCTCCACCATGAAGTCTTTCCTTATCCTTTAATCCAGGAGTTCTCTCTCCCTCTCGGAACTCACTCTCTCATTCATTCATATGCCATGTGTTCAACAGGCATCTTTTAAGTGAGCACCTACTGTCGTAGGTGAACAAGACCCCTGTGGTTCTTGCCCTTGCAGAACTTAAAGTCTGCAGGAGAAGGCAAAGTGGACCTTTATTGCACTTTCTATCTTATATTGAGCTTATGTATCTATGTCTATGTCTTACCTATTTCTCCTACCTAGTAAAATGCCTTGAGTGAGGGCCCACGTCTGATTCATCGGCATATTCCATACACTGCTTCCTACAAAGAAGAGTAAATGAGCAGAGGAACAGTGATAGCATTGTTGCCATTTGAACGTTTCAAATGATTGAAACATTGACGACTGTATCTCAGGTTATCAGAAGATGCAGCAAGGGCAGTGTCCAGAAGATTTTCCTGCATAACTCCAGATTCTCAGTTCAGTGTTTACCCAAAAGAGCTTTATCATTTGGAAGAGTCCCTGCCTCTGGCTCTCACTAGCAGACACAGTTGATAAAAATGAAAGTTTGGTGACTGAGAGTCTGATGTCAAGGTTGAACCTCCCCCAAGGCAGAGGACAATGAGAGCTATGGCCTTTGTGTAAATGTTAATTAACCAAGCAAAGCCCTCCTGGGCCCTGAGGTGTGTGCACGTTGATTCTGAGCATCTCAGGGGCGTGTCTGTGAACCAGGTCACAGGGCAAGACCCACGTCTGTGGAGAGCGGAGAACAGAGCTGTTGCGAATGGTTGCCTTCGTTAGTTTCATTCCTTTTTTTAACATTTGTCCTTAGCACGCTATATCTTTAAAAAATCGTTTCATTGCAGAAATTTTAAACACACACAAAAATAGAGACTGGTACAATGAATCCCCTTAGGCCCATCACCCAGCTCCAACCATTATTAACACTTGCCATTTTTGTTTCATGTGTCTCCCCACTGGCCCCGCCCACCCGTACCCAACACCCTTTTGTGTGTGTGTGCTGGATTTAACTTTTCTTTAACTACCATTTTTGTTTGGTGATAAAACTACTATATGTTCATTGTAGAAAAGACCTAATAATCTAATGTCGTTCTTAAAAATGAGTGATTATGTTTTGATTTGGATCTCAGTAAAAGGTGGGAAAGAGAATCAAAGGGTCGTATGACTTCTTCCAGTCCTGTTTTACCTCTCTGGAGCCTTAGCCTTGTTTATCCCCATCCGCTTTCTACCCTGGTCCCTGGGTGACCTCCTTAGGCCGCCTACCTACCCCACCTGCTGGTGAACCGAAGAGTGCTCCGGGCTCGCTCTTGGCTCCTGTAGTCACTTCTCTCCGTGAATAGCCTGTGCTCCACCACAGTTCAGGGCAGACATGTGCTCACCAGCAGTGCTGCATTATCACTCTCTCCCTCCTTCCTCTCTGGGTGAGATGGTCTGTGCTCCCGGTTCATGAAGGAGAGGCCACTTCTCAGAATGGCCCAGCTCGTGGTGTGGCAACCCCAGGTCAAACCACGGGACTGACTCTTCTGCTGTACATGAGGCAGCCTCAGACCTGTCCCTCTTCAGCCACCGCTGCCAATGATGCAGCGCAAAGACCTGCACTCTCCCAGTGCCCGAGGTCAGCAGGCCAACTCTGACAAATGTGCTTCCCTACCGAAGCCTTCGTTCACCACAGCACTGCGGTTAAGTCACACGTGAAGGGGTCATTGAATGTGTGTCTAGCTCTGTGATAGCAGGGAGGCGGGGAATGAACGAAAGGAGAGGCCCTGGTGCCTGCCCTCCTTGGGAACAGAGGTCTTTTCTGTGTTGTAGGTATTTTGCGTGGGTGAGCTTGTCTGTGCCGTGATTGCTGATTCCGAGGTTCAGGCAAAGCGAGCTGCACAGCGAGTGAAGATTGTCTACCGAGATTTGGAGCCACTGATCCTGACCATCGAGGTAATGAGTTCAAAGGTTGCGCCAGAAGAGCAGATTTCAGTGGCATATCACTTAACATGCTCTTGACTGCAGAAACAGGAAAGAAAATCCAACTCAAAGTGGCGTCCGAAAAACAGGGGCTTTGTTGGCCTCAAACTCTATCAGTGTTAGCAAGAAAGCTGATCTTCTGCCTCTCCTCCTTGCTGCCCATGGTACAGGCTTTATCTCCTGTGGTGACAGGTTGGCAGCCAGGAGCTTCCAGTTCACGTCCAATAAGCAAGAAAGGATGCCATTGTCCCAACATCCCACGAGTAGGTCACATCCCTCTCTGGATTCATGACTGGCAAGAACTGGTGGTTAGTGCTGGCGGGGGGGTCAGATTTCTTTGCGGTTTATGGGCTGTATGGGGGAGTGATGGAGACCTAAACAGAAATCTGAGCACTATTTGGAAGGGGGCAGGTGAAAAGAATGCTGGATGGGTAACCACCAATGTTCAGGAGAGGGGACACACCCTAGGACTCCATATACACCTTCACCCAGACTCTTTCAGGTACACAGTGAGAACTAACAAGATGCTCTATGAAGCATATATTGGAGACGCTAGTTTTAGATCCTTTAATGCATATCTTAAGTAAGTATGAGAAATAGATCCTATGATGCCTACAGCTATTTTGGCAACTTAAACAAATTGGGGAACTGCATTTCCTATCCTGTTTTTTAAAAAGGATTTTGAAATTTATAAAGGTTTTCAGACTCATCTCCCTGAAATGATATGAGTATTCTTCTGCATATATTCCACTGGTTCTTATAATTTACTAAATAATAAAAGCATGAAAGTTGGGAAAGCATCATGAATAGATAAGATTCAGCACATACAGACTCAGTGTAATCTCGGAATACAATATTATCTCCACAACATAATAAATAAATTGGGCTCTAGGTGACTAGCATGCTCTGAGGCAGAAAATAAGGAAATAAGTTGGCCAAGATTAGTGTCTCCAGGAGAACTTGGCCTTGGTTATGTTTCCTATCATGCTGCTTCATGCCAAGGAACATAGTGTTTGTTTCTGGGCAATGTCCTCAGTGTTCTGAAATTAAAATAAAATCATGTCAAGGAGACAAAAACATAAAAGTTTAGTTGGAGTCAAAGAGTGACTATGCTTTCCAAATTTTCCTGGCCAGTTTCAAATTCAAACATTCTGTTCCCTTCTTAAACCCTTTTCATTCATATGTTGCCTGCTCTTCTTGCTTACTTTGTACATTCCTTCCTCAACATTTTGTTTTAGAGTTAGGCTTACTTCTTAGTAAGAAATTATGTCCGTAATACTTTATCAAAAATCTTGTTTGTAATTCTTTGCCCAATTCCAGTAGCTAAATATCTTCCCTTCCCCCTCACCCCACTTTCCAGCCAAATAAAATTCCAAATAAGCAAATAGACACCACTCTCTTCCCACCCCTTCCGCCCCAACTTGGACCGGCACATCTCTAATTGTCTGCCAGAGAATCCCAGCATCAAATACCAAACTTTGACATCGTGGAAAAGAGCTACTTCTTTATATCTTTATATATGTTTATATCAGAGGTTAAGCTCTCCAGGGTTAATCAACTCGATCAAGTAGATTTAATCAAACTGTATAGCAAGGAAGTATGTCCTGCTCCCTACACATTACAGTTCTTTTTATCACTTTGCTGACCAAGAAATATTCAGGAAATTAGCTCCAAGTTACTCAGAGAACAAGCAGCAAGGGAAGTGGAAAAAAAGATTAAACTTAAAAAAAAATTGGATTTATAAAACTTAATTTCTGTTTTGAACCTAGAATATCTGAGTCTTAGATTAATAAGAAAATCATATGAATTGATTCCATTAGGAAGTGTGTTATCAATCAAAATAGGATAAAAACAAATGGATCTCCAGCACTATCACTACTGTTTAACCTAGCTTATGCTGTTTTGAATTTTTAATAGTTTGAATGGGGAAATGCTATCAAAACTCTTGGCTCACGGGGTCAGGCTGATGACCATGGTGAGAAAACTATGCTCCCGACCAGAATCTCTCATCAATCGTCATGGTCAACCACGTGACCATAGCTAATACCTAGAGTTCTCTGTGTGTTTACCTTGTTCTAAGCAGGTTTCCTTCATTAACTCACTAAATGCTCACAACAATCCTATGAGGTAAAAACTTGTTATCCCCATTCTGATGCAGAAACTGAAAGACACAGTTACCCAAGGTCCAGCAGCTGATCAGCAATAGAAGCGATCAACAGACACTCTATCAAAGACCCTTGGCCCCATGGTAGTAGAAAAAAACCAACCCACTTTTTGAATGGAGGAAATGGCGGGATCACAATAGAACATCCCGTAAGGTATACTGATAGGTCTAGACACCGACTGGTGGCCAGAGGGAACCAGAGTTAGGAGAATCCCTAGCCGCCAGCAGGCTGGAATTTCATAGATGGACAATAATGCATTGTAGAAATTCTGGCAGGAGCTGGCATGTCACGTTTGCCAAGGACCCAGGGATTACAGCAAGATGAATTCCTAAGGATAGGTAAGAAAACCAACCTGGATTATTATAGCTACATCCCTGATTATGTGTACCTACTACTGTACCCCTTTCAGTAGGCATCTGGGAGAAGCCATTAGGAGCCAGAATATAAGTGGATTTGTGGTACCCACTCTGGACTTGTAATGGAATCTTTCTTCCAGGGCTGGAGGTCCCAGGTGCAAATGCTGTACTCATACCCCCAGAGGAGCTTGGGGCTGGCAGGCAAGGCCACCATGTCCTTATCACTAGAGTGTCTTCAGCTAACACTGACAGAGCACTTATTATATGCCGTGTAAGCTCTTTCATGCCTCATTTCATTCTATTCTTTCCACAACCCTATTGGAGCTATGTGCACAACTCTACCTTCATTGTACAGATGAGGCTCAAAGAAGTGAAGTAATAGACCCACAGTCAAACAGCTGGTAAATGGAGAAAATGGACACAACTCCGACTGGGTCCAGAGCCCAAGATCTAAACCCCTGTGCCTTGTTACACTGGCTGCATAACATGGGCTGTGGAATGAAAAGAATAATCTGCCTGGAAATATTAGTTCCGTAATGGGACCACCTGGTGCTAGGTGTTTTCTGAGCATACTTTTTTTTTTTTTGATGCGGACATTTGCATTTGCTCCATGGGGAGTCTTTCTGCAGCCTGGTTCTCAGCTCATGCGATTCCAGAGCAAGAGGAGCGCTGCGCAGACTCAGACGATGCAGCATCACATGTGGCTACTGCTGTAGGGCTGGGTCTCTTGCCCCGGGGGCCTCACTTTTCTGTTCTCTTTCTAGGAAGCTATACAACACAAGTCCTTCTTCCAGCAAGAAAGGAAACTGGAGTATGGAAATATTGATGAAGCATTTAAAATGGTGGATCAAATTCTTGAAGGTAAAACTATCTGAAAAGAATGATGAGAGGGGAAGCAACCCCGGCCTGCCCAGTTGTTATACAGATGGTGTCTGTTTTCCTGAAGGTCCGGAAACTGAGGCTCAGAGTGGTTAAGGAGCACCGTCATACAACAGCCACTAAGCCACGAAGCACTGTGGATTGATAGCTTTTCTCAGGATTTCCAAAGCCCATGTTTCTTTCTGTTTCATCCTTTCTGACTTCTCCCTCCCCGCTCCATCTCTGCTTTCTCCTTCCTTTCTTCTTTCCCTCCCTGTCTCCTTCCCCCACTTCCTTGCAGACTTCCTTTAGTTATGTATATATGTAATGAAAATTAAATTTCCCTCTTGGAAATCAGTTGATTTGAACTTTCCAATAAAATTTTTGTAACTTTTTATTTTGAAATAGTTTTAGATTTCAGAAAAGTTGCAGAAACATTAAAGAAACTCCTAATTACCCAGATTCCCCAATAGATGTTTCATGACACTTGCTTTATCATTCTGTGTGTGTGTGTGTCTCTGTCTCTGTCTCTGTCTCTCTGCCTGTCTGTCTGTCTCTCTCTCTATATATATATATATAGAGAGAGAGACATATGCACACACACACATTTTTTTCTGAGCCATTTGAGAGTAAGTTACTGACTTCATGCCTCTGTCCTCCTAAATACCACAGTGTCCATTTTCTAAGAACAAGGATATTATCTTACATAAACATACAGTTGTTTTTTTGTTTTTTTTTTTTTGCGGTACGCGGGCCTCTCACCGTTGTGGCCTCTCCCGTTGCGGAGCACAGGCTCCGGACGCGCAGGCTCAGCGGCCATGGCTCACAGGCCCAGCCGCTCCGCGGCATGTGGGATCTTCCCAGACCAGGGCACGAACCTGTGTCCCCTGCATCGGCAGGCGGACCCTCAACCACTGCGCCACCAGGGAAGCCCCCATCTGAGAATGTCTTTTTAATTTCTTTTTTTATCCTTGAAAGATATTTTCACTGAATATAGAATTCTGAGTTGACAGGTCTTTTAGCACTTGAAGAAATATGTTATACCAGTTCTTCTGGCCTCCATGGTTTCTGATGAGAAATCTGCTGTCTTTTGAAGTATTTTTCCCCAATAGGAGAGGCAGTGTTTTTCTCTCTCTTCTTTCAACATACTTTGTTTTTAGTTTTCAGAAGTTTGACTGTGATGTGTCTTGGCATGAGTTTCTTTGGTTTATCTTCTCTGGGATTTACTCAGCTTCTGTAAGTTGGTGTCTTTTACCAAGTTTGGGAAATTTTCACATATTACATCTTCAAATACTCGACTTTAATGACACAAATGTTCAGACTTTAATTTTAATCACAACTGTGTCTGAGGCTCTACTCATTTTCTTTTCAGTCTATTCTCTCTATTGCTCAGGTTGAGCAATTTCTATTGTTCTGTATTCTTGTTCCCTGATGATTCCCACTGTTCTCTCTATTCTGTCGTTGAGCTCATCCACTGAGCCCCTTATATTCTGAGTGTTGTATTTCTTAGTTCTAAAATTTCCATTTTGTTCTTTTATATCTTCTGTTTCTTTGCTGAGATTTTCTGGGTTTTTTCATTTGTCCCAAGTGTTTATGTAAATTAAAGCATTTTTATGATGGCTGCTTTAAAATCCTTGACAGATAGTTCCTACATCTGTGTCATCTCGCTGTTGGCATCTGTTGATTGTCTTTTCTCGTTCAAGTTGAGTTCTTGGTATGATGAATGACTTCTGATTTTATCCGGTTCACTCTGGATATTATGTTGTAAGGCTTTGGATCTTATTTAAATCATCTATTTTACCAGAACTCCTCTGACCCTGTGTTGGAAGGAACGAGGGGTGATGTCTTGTTATTGCCAGGTGGAGCATGGAAGACCAGGTTCCCTGTAGGGTCCCCATTAACACCACCCCAGCGGAAGATTTGGGGTACCTCATCACAGCTTGATAAGGGTGGAAGTCTAAGCTCCCCACTCAACTTTTGCAAACAGAGATAGGTCTTCAGTTTTTTCTGTAGTGTTTGGCTAGAGCAGAGTAGGTATTGCATAAAAGTTTTCTGTCTTGATAGGCTTCCGCTCTCCTGGTCCTTTGGCTAGAGAAAGTAGGCTTTTCTTGGGGGATTTTTTTTCTCTTTGCCTGTTGGTGTTTCTGGATTTCTGCTTCCCTGGCACCAAGTCTGGGATATATGAAGCAAACAATAACAAAACCCACTGAACTCAACATTGTGTCTTTCCTTGGGTCCCAAAGTCCCTAGCTGGTTTGCCTTCTCCTCTACTTTTCAGAACCTTCTTATGTTTCTTTTATTACATATAATGTCCAGAATTGTTAGCTGTACATAGAAGAAGGAACAGGGAGAAATGTATCTACTCCATCTCGTCTTGGAACTGGAATTCTCCTTGCTGTAGTATTTTGACTCTGAAAAGTCACACATCTTTCCCTATCACTCTAAGACCTACCCTGCTGGCAGACATGACACATTCCCCTGCAGAACTCTACTTCAAATATGCAGGTATAATAAAAGCTAAATATTGTTATCTTTGGAATACATAAACACTTGGAACAAATGAAAAAAAATAGAAAATCTCAGCAAAGAAACAGAAGATATAAAAGAACAAAATGGAAATGTAACCCACTGCCCCAGCAGAAGCACTGTCGTAATTTCTCTGTAATGAGATAACACCTGAGGGGTGCTACCTGTCCTATCTGACTGCCTCCTTGGTTCTGGAATATTTTCCTCTAACAGGTGAAATACACATGGGAGGTCAAGAACATTTTTATATGGAAACCCAAAGCATGCTTGTTGTTCCCAAAGGAGAGGATCAAGAAATTGATGTCTACGTGTCCACACAGTTTCCCAAATACATACAGGTAATGTGGGGACCATTATGGAGGGGACATGGCTAAGTGGTTTCTGTCAACAAGATATACCAAGAACAATTTAGAACATTTTAGAAACTGAAGGAGTTTGGAATACTAATAGCCATATCCATTTGGGTATTAATCACCATACAACTTTAAAACGTTTAAGATAGTATTATGAAAGTAATGGCCTTCTGTTTGTGGGTCTGTAACTTTAAAATCAGTTATGGGATCAGCCGGTCTCTTTTTCTATACTCTTGACACTGTTAAGAACACGAAAGAAATGATGACTATAGTCAACACTGCTGTATTATATATGAAAGTTGTTAAGAAACAGATCCTAAGAGTTCTTGTCACAAGGAGAAATTTTTTTCTTTTAATTGTATCTATATGAGATGGTGGATGTTAACTAGACCTATTGTGGTAATCAATACATGTAAATCAAACCATCATGCTGTGTACCTTAAACTTATACAGTGATGTATGTCAATTATTGCTCAATAAAACTGAAAAAAAAACCCCAAAATTTAACAAAGGAAGGCCTGCCCTCCAAAACTTACAGTCACCTAACTCACATGAAGCAGTTAGGAAATAGTACTGGGCAGAATGCAACCAGCAAAGTCAGAATTTACATAGGTGGAAGAATTAAGGGAATGGAGGTTTGTAAAGCCCGAGAATCATCCAGGAAGTCTCATGAAGATGAAGTCTTAAGCTGGGATTTACAGTGGGAATGAGGTTCGTCTAGATGGTGAGAGGAGAAGCCATTTCCAGGGAGTTCCACACCACGATCAAATGCCACTGATTCATTCATTCATTCATTCACTTGTCCCTTCTGCAAACACTTTTTGCCTGTGTCCTATATGCCAGGCAGCATGCATGTAAAGCAGGAGGAATAGTATGAAGACTGCCCAAGCTGGAGGTGCCTGGGATGGCTAGTTTAAGCATCAGGGTGAAAGTAAGGGGAACAAACACTGGGGTCTTGATTCAGTAGGTCACAAGGAGCCAGTGTCATTACCAGAGCAAGTAGGAATGTGGGAATGTGGAGAATGAGGCCTCTTAGAAGGTGGAACACTAAGAAGGATCAGGCGAATTCCATTCCATTCCTGTCGTGCCTCTCACTCCCTGTGTGACATTGGTCCCATCACTTCATTCCTCTTGGGCTCCCTGCCTATAAAAATGAGTTATTAAGACTTAATGACCTGGACTTCCCTGGTGGCACAGTGGTTAATAATCCACCTGCCAATGCAGTGGACATGGCTTCAAGCCCTGGTCCAGGAAGATCCCACATGCCACGGAGCAACTAAGCCTGTGCACCACAACTACTGTGCCTGCGCTCTAGAGCCCGCGTGCCACAACTACTGAGCCTGCGCACCTACTGAGCCCGTGCTCCGCAACAAGAGAAGCCACCACAACAAGAAGCCCGCGCACCGCAACGAAGAGTAAGCCCCGCGCCTTGCGTGCCACAACTAGAGAAAGCCCGCGCAGCAACAATGACCCAATGCAGCCAAAAATAAAAAATAAAAGAACAAACAAATAAATAAATTTATAACAACAACAACAAAAAAAGACTTAATGACCTCAAACATTAGGATGGCAAGGAAGAGCAAGGCCTACATCCAGGGAAGACCGACCAGCCAACTGAATCCGAATGAAGGGTGAGGAGTGCTCGTTCTCCAGTGGAGACAGTGGTGTGCAGGGAAAAGACCCAGTCTGAGAGAGGCTTGGAAGGCCACGAAATCTCACTGCTGCAGGAAACATATCCCAAAGGATACCTTGGGTGTAGTTCATGGGGAAAAATTTTTTTTAATTTTATTATCACAAAAATATCTCATTGATATTGGAAGGACTACTTAATGATAGTTCTGGTGCTGTCATTACAGCTAAATACTGCTGAGCTCAGCATGGATGCATGCTTAGGTTACTGGAAATCATCCCATTATTTAGTATAAACACACAATTTGTGTATCATGTACAACATTAAGGAATCAAAATGTGTAAGGACTATTCCCACTCCCTTGCTGCAGACGGGTCAGATTAATGAGAACTGTTATCATTCGCAGGACATAGTTGCTTCAACCTTGAAGCTCCCAGCTAACAAGGTCATGTGTCATGTAAAGCGTGTTGGTGGGGCTTTCGGGGGGAAGGTGATGAAAACTGGCACCATGGCAGCCATCACCGCATTTGCTGCAAACAAGTAAGTGGAGAAAATCTGTTAAGTAAACTAAAAATAAAGTGAGGTCACATTGAATATTTTCAATATTGCGGTTAAGGAGGAAGAATCTGGGTCAAGGTTATTTAAAATCACATATAATATACAAATATACAAACCAGCTGCCAGCTTATTACAACTTCTTTATTTTATATTGTCAAACTACATACTATAAAAACAAAAATGAGAATCAATTACTGAAAAGAGTAAAAACCACAGTAAAATATATAATACCTGGAGATGGACAGAAGCAGATCCTGAAAGGTTGGGGTTACTTGTCCTTAGCACCTGTATATCTACATAGGTCAGTTCAACTTTTTGAGGTAGACATTTATATCTATCTATATATCTACACCTATACATATCTCAAAAGGTTTATATACATATAGATAGATATAAATATGTGTATCTCAAAAGTTGTGTGTGTGTGTGTATATATTTTTTCCCCTTAATTTAAATGGAAAATTTGCTTCTGTTATGCTTACCTTTATTTATAGTACCATTTTCCTTTAAGGGTATCAGAATATAACCATAGGAAATTGTCTTTGGAACAGGCACACCTAGAAGGCTTAATTTCTTTGCTAAGTAATGTACGTCAGTTCCTCTGCCCCATGACACAAAAAGACCTTCATTCCAGACCTGTCCCATCAGGGAATACTTGGCAGTCAGACACCACTTGAGTTCCTCCATTTGTAACCATCTATAATGTGGCCTTGGGACTGTTTGCCTATCATGGAGGTGATAATCACAGTGGGAAATAACCCCAAAGCAATACTCCGGAGCCTTGGGCCTGAGAGCCCCCTTGCATAAGTAGTGAGTGCCAGGCACTGTGCCCTGACCCAAAGGAAGAAGTCACTGGTGTGTGCCTGAGAGCAGCACAGCCTGGGCTCAGGGAGTCACTTTGCTGTTCTGCAGTGTGTGTGGATGCCACCAGGCTCTCACTAGGCGTTACATAAACCCTAGATAATACCTGTTAGGTAAAAGAGTTTACCTCTCCCGATTTTTTTTTTTTTTTTTTTCCTGTTTTAGGCATGGTCGTGCAGTCCGCTGCATTCTGGAACGAGGAGAAGACATGTTAATAACTGGAGGCCGCCACCCTTACCTTGGAAAGTATAAAGTGAGTAGAAGGATGGAGGATTTATGTTGTAAATATAACATAACAGAAATGCAGAGGGCAGCATCTGGCTACTCTCTACTGGGGAATGACAGTGAGCAAATCAACAAATTGTGCGTCACACTGTCTCTTCCTTGTGCTAACTGATTACTGGCTGGTTCAGTGAAGCTTTTCTGCTTTCCTCAAAGATACCAGTTTGTGGAAAAAGTACGAGCTGGTATTGGCTGCTACAGAGTGCATAGCTGGAAAACATGTGAGTATATACATACGTCCATGAAAGTGGATCTGATAACCACACTATTCCCACAGTTTTATACGTGGGAGGTAAAAACAGAATAATTTCTGTAACAATAATGTTATGCGAAATTGCAAATGCTTGCCAACAGCTTCCTCATTTATCAATATGTCAAAGGTATTTTGGTAAAACTCTGTACCAGAAATTCCTAATTCCTAGAAAAATTTCTGTAGCAGAAAATAAGTATTCTTTTGCTTTATAAGAAATAAGTTTACTTGTCAGAATGGGCTAACTGCTCTAACAACTAAAAACTCTCTGGGACTTAGACCTTTTTTGTGTTAATTCTTGCTCAAGTAACAGCCCAGTGTAATCAGAGGAGGGTGGGAGGTGGGCGGAGAACAGGAGAGAACCCTGCTACACAGAATCACTCATGGACTCAAGCTTTTTCCATCTAGTAACACCACCATCCTCCCCTCAGACCGCACTGTTGAATATGGAAGCCACTAGGCACATACGGCTATTTAAATTTAAATCTACTAAGTTAAATGAAAGTTAAAATTCAGCTCCAGGGCTTCCCTGGTGGCGCAGTGGTTGAGAGTCCGCCTGCCGATGCAGGGGACGCGGGTTCGTTCCCCGGTCCGGGAGGATCCCACGTGCTGCGGAGCGGCTGGGCCCGTGAGCCATGGCCGCTGAGCCTGCGCGTCCGGAGCCTGTGCTTCCCAACGGGAGAGGCCATGACAGTGAGAGGCCCGTGTACCGCAAAAAAAAAAATTCAGTTCCACAGTTGCATTAACTATATTTCAAGTGCTCAATAACCACCTGTGACTAGTGGCTGCCATATAGGACATGCAAATAGAGAACATTGCCATCATCACAGGAAGTTCCATTGGTTAGCACTGCCCTAAAGACTCTTTGCCCTCCACTGGATTTTCTGCAGAGGGCAGCAGACAAGGGAAGGGAAGGGAAGAGAGGGAGCAGAGTGTTGTGTGGGAGATGTTCTGAGCACCAGGCCTGGAAGTGGTGGTCCTTGCTTTAATCGACACATTATTGGCCAGAACTTTGCCACCTAACTGCAAGGGGGCATGGGAAATGTAGTCTTCCTGCATGCCGAGGATGAAAGACAACAGGATTTGTTGAACACATCACATCGTTTCTACCACAACTGGTGTACCTGCATACATATTGTTAGAAGATAACGAGTGTATCTATTTCAACTTACATTCACCCTAAGCTATATTTTGAATTGGGTTTAGTGCAACATAGATTGATTAGAGCAAACTTTGTCCTGAAGGAGACCACATTTTAGCCGTTGAGGGAGAAATAAGACTTACACATATGAAGTCTTATGAAAACATAATAATCTCAGGTTAAAGGAGGAGGTGCACATAGTAGAACTATGGGGAGAGATGAATATGAGTTGGGGTGTGTACAGGAAACTTCTTAGAGAAGGTGAAACGTAAATGACCTTCAAGAATGGATTGGCAGAAAGAAGGCATACCAGGTGGTGGGAATAGTAGCAGCATAAATGCAGAGGTGGGATACACACGGCCTGTTTGATAGGGGCAGGAGTAAGAGGAGAAGGGGAATTAGAGCACAGAGCACTTACTGGAAAGTAATGGGAAATAAGATGGGTTGGGTTAGGTGATGCCAGGCTCAGAGTGGCCTGAGAATCCCAGGATGGGGGGTTAAACTTGATCTCATAAGATACAGTGAGACTGAGTAGATACTTGACCAGTCAAGTGTCATAACCAAACATGGGTGCTTTGAGGGGGAGAATATGATGGCACTGGGCAGGACGGCCTAGCGAGGAGGGAGGACGCAGACCGCCTGGAGGCAGCTGATGCTTTCAGACGTGAAGCAGTTGGGGTCTGGCTACGATAGGAAGATGTAGAAAAAGAGATGGGTCCAAGAGCTATTATAAAATAAAATAGAATTCGGTGACAAACTTAGCAAAATATAATGGAGAATAAAAACCACAAACATGCCTTGGAGGTTTCTGATAGAAAGAGCCAAGTTGGAAGGAGGAAACAGTCTAGACGGACAGGGATGAGTTTATTTGTGTGTTTGGAGAAGAAGTGACAGTGGGACATTTAAAAGTGGAAATGTCCTTCATCGATATGGGACTTTATTGAAAAGACTGGATTATAAGTTACAGAAACCATCAGCATAGTGATGATTAAAACCTTGAGAAAATAATGTGTTCTGATGGAGGGTAGTATGAGGACAGGAGATGATATTAATAATATTTACAGTAGTATTATTTAGGATACTTGCTAGGTTTCAGTCACTGGCTTATGATTTTGCCTGCATTACCTTACTTATTGCCAGGTCACAGATAGTCAGAGAGGTTATATGACTTGCCCGAGATCACAGAGTGGGTTAAGTGGCAGACCCAGGATTCAGACTTAAACTGCTGAATTCATAGTTCATGCCCTTGACTTCAGTTTGAATTTGGCTCCAGTCAACAAAAATCATTAAAATAAACTTTACTTTTATTATCATTATTATTTTCTTTTGGCTACGTCGCATGGCTTGCGGGATCTTAGTTCCCTGATCAGGGATCGAACCCGGGCCCTGGCAATGAAAGCACAGAGTCCTAACCACTGGAGCACCAGGGAATTCCCAAAATGAACTTTAATAAGTTCAGAAATATTGAATACATCTTAAAAGCAAGGAAGATATTTATTTAAAAGACCTCCAGCAACACCAAATGCTGCTGAGAATTGTGATGAAATTGGGCCCTATGAGAAAAATGTGCACAGTCCATTATGTGCAGGCCACCAGATTTGGAGATTCGAAGATCGCTGGCTTTAGGGGAAAAGGTTTTGGTGGAAATATGAGGATGGGAGTCAGAATTCAAGAACTTATGGCGAGAATAAGAGGTCAAGAAATATGCAGTTGATTTGCTTTAGGAGGAGAAAAAAGATTGAACAGTAGTGACAGATTAAACAGGAGGGTTTTTGTGTGTGTTTGTTTTGCTCTTATATCTTTCTCTATCCTTCCTTTTTATTGTTACTATTTTTATTTGTGGCAAAATACACATAACATAAAATTTACTATCTTAACCATTTTTAAGTGTACAGTCCAGTGGCATTATTAAGTACAGTCACATTGTTGTGCAGTCATCACCATCCATCTCTGGAATTCTTTTCACCTTGCAAAACTGAAACTCTGTACCCATTAAGCAATAACTCCCCATTCCTTCCTCTCCCAACAGCCCCAGGAAACCACCATTCTACTGTCTGTCTCTGTGCATTTGACTACTTTGGGTGCCTCACATAAATAGAACCATACAGTGTTGGTCCTTTTGTGACTGACTTATTTCACTTAGCATAATGTCCACAAAGTTCATCCATGTTGTAGCATGTGTCAGAATTTTTTCCTTCCTTTTTTTGACTGAATAATATTCCATCGTATGTATACGCCATATTTTGTTTCTCCACTCATTTATTGATGGACACTTGAGTTGCTTCTACCCCTTGTGAATAATGCTGCTGTGAACATAGGTATACATATATCTCCCTGAGATCCTGCCTTCAATTCCTTTGGATAAATACCCAGCTGCACCGTTTTACCTTCCCACCAAGAGTGCACAAGGGTTCCAGTTTCTCCACATCTGCACCAACACTTATTGTTTTGTTTCTGTTTTTCAGGGTTTTTTCTTTTTGCTATAGCAGCTATTCTAATGGATGTAAGGTGGTATCTTATGGTTTTGATTGGCATTTCCCTAATTATTAGTGATGCCGAGCATCTTTTCATGTGCTTGTTACCCATTTTGTATATTTTCATTGGAGAAGTGTCTATTCAAGTCCTTTGTCTACTTTTTAATCAGGTTGTTTGGGGCTTTTTGTTGTTGAGTTGTAGGAGTTCTTTATACATCCCAGATATTAACCCCTTACCAGATATATGGTTTGCAAATATTTTCTCCCATTCTCTGGATTGCCTTTTCACTCTGTTGATTGTATCCTTTGATACCGGGAAGTTTTAAATTTTGATATCATCCAATTTATCTATTTTTTCTTTTGTTGCTTATGCTTTTGGTGTCTTATCCAAGAAATTGTCAAATCTAAGGTCATAAAATTTTTCATCTATATGTAGAGGGTTCGCAAGTGACAGAGTAAACTTTAGAGAGACTGGGTCCCCCGAACCAGTATCAGAAGTCCATTCTCTTTCCCCAGGCTGGATTCATGAACGATGGCAGAATCTTGGCCCTGGATGTAGAGCATTATAGCAATGGAGGTGCCTCCCTGGATGAGTCATTACTTGTAAGTGTTTTAATGAGCAAATTCCCATTCTGGAAAGTGTTACGTAAAATTATTTAATTCAGAAAAATGTTCAGTAGTTAAATAATATTTAATTATAAAAGCGTAAAGATTCGCAATGCAGGGAGCGAGTAGACTCATGTTACTTACTGGTGCCCCCAGGGGTGAGCCCAGAGATACTGGCTAAGTCTGCATCTGTGTGTTATCTCCGTGTTTCCCAAACTTAGAGCTCTCTTCCCAGATGCAAGCATTAGACCTTCACCTTGACCCCACTGATGTTTTGAAATGGATAATTCTTTGCTGTAGGGCCGCCCTGTGCACTATAAGAGGTCCCTCAATATCATTGGCTTCTATCCAGTATGTGTCAGTGGCGCAGCTACCCTCCAGACCTAACAACCCAAAATATCTCCAGACATTGGCAAATGTCCCAGGAAGGAAGAGGGGAAAATTGCCCCTGGTTGAGAACAAATGCATTAGGCCAAATACCAGCATTTTTTTCCCTGTTTTTCAGGATATTTTATTCTGTAAACTGAGAGAGAGTCTACATTCTGTAGACTGAGAGGGCCTATGAATGCTTCAAAGGCTTTTGGAAATTTTTAAAACCTGGGGGAAAATGCATTAGCCCTAATGTGAAAATGTAAAAGTAATGATTTCAAAAAAATTATTCAAATCTTTAAAAATCATTTTACAGTAAAAAGGCATTTAATTTGAGACATGGGTCAAGGTCAGCATGTTTGATGTGACGTAGGTCATTTCTGGCCTGATTTTGGTCCGAAGTCTCAGGATGGTAAAACAGGTGCACAAGGATGAGGTCTCATCACATCAACTCTGGATTTCCCCAGATAATAGAGATGGGACTTCTGAAAATGGAAAATGCCTACAAGTTTCCCAACCTGCGCTGTCGGGCATGGGCGTGCAGAACCAACCTTCCGTCCAACACGGCTTTGCGAGGGTTTGGCTTCCCTCAGACAGGGCTGATCACCGAATCCTGTATCACGGAAGTTGCAGCCAAATGCGGGTTGTCTCCTGAGAAGGTAAAAGTGAATTCGTTTCACAGACAAACGATAGTGAATTTTAGAGGCGGGAGGGCCCCGGGGAGTCTTCCTGTTGAGGAATTTGTGGTCCATAGGGGCCACATGATTTGCTGGAGGTAACCCAGCTAACTAGTTAATACAGAGCAGGACTCCAGAGTTCAGGGGTCCTTGTCTTACTCGGGCTCCTCAAAAATCCTGGGGCAGAGGGTATTGAGAAGTGAGCTCTGGATTCATTGTTAGTGAGAAGTCTCCATGGGTTAGAAGTTTAACTGCTACTAATAAGTTCTGTCAAACCCTTCTTTCCTCTGCTTCCTTAACATCTTAGGGAGCTGTCATCTGAGTCATTTCAGTTACCAAAATGGCCTCCTTTCTGTTCTTTAAGTCTTGGTCCCAATTTCATTCATTAACAAGCTCGGTTCCCTTCCCAGGATCCTGGAGTAGAGTTAAGGTGGGCAGAAGGTGTGCCCTCTGCCCCCTTCTCCGTCCCGTGAGGACCAGGGAAAACAGACAGCATCTCCCCAGCTGACTTCTCCCAGCAAGCTCTCTGTCCTCTTCTTGGTTAGATGAAGCCACTTTTCAAGTATGTTGTCTCCGGGCTCCATTTCTGCCAGCCCTCTCAGAAATTGACAGTCCCCTGCAAGCATTAAATCTCCAACTGACCCTCAGCTGGCCCCTCACGCAGCATCCCCTGAAGCCCACACCTCTTGGCCCCATGCTGCAGCCATCCATGGAAAGCCCCAGTCCCTGATTCATCTACCTCCTCCCCCCCGCAGCACTAGAATTTGTGACCATAGACAGGAGCCATCATCTTTATGTCTCTTGAACTTGGGGGGGGGGCCCTGCCCCTCCCTTCCTGGCTGTCTCACCATGGCCTCTTTCCCAGATGTGCTGTCACATTGGTAGCACTAGGAGGAGGATCAGCTAATGACCTCCCTTCATCCCCAGAGAAGATGGAGGAGAGAGTAGCCATCCTTCAAAACACCACAGCAGGGGGCTTCCCTGATGGCGCAGTGGTTGAGAGTCTGCCTGCCAATGCAGGGGACACGGGTTCGTGCCCCGGTCCGGGAAGATGCCACATACTGCGGAGCGGCTGGGCCCATGAGCCAAGGCCACTGAGCCTGCGCGTCCGGAGCCTCCGCAACGGGAGAGGCCACAACAGTGAGAGGCCTGCGTACCACAAAGAAAAAAAAAAAAAAAAAACACCACAGCAGGGATTTCCCTGGTGGTCCAGTGGTTAAGATCCACACTCCCAATGGAGGGCATCTGGGTTTGATCCCTGGTCAGGGGACTAGGTGCCACATGCTGCAACTAAAGATCCCGTGTGCCGCAACTAAACATCCTGCGTGCCACGACTAAAGATCCTGCGTGCTGCAACTAAAGATCCCGCGTGCTGCAACTAAAGATCCTGCATGCCGCAACTAAAGATCCCACGTGCCGCAACTAAAGATCCCGCGTGCCACAACTAAGACCCAGCACAGCCAAATAAATAAATAAATATTTTTTAAAACCCCCCAAAACAAAAAAAAAAACACCTTCCCCAAAATGGCACAGCTCACTAATTTCCAGTCATCCTTTTATAATGATCTGGGACTTTTTGGAGGGGGAGATGGGAAGAAGATATGTCTGTAATGACTCCTGTCAGCTTGGGGAGAGGGCTGGCCTCAACTGCTGAGAGTTTTCTCAGCTGAGAATGTGAAGTACTTGACCTTTTGTTCTCAGCTGGGTGCCTTAGTCACCAATTTCTGGGAATTCAGGAAGAATTCTACTCTGCTTCAGACATCCTGGGACAGAATCACTTAATTGGCTTTTCATCCTAGTTATGGGCTATATTTAAACAAACTTTCATAGTTTCCTGTTTGGAAGTGAGTGGTCTTCTCTTGCCTCAGCATCTGAAAATTGAAATCACACGGATCATGTAGCCTGGAATTAAATTCAGCATTACCTTTCAACAGATACTCACAAGTACAACTGGAATTAAGAGTCCACAGTGTACCTGGACTGCACTGTTGAGTTATATAAGAAATATGAGGAAAGGAGTCCTTCCTCTGAACTTACACAGGAGCGGCATCGAAGGCATATAAGTGCTAACACATTTGATAGAGGCTCTGAGTAGAGGAAGAGGAAGATGTTATGTGTTGGGAAAGGCTTCAGCAAGGAGTAGATTGAACTCAGTTTGGGTTTTCTATGATGAGCAGAATTTGACTAGGAGGACAGTGGGTGGGAGAGACTATGTCTGCCTAGTGCCCCACCAACCCTTTTGATCTCCTTCTCTTTTGTAGGTCCGAACGATAAACATGTATAAGGAAATTGATCAAACACCCTACAAACAAGAGATTAATGCCAAGAACCTGATCCAGTGTTGGAAAGAATGCATGGCCATGTCTTCCTACGCCCTAAGGAAAGCAGCCGTAGAAAAATTCAACTCGGAGAACTGCTGGAAGAAGAAGGGGCTGGCAATGGTCCCCCTGAAGTTTCCTGTCGGCCTTGGATCAGTTGCTGCTGGTCAGGTCAGTTCTCCAAACAGACAAATCAAAAGGTGTTGAGGAAACTTTCCATTAAGGTGGATTAGCCATATGGTTGCAATGTCTAACTGTTCAACTTCCCCAGAGCTGTGCTCCGTCCAACTAGTTTTTCTCCAGAGGAGACGAGAACTACTTTGCCCACTTCCCCAGGGTTGGTGACAAGCATTCTTGCTAGGAAATTGGGAGACCCAGCACCTATTCCTGGCCTTGGAATTGAACAGCTGCATTAGCTCACTGTGGGCCCATATCACTTAAGTATAAAATACTTAAGTATTGGGGGACCAATGACCCCCAAGACTCCTCTTCAGATACTCTGATTCTGTGAGATAGAAACAGGAAATGGAAGAGTAACAAAAGCTGCAAGGCATTCGGTGCTCCTCCCATTTTTGGTGGGCTGGGGAAAATTACATCCAGAAAAATAGATCATTTAAATATCTTTTCAAACAATCGTAGAAGTTTTTTTTCACTTTATAGCCGTTAAAGGTATCACGGGGAGGACTGAAAATCTATTCTTTTTTTTCTTTTTAATAAATTTATTTATTTATTTTTGGCTGTGTTGGGTCCTGTTGCTGCACGTGGGCTTTCTCTAGTTGGGGCGAGCGGAGGCTACTCTGTTGCGGTGCGCGGGCTTCTCATGGCGGTGGCTTCTCTTGTTGCGGAGCACGGGCTCTAGGTGCATAGGCTTCAGTAGTTGCAGCACACGGGCTCAGTAGTTGTGGTGCACGGGCTTAGCTGCTCCGCGGCATGTGGGATCTTCCCAGCCCAGGGCTCGCACCCGTGTCCCCTGCATTGGCAGGCAGATTCTTAACCACTGCGCCACCAGGGAAGTCCTGAAAAATCTATTCTTGTTGTTTACTTTCTTTAATTGATTAAATGAATTCCCTGCTCGGTTGCTTAAACCTCACTTGCAGGTTCCACCTCTTCATTCTTGAGTGGAACTTACCCCGAACAGCTGGTGGTCTTTATTGTCGCTCATTGTACAGCAGGGACGTGGGAACCCTGTTCCCTATGTTCTTCCATGTCCGTATGTGTATCTGTACATACATGTGGATGAGGTGGCAGAGCCCTCAAAACGGTAGTCCCTCCCCTTCGCAGAGTTCACGCCTTCGGCTGAACCGTGAAGAAGGTACGGCAGGTGTGTGTTTTGAGCGCTGACAGAATAGGGATAAGTGGGGGTGGGGCCGTGAAGAGCACTAGTGTGTAGGCCGTGTGATGGGGAGGCCAGGAAAAGCAGGCAGGAAGGCCCTTCCCCCGTTTCCACACCCATCATTCACCCATCTATCCTGACTCAGCCTGGATGAAATCACCAGAACGTTTTCATGCAGCTTTGATTGTAGGTGGGTTAACGCAGAGGGGCATATAACAACACAGTGGCGATCTGAGTGCAGCCTTCCTATGCCTCTCCTGTTTACGATGGCAAAACAGCACAGATGTTGTTTAGTCATCTGCCTACAATTTACTCAGATGAGAGAGTCAAGAGGCTGTGGTTGAGGAATAAAGGCAAAAACAAGGTTATTAAAAAGGAACGGAAGGGGGAAAACTATCCCTAGAAAAGGGTTAGCGAGCAGTGACGCTTTATATATAGTTTTGGGGCAAACTGATTAGCCAGCGGCCAGCGAAGAGGTCAGTCTGGGCCGTCTGTCCTTGAGTACACCGACCAGGATCATGCAGAAAACAATTTCCATTGTATATGAATCTTCTGGAAATTTGGGGGCGTTAGGCTGTGGGTGGACATGGCAGGCTGTCTCTATTCAATGGTTGCCATTACTTAATACCTGGCCTCCACAGGAGACTAGGTCTGTCCCATTTCCCTCATCAGAAATTTCTCAAAAGGTAGATAAAAATTAACGATAATTACTGAGCACCTACGATGTTGTAAGTTCTTTTAGATTTTATCTCATCCAGCCCTCAGGGCAATCTATAAGATTTGTGACCTTATGTTAATGATGAGAAACTGAGGCTCAGAGAGCTTAAATAACTTGTCCAGAGTCCCACAGCTGCTGAGAGGCGGGGCCGGTGCTGGAACTCAGGTCTCAGAGGCTCCAGAAGCTGTGCTTTGTCAGCTACATCAAGCTGCTTCCCCATAGCACCTTCTGGGGGGAACTGAGGTGGGATTCAGCTCAGCTGGGAAGAAACTAGACAACAGCCAGCAGCACAAATTCATTCTCAAAGGCTCCTGAGACGCCTTCCCCACCACCACCATCCCCTCCCATCCTTGCCTGGAAACCAGCTTCTGTGCTTAAAACATTTGCTTAGGGCTGAATTGCAGAGTTGAACTGAGGAGTTTGAGATCACTCGGGCTGCTTCCTGGAAGCCATACGCTGAAAGCCTCTGTTCTGAAGCAAACCAGATAGAGGGGGGAACTAGAGCACCTTCTGCGTCTACGGCCCTAGGCTGGGTGATTTGCAATTTCCCACTTGATTTAAGCCCTATCTCCCCTCTGTTGGCTGGTGTGATTCTGTTTCATAGAAGGGGGAGCTGAAGCCCACAGAGGTCCGCTCTCCTACGGAAGGACATCCAGCTAGTGAGTGGTAGAACAAGGACTTGACTTCAAGACTGTGCTCCCAACAGCTGAGGGTGTCAAACATGCCTCACCTGCATTATATTTAATTCCTAGACAGAGCACTGAAGTGCGCACAGTATCTAATGAACCTCTGTATTCCCAGTGCCTTCATACGGCACCTGGCACAGAAGAGGAACTCAAACGTTTGAATGGCTGAGACATTTTGGGAATCTGTTGGGTCAAAGCTCATGTCTCACCAACACCAGCAGTCATTGCTTGAGGACTTACATTTCACAGACTAAGTTCCAAGTTTATATTGGACAACTCTCTGTTCCCACGTGCCAGTTGTGCTGATTTCGCAGATGCAGCTTTGCAGAATTATCTTTTCTGGCGCTAACAATGAGCCACCCGGTGGTACCACTTAACTGAACCGAATTCGACATTGTAAGTGGCCCAAGAAGACTGCAGCAGCACGTGGGACAATTACTCAGCAGTCTCAGACAGAAATGCTGCCCTGACACACAGGCAGAGCGCTGCTGCCAGCGGGGTCACACGTGATGAAATGCACAATCCCCTGTACTTGTAGTTCAATCACATGTGCCAGTTACACATTTCACCCACAAGCAACTTCTGAATTGCTGGCAGAGCCAAGGAGGCCAAATAGAGTGTCTACAAGCTTAAGGAACAGATTAAATGGCTATGCTGTTGCCAATTCATTTATCAAACTTTTATTGAGTACTTACTACTCATGAGTTACTATGTGGCTTTGCAAAGGATGCCTTAGGACATGGACTTTCCTTTCAGGGGGCTTACATTCCAGTAGAGTACAAAGAGGTGCCGTAGAATGGAGCCCAGGAGCAGCCACTGCAGCTGGCATCCCCCGCCGTCGGGTGCATAACCCCTGGGCAGCCCGCCCCAGGTGCTCTGTAGAGGATGTCACTCCTTATCTTTATTGTTTAGAGAATAAATGACCAGGAGCACAAGACAGTGTTTCCAGGACTGATATGTCAGCAGACAGTAGAACGTGCTCTGCTGGATCTCCCCAAGGCACTTGGATATGATTATTCTGGCAACGATGCCTTTCCTAAGGTTCTAAGATTCTCCCTTGGGCTGTGAGTGTAGGTGCCTTTGTCCTCAGAGAAAGTGCTCCTATGTCCCCATTTTCTCAATACATCCCTAGTTTATACCAGCTGACCAGGTAAATAGAGCCCATTTTCACGGTCAAAGTGCCTGATTTGGAATGCTAGAGGGTTCTGCGTGTCATTTGCTAGAGTAGTGTGAACCTTTGGATGCCAGTAAAGAGGCAGCTCTCCAAGTGTGGCCCATGGCGCACAGGTGGCTCTAAAGGTCCTTCTGGTGGGCAAAGAATCTATCTAGGAATGCACTCCTTTCCTTGGGCATATCTGGTGATTGACACGCAGTTCCTTTGACTTTCACTTCTGACCAGGGTTGTTTATAACTAATCTAAGTGAGTAAAGCAAGGCTTAAAAATTTTAGCTTCATTAAATGGAAATTAGCTTGTTACCAGAATTTTCTGAAGACCTGCCTTTACAAATCCTAGATTATTATGCCACTCTGCATAGAAGCTTAGATATTAAGAAACCTAGCCGATAGCTTTTAGTGACCCCTGGCTGGCCTAGACTACATCTAAGAGGCTGACATTTCCCAGTTGAGCAGCAGTAAAGGTGTGCCTTGGAGACCCCCTGAATCACAGTGGAACCAGTAGAAGCATTTTTCTCTAGGACCATATGCTGTTAATATTGCTCGTGTACTGGAGACTCAAAGTGAAGACGCCATTCACATTTTCTGCAGTCTCCTGGGATATCTCAGTCTCCTGGCCCATCTCCATACCCCCTAGTTTAGCACAAGCAGACTTGGCAAGAAGGCACATTCCTATCGACTGTAAAACATGCTTAGCTTAGAGCCTGGGTGTTTCTGACCACAGCAGCCTTTTATTCTATGTTAGCTGTTTGGTTCCTTCTGTATTCCTGTGGGAGCTGTGCAGTTAGATAAGATTACTTTGAAGTTCTCTTCGAACTCTAAAGCCCTATAACTCTGGGCCAAGGTGACTGAGGGTGGGCTTAGCTCATTTTGCAGCAAAAATGTAATGTCTCTCTGCCCCATCTTATTTGGATTTTTATTTTTGCTTCTCTATAACATACCTACAACTATGGGGATAAGTGTTCATGTAAACAAGTCTTCCTTCTTCCCCAAACTATCTATACTTAACTTTGCATTTAAAACTGACGACACCCTCTCCCCCAAAACACCCAAATCCAGATTATTGTTCCACCCTGGGTAGGGGGGATCCTTGAAGGTACCAGTGCGCTCAGCTTTTCTACTGAGGAAATAGTAGCGTAAGCAGCCTAACTAATCCTGCCCCAGACTCACAGCCATCCAGCGACAAGCTGGCCTCTTGTGGGACGATCATGAGGCAGCACCTGTCCCAGCCTTGCCCTGGCTCTGCTCAGTGCTCTCAGGGCAACGGGGAAAGGGTCTGCGTTTATTTTGGCAGATCGGGAAAGGAGGGAGGGGATGCTTTACGGGGAAAAGGTTTTCTAATTGACGAGATATGTGATAATGTCAATCAAAAAGATCGCGGCAACTGTTTTCATCTTTTTTGCTTAGGCTGCTGCCCTGGTTCACATTTATCTAGATGGGTCTGTGCTGGTGACTCATGGTGGAATTGAAATGGGGCAGGGGGTCCACACTAAAATGATTCAGGTAAGAGTGCAGATAATTGGATTAAGTCGGATGTGTGCTTGTAGATATGTGTAGGAGAGAGAAACCTGGAGTGTACATCTTCTGTTCCCAAATAAAAAGGATAGGAGACTTTAGCTTTGACTACTTCAGCTGCTAAGCTATTCACAGAAACTGGGTAAACAAGCCAGTTGTAACTGACCCTCCTGAAAGAATGTGGTAGAATAGCCTCTGGTTGTCTTACTGCTAAAGAAGGTTGTTTGGTCATTTGCTGCTTTCCTTTGGATATATTAACAAGTGTGTTGTCTTTTTTGAACCTTTGCTGGGCAATAAAAAGATTTAGAAGTTCTCATGTATTGCATTATTTCTTGCCCTTTTTTTTTATGCCTCTTTTTTTTTTTTAGGGTTCCCCAACCTTTTATTTTTTATTTATTTATTTTACATCTTTATTGGAGTATAATTGCTTTACAGTGGTGTGTTAGTTTCTGCTTTATAACAAAGTGAATCAGTTATACATATACATATGTCCCCATATCTCTTCCCTCTTGCATCTCCCTCTTGCCCTTTTTATAGTAAGGACTCTGAACAACTGATAGTATAAAACACATTTGATATTTCTAACCAAACTACCAGTTTTCTTTTCGCTCAATTATTTTAGAATAATTTTTAGCTACTGTTTCTATTTTGCTAATTATTGTAATATTACAGATTATAAAACATTTGAAAGGCAAACATTATTTTAGAAAACCCTGCACAATTCTACCACTTAGCAATAATCACTGTTTTGGGGTCTCTCTATTTTGACTTTTTTCTTCTTCAAAAAATCACTAGCATTCTTTTTATATAATTTTATATCCTGGATTTTCACCTATCCGTATATAGAGTGACCATTTCCTCCTGTCATTAAGAATTCTTTACAATCATGATTTTTAATGCTGCATGTATATGTCTGTATAATTTATTTAGCCATCCCCAATTGCTGAACACTTCAGTGAACATTTTTGTCCATAAGCCTGTGATCAAAGCAATGATTTTTTTAAAAAATAAATTCCAGGAATGTAATTACTGGGTCATAGAATATATCTTAAGTCACTTGCCACGTTACCAAATTGTTTTCCAGAAAGTATCCATCACATTACACCACTACCCAACATTGTACATTACGGATTGTTTAAAAAAAAACTTAGATAATTTAATAGAGGAAAGTATCTCATTATTGCTTTAATTTGCACTTTTCTGATCATAGAGGTGCCGAATTTATGTTTTATTTCATGTTATCACTCGCTTGAGAATTGTGTGGTCATACCTGTCCCCCTTTCTGGGGTGAGACTTCCGTGTTTTCCTTATTGGGCCGCCAGAAACCTTTCTGTTCTAAGCCTATGCACTTTGTGTAGGCAGTCTTCTGAAAGCCAGTGATGGGGAGGGCTCTGTATGCCTTATGCCCCTGTCGTAATTGTGGACAAACTCAACTAAGCCATATTGCTAGCAGGAAAGAGAATGTGGAACCAGCTGAGATGAGTAGTATGATTTTGCCCCATCATTAAACACAAAGGAAGAACCTAGCAGCCAGCTAAGTCCTTATGTTGGCCAGTGGCACTGGCACCATGTACTTCTGGGATCTCTAGTTGGTGCAGCTGCTTTAACAAAGCCATTGTCCTTTCTCAGAAATGCTCTCTTCCTGGAGCATCTCCAGAAATGTGCATAAGGCATCTCCTCTCTGATGAAGTCAGATTTGCTAGAATTTTGCAGAGTGCAGAGATAGGAGGGACCTTGAAGGTGCTGATTTCATGATGATGAAAACATGAAACATTTCTTCCTGCCTTGGCTTGGGGCCTCACCTCCTCTTCCTGGTGCTATTGCACAAAAGAAAGTCAAAGAACAAGAAAGTGTGCTCAGGGCTGGGGGGCCAGACTAGCTACAGGGTCTTAGACAAGAGGAACTTCTTGTGGCTGGAAGAATTTGTGGTACTGCCGCTTGTTCCAGTTGGGCATGGGGGTGTTCCACACACATGCTATCGTATGCTAAGTGCACGGGTCTATGACTAACCAAAGAAAAGTGAAAGAAGATCTCTTCCAAAATCCAGGTGGCCAGTCGTGAATTAAGGATGCCATTGTCCAACATCCACCTTCGGGGAACAAGCACAGAAACCGTCCCTAATGCAAACATCTCTGGAGGTTCCGTGGTGGCCGATCTCAATGGGTTGGCAGTAAAGGTAAAAATCGTTGCAGTGGCACCCAAATCATGAACCCCGTCAAGGCTGGAGCTCAGAAGATGTTGCAAATCAACCCAGCTCTTGTCTCCTTCCCACACCCTCTTGGGGAAAACTGCGCCTTCCCCCAGTCGGGGGCTCAGTCAGTGTCAGGACTGGCCACTCTCCTGAGCGGGAGATGCCACCTCCTTTCTCCCTCACTCCTGACAGCTCACTGGTCCCCAAGCCCTATCAGTTCTACTCAGAAAAGTCTTTCCAGTTCCAGGTTGCAGTACCACGGCTGCTTTGGTTCAAACTCGCGCCTCTTGTCAGGGCCATCGCGAGCCTCTGTCTGTCCACCCCAGTTTCATTGCCTTTCACTCTGGCTTCCTGCAGCCAGGGAAAGCTTTCCCACAAACTAAATCTGACCGTGCTGTGCTTAAAAACAGTGACCGGTGGTTTATCAACAGCTTTTCTGTTAAGTCCTGACCGCTTAGCAGGGCTTACAAGGCCCCCATCCCAGGCGGTCTGTCTTTAAGACCAGCTCATGCCTCACCCCCAACCCCATGAGACCTTTCACCCCACCTCTTACGGGGTTGGTGTCTTCCTTCTCCTCTTAAATAAGCCTATATAACAGCACATAATAGTGTGTTTTTGAAATTGTTGTTCTCGTGACATTATGGTCATAATTTTAACTAAAAAATAATCCCTAGGACGCTTGTCAAACTCTTCTAAAACGCCTTGAACGCATCATCAGCAAGAATCCTGGAGGCACTTGGAAGGACTGGGTGAGAACCACTGTTACTTTGTGTTGTATGTTAGGAAAAAAAAGGAGAGAGGAGAGTGAGACGTGTGAATCAAATACCAGTAGAAAGGGAACGTTAAAAGGTACTGCAGTTACATCATGATCAATAGAAGCCTTTGGCTCTCGGCATGTGGAGATATTATCACAGCATGATGGAGGAACTCCTACATCTGGGACAGTTCTCTATTAGAGAAAAGATGGTTCTTGTGTCCAGAACTCTTGTTTTAATCAAGAATTAATTAATGTTTCTTCCTAAGGAATCTAGGTATTTTCTAGATAATAGCAGTCCATCTATTTGTTCTTTTTTGGGGGGTCCCCTGTTCCTAAAATTGGAAGATAACGCTAGAATCCTTTTATAAAAGTAAAAATCATATAAGCGCTCTTTAGACAGAGGAAACCAAGCCATTTGGGTATATATTCAGCAAGTAGTAGGTACTAAATGGAATGGAAATATTCAACTGCTTCCTTTCATCCACCTAAAATCTAATTGGATGAGAAGACACACATTCTAAAGTCAACTAGGAAACTTTTCAGAGTAACAGGTTCTAAAGTACCAGGTGGTGTGGAATGGATACCCACTGAAGGCTGACAGTTCTAGGATGTCAAGTCATATTAAAGCACTGGTGTGGACGAAATAACATTGGAGAGTCTTACTTAGAAATGGTTCCTGCTATTCCATAGAGTTAGGATTCATTCTATAATTCATATTTATAGGAGCTCTCAATCCTTTCTGGGCATATTTATTTCTGCCCTTTGCCCAGTGCTTCCTGGGAGAGTCTGGTTGGAGAAAGATGGAGAGAGATGTAGTGCAAGAGAGTCAGTCCTCCACCATCAAAAAACGCTGCCATTCAGCCCACTTTCCTCTGTAATGGTTGCACTTCTCACATATTTCTTTCTCAGACTTGGGGGCATCATTTTGTGTCTTAGTCAACTGTGTACACTGCAGAGTCAGGAGAAGCCTTTTGGTGTAAATGGTACAATTTAGTAAGATCGTACCCCTCTCCTAAGTCTGTTATGGATACATGATATTAAAATTAAATGTCTGACCACCCATTTTTTCCTGAAATGTTCTGTGTTAATAGGCTAAGTCTTTCCAGGTGACTGAGTGAAATTCTTCATAAGCAGAACATGTGTTGCCCCCAGTAGTCCAATCTATAAGTGTAACATACCATGGGAGTCGTTTATTATGATGATATGCATTGAACAAATGCTATTCCTACAAGCAGTGAACCATAAATGCCTATAGAGATGGAAAATGCTGAAAGGAATAAATTAAACTTGGTCCTTCCTAGTTATTACTACTGATCACTTTATTTAACACAGAGTAAAATTAATATTGAAGTCTCGAGTGATTCTTACTTTAAACATCTTTATTGCATCACGTTGTATTCTTCTTTTCCAGGCACAGGCTGCTTTTGATGAAAGCATTAGTCTTTCAGCTACTGGATACTTCAGGTAAATAGTCCTTTCAATCGCATGCTATGGAAAATGGCAGCGGTATCTTGAGGGGAAGTTTCACTTCTGTTTGCCATTTTGGCAAAAAACGATTTTGTACCTTGTGTTAACCCACTGTTATAAAGAACATTTAGGTGCTACTTAATCCAAATTTCCAGAAAGCCTGGGAAAAAATAGACACAGAAATAAAATACAGCTGAATCGATGATTCAAATCATACTGGGAAGTACTAACCTGGGGGTTAGTGCTTGGAACCCACAACAGTGGTTGACCTTTTGTTGAAAACTCAGTGTGTCCCTTAAGTTAGGAAATGAAGGAAAAGGGATGCAAATTAAACCCATAATAAGATAAATACCATTTCACACCTTCTAGATTGGCAAAATATAAGAACTTGACAATAACTGTGTGTTGTCAAGATGTGGCACAACTAGAACTCAGACACTTTGGAAAAGAATCTGTCAATTTATCGAGTTATTTTAATGGAGAGTGGAAGCCATCAGAGAATAGAGTGATATAGAGAGTCATACCTGATTTTGTCTCTTTGTCACTTGTCATGGGAGTCCCGGGCTATCAGGAATTGGCTCTCAGGAATAAGCCCCTCCAGACTGGGCGGAGCAGAGGAGAGAAGGGTAGAAAGTACTGGCAAGCTGCTGGCCTATGCTTCTCCTCTATCATGGCATTTGTTTGGTGTTCCTAAAGAACAGTTAGGAACAGAGCAGGCCATGGTGCCTGATGGAGCGACCAGAGTAGTGGCACAGAATGAGAGCCCAGGGGCCTGATCCCTCGCACGGAAGGCTGAATCCTAGAGCCAGCAGACGGGTGAACTGGCAAGCGTGCACCTCTGATGTAGTGTTTGGTGTAAAATCCAGGTGGAATCCCCCAAATCTGATGACGATAGGATTACATGACCCAATATTAGCCAAAGCAATAGGATGAATATCCAGACAGTCAGCAGGTAACTTCCAAGCATAAGGAGTCAGTGGTAGGGAGTGGCTTCATGTTTTTATCAGGCAAAGCAAGTTTAATAAGAAAGAAGTAAATATTTATTTATTCAGCAGACTTATTGCATGTATTATGTGCTACACATCATTGTACAGGTGCACTCCTCTGGTTTGCTGTGCATACAAATTGAGCACAGCTCTTAACGGGTCTGTTTAATCATTGTGGTCTGCAGTTAGGGGCCTTGATCACTTAACAACGCTCCTCAAGAATTCTATTTCCTCCAGGGGTTATGAGTCGAACATGAACTGGGAGACAGGCGAAGGCCGTCCTTTCGAATACTTTGTTTATGGAGCTGCCTGTTCCGAGGTTGAGATAGACTGTCTGACAGGTGCTCATAAGGTCAGTACCAGTTGGGAAGGTCTTCAAGTTGAACTCTAGATACATCTATTTTCCACATATTCCATCTGTCTGAGCACCAGAGAGGCACCATGTAATCGGCCTAAGGATAATTTGTCTGTTTTACCAAGGAAGATAGAAGCTCAGCAATCGCCTCGGTGTTTTATGTGGAAAACAACTGGCAGCCTCTCTTCTTTACTTCCCCTGCTCTTTCAAATGGAATCAGGAAAAAAAAATCACTTCAAGGAAGAAACACAGCCTACAGGGGGCTTCGATGTAGAAACACAGCCTACAGGGGGCTTCCTCTTCCATGAAATGCCATCATATGGCATCCTTTTCTTTCTTTTTAAGAAGATGTTGGGGATAGGAGTTTATTAATTAATTTATTTATTTTTGCTGTGTTGCGTCTTCGTTTCTGTGCTAGGGCTTTCTCTAGTTGTGGCAAGCGGGGGCCACTCTTCATCGCGGTGCACGGGCCTCTCACTATCACGGTCTCTCTTGTTGCGGAGCACAGGCTCCAGACGCGCAGGCTTAGTAGTTGTGGCGCACGGGCTCAGTTGCTCCGCGGCATGTGGGATCCTCCCAGACCAGGGCTCGAACCCATGTCCCCTGCATTAGCAGGCAGATTCTCAACCCCTGCGCCACCAGGGAAGCCCCATATGGCGTTCTTGAAGGATTTCATAAGCATCCACAATCTGCCAGCAAGCACCAAGGGCCAGCCCAGGGGAGCTAGTGGCCAGCTTTTGATATCTCTTGTCCAGCTAGGTCCTGCATTTTAGATAGTTTAAGAGCATCCTTATGCTTTTAAGAAATGCTATGGGGCTTCCCTGGTGGCGCAGTGGTTGAGAGTCCGCCTGCCGATGCAGAGGACACGGGTTCGTGCCCGGGTCCGGGAAGATCCCACATGCCGCAGAGCGGCTGGGCCCGTGAGCCATGGCCGCTGAGCCTGCACGTCCGGAGCCTGTGCTCCGCAACGGGAGAGGCCACAACAGTGAGAGGCCCGCGTACCGCAGAAAAAAAAAAAAAAAAAAGAAATGCTATGAGGAGATGCTCAGATAGATTCTCACACACACACACACACACACACGCTCCTGCTTCAAGGACTCAGAGTTTCTCCTCTTGTAGCTGGGCCTTTGAGGGTAAATGAAGTCCCTTGCCACTATCAATAACAGTAAATGATCATCGATGGATTAAATGGGACTGTGATACCCTCACAACTGTCATGTGATAATCTGCCCAAAAGCTACCCAGAGGCAAGCTCTGGTTCTTGATATTTCCAAACATCCTTTGTGACTGCATCTTGGATTATGATCAAATATAAGCTTTCATTTAATATGTCTCCAGCCTGTATGTTTTTAAACTGTAGTCAGCCTAATCTTTGAAAGTATATACACCCTTATTGAACCTACACCTTTATTGAATCTGCCCATTCAAGTATCTAGCTTGTCAGGATTCTGATTCAAACCAGATTACTTTTGGGGAAACTTGGACTGGGGCAAGACAGTGATCTCTCTAAGCATGCTTTTCATGCTACAGTAGCTGTCCTGTGTTAGGGAGTTCAGTAGAAAGTCCTCTCATGCTAACTGATTTCTACATCCCCCCTCCCTCGAAGAAAATGTTGGTGAAAACGTAATCATTTGGGTTTCCTTGTGTCTTGCATATGCCTTGGTCTTGTTAAGATCTAAGAACAGGGTAATAATTAGCCTTGGTGTTAAATGTTAAGGTGTGCTCTTATAATTTATTGAACAATCTTTTTTTATATAAATTTGTTTATTTATTTTTGGCTGCGTTGGGTCTTTGTTGCTGTGCACGGGCTTTCTCTAGTTGCAGCGAGCGGGGGCTACTCTTTCATTGCAGTGCGCAGCCTTCTCATGGCAGAGACTTCTCGTTGCAGAGCACGGGCTCTAGGTGCAAGGGCTTCAGTAGTTGTGGCATGCGGCCTCAGTAGTTGTGGCTCGCGGGCTCTAGAGCGCAGGCTCAGTAGTTATGGTGCACGGGCTTAGTTGCTTGGCAGCATGTGAGATCTTCCTGGACCAGGGCTCAAACCCGTGTCCTCTGCATTGGCAGGCGGATTCTTAACCACTGTGCCACCAGGGAAGCCTAACTGAACAATCCTAAGAGATGCATGAGACAGCCTTATCAGATGTCTTCATAAAAGCTAGATCTGAGGCTCAGGTTAGGTATCACCCCAAGGCAAAAGGCCATAATGTGACATCCCACTAAGGGACCTCCCTGTGGCCTGTTTTTCAGAAATTCTCTTCATATTGATGGAATTGCTTTAACAGACATTTATTAGCTGATACCATTTCTGAGGGTCAGGAACCTGGGAGTAGCTTATTGGGGTGATTCTGGCTTGGGTTTCCTCATGTGGTTACCGCCAAGCTGTTGACTACCTCCAAGGGTTGCAGTCATCTCAAGGCTCAGTGGCAGCTGGAGAATCCGATTCCAAGCTGCATTGCGTGGTTGTTGGCAGGAAGCTTCAGTTTCTCACTGGCTGTTGGCCAGAGGTCTCCGTTCCTCACCACATGGACCTCTCCATAGGATGTTTCAGTGTCCTTGGGACGTGAAAGCTGGTTCCCCGTGAGGGATTGGTCCAAAGGAAAAGGAGAGAGAGAGAGTATGGGTGATTAAGATAAAACCCAAGACAGAAGCCAGAGTCAGCCTAGTCTCGGAGTGATGAACTATTACTCCTGCCATATCCTACTGACCACACAAGCCACCCCTGGTAGAGTGCGGGAGCGGGCTGCATGAGGACGTGAATACGGGGAGGTGGGGGCCAGCGTGGAGTCTGCTGCCACCGCCTAGAACAGCCCTATCAGATGACAGTGCAGACAGCAGTCAGCCCACAGCCTTGAAAGCAAAACCTTCACTAACACTGCAGAGTTGAGAGCGCCCCTGCTCGCCTCCAGTTGAGGCCACTGGTCTCCTAGAAGAGGCCACCAGCCTTGCTAACTGGCGTGGAAGAGAAATTGACATTTCACTTTGTTGTTAAACAAGAGGGGTGGGTACCTGAAGTTTTATCATAGTAAAACATTCTAGATCACTATCTAATTTACTTAAGAAAAATGCTAGATGAAAGTCCCAGATCAAATAAGGAAATTCTTGGGTTTCCTTTGTTGCATTCATAATTATAAGTAGAATCTGTCATGACAAAGACCATACGTCACAGAAAAGAAGGTACAGACCTGCTGGGGAGCAAAGGTGTCACCACCAGCCTGGCTGGGCCTGCTGTCCTTCTCCTCATTTGTAGGTTATCGGAGAACTTTTGGTCACCAAGGTGGTAATGTTAGATTTAATCTCTGCTCTAAAAATGAAAAATGTAAAATAGCATATAACAGATTTCTTGCTGATGTGCCCTGAGCTCTTGATTCAGTGACTATCACCCAGCCAGTTGGACTCTGAATGTGGGGTTGTGTGGTAGCCACAGAGTTTTGCAACAAGGATCAGGAGGGCCATAGACATTTCCTGTTTTCTGTGGCATATGTTCTATTTGTTGTAGTGGATTAAACTGAGTATGTTACATCACTCAGCTGGAATCAAAGTCAAGTAAATATTTTTCTCTCCTATTTTTTCCAAGAAAAAAAATTATCACTGATTAAGCTGGTTGAGTATTTATATAACTTTGAAAGTTATACATAGTAAACTTTGTTGCTTCTTTCTCCTGAAATATAATGTGGCCCAAAGATAGGTTCTTTTCCAATGCCATCCTGACAGGAACTGCTTCTCGACTTTGTCTCCCCAAGTTGTATTCATTAAACTAAACGTTTTTACTTTTTTTTTTTAATTACTAGAACATCAGAACAGACATTGTCATGGATGTTGGCTGCAGTATAAATCCGGCCCTTGACGTAGGCCAGGTATGTGGAACTGACTTTCCTGACTCCCCATTTGTAAAAGTCAAAACTTCTGGGGGATCTGCCAGGAACACATCCCGTTGGCTTGTTCATCGTCTTCTTATTCTATCCCTTTATTCAGAATGTTTCCGTTCAGGACAGCCACGGAACTCAAATCTCTTAGTGTTTAAAAAAGGGAAGGGGACAAAGGTGTTTCAGGTAGATTTTGAAGAAACATACAGTCTGTGACTGGGGAGCTTGAATGAGCAGGACTAAGCCTAGAGGTGAAAAGTGAGCCCCATACCTGTGGGCTGGAAGTAGAATGCAGTGCTTAGTGCTGAATCCTGGGGAGATGATGGGCTCTGGCTTCAGGGAGTTTAATGTTGGGTTGAGATAACAAACGTCAAATAGTTACAGCAGCAGCTGTTGATGGGTAGCCTATTTTGCCCACAGACATTTTAACATTTAAATTTGTAATAATTAACAAGATTGAAAAATCACAAGCTATTTTACATGAATTTTCAAGTGGCTAGCACCTCTTGGAAACACAGAAAATTTGCCAACACCGGCGCTACATTTCCACGAGGAAAAGTTGATTGGCTGCTTCTTTAGAGAGCCACATGCTCTCTGGAAGCTTCACTCACTTTCTTTACCTGCCTCAACCCCAGTGGGCCATTCAGCTCCCTACTTGCAATGGAGCGTATAGTCTGAGGGACTCTCCAATTAGGACATTGACTGGAGAATGGGAAGAATGTATGGGTTGGAGAAGTCAAAGCAGGCTTCCGGGAGGAAGTGGTGTGGACCAGGTAGTCAAAGAATGATCGGGAAGAGGTGTTCCGGGTGGGAGGAGAGTGGAGCAAATCAACCTAAAGAAAGAGCTAAGATTCTGCACACCTTGTGTTCATGGCTGGCAGTGAGGAGAGGCTGGTGGCAGCGCTCACCCATGTCCCAGGAGCAGGATGTGAGGCTGGAGGTAGGGAGCAGAAGAGGGCCGGGCTGGTGGAAGCCTCCAAAGACAGGCACCTCACTTAGCAGGGGGAGGGGACTTGGCCCGGGGAGCAGTCTGGAGTGTTAGGAAGCTTCCTCTAACGTCGTGGTAGAGAAGAACATCGCTGCTAATAGATAGAAGTGAGGATGGAGATGGGTGGAGAAAAAAGGGCCACAGGAAGGAAAGAAAGGAAGAAGAGACTCAGAAATCAGAAGTCTGTGTGGGGCTTCCCTGGTGGCGCAGTGGTTGAGAGTCCGCCTGTCGATACAGGGGACACGGGTTCGTGCCCCGGTCCAAGAAGATCCCACGTGCCGCGGAGCAGCTGGGCCCGTGAGCCATGGCCGCTGAGCCTGCGCGTCCGGAGCCTGTGCTCCGCAAGGGGAGAGGCCACGACAGTGAGAGGCCCGCATACCGCAAAAAAAAAAAAGTCTATGTGGAAAGGTAATTTTGTCCACGTGCTGACATCTAAGAACCGGAGCATTTTTTTTTTTTTTTTTTTTACCGTACGCGGGCCTCTCACTGTCGTGGCCTCTCCCGTTGCGGAGCACAGGCTCCGGACGCGCAGGCTCAGCGGCCATGGCTCACTGGCTCAGCCGCTCCGCGGCATGTGGGATCTTCCCGGACCGGGGCACGAACCCGTGTCCCCTGCATCGGCAGGCGGACTCTCAACCACTGCACCACCAGGGAAGCCCAGAACCGGAGCATTTTAAAGCTGTAAAGGAAGCTAAGCAAGCACACGGTTCGAACCCTTCATGTTACAAGCGAGGAAACTGAGTCCAGAGATGTGAGGCCAGCAGGCTCGTAAGTGAGGAGCTGCTAAGGTTCCGGAGCCCCGAGAGTCTTTCCTGGGGTGCTGGGGTCTGTGGCCAACCAGTCAGAGAGCGTTTCATCTGCCTTGTAGGCAGAAAAAGTCAGGGCATTTGGGCTACGGGCTCCCTGAGGGTTCTTCCAGAGCTGCAATTTTAATGCCAGGCTGAGATTCGAACTCAAGTTCTTTGAGTGAACTTAGCGTTCACTAAGATGTTCAGACATGCTTCGAGGTGAACTTGTAAGTAAACATTTGGAGACCTACTCCAAGACATGCTGAAAACCCCCTTCAACTGCATTTTTAAGATTCAGACTAACAGCAAGAAGGTGAAATGTTACTGTTGACTGTCTTTTCTCATATATGGACATTTTTATTTTTATTTATTTATTTTTTGCCTCAGATTGAAGGTGCATTTATTCAAGGCGTGGGACTTTATACAATAGAGGAACTGAATTATTCTCCTCAGGGGGTCCTGTACACTCGGGGCCCAAACCAATATAAGATCCCTGCCATCTGTGACGTCCCCACGGAGTTGCACGTTTCTTTGTTGCCTCCGTCTCAAAACTCAAATACCCTGTATTCGTCTAAGGTAAGCTGTGCTCTATGAATAAATGCATGTTTACGTGATATCTGTGCCAGGAGGGAGGGGCTACATTCATCTCTTGGTTGTTTGGGGGTTTTGCCAGGATTGTAGGGGAAAAAAGCCCTATTAAACATTTTTTTTTGTTTGGCCACCATGCGGCTTACAGGATCTCAGTTCCCCAACCAGGGACTGAACCTGTGCCCCCCGCAGTGGAACATGGAGTACTAAACACTGGACCACCAGGGAATTCCCAAAACATTTTAATTTTAAAGTAATTTAACAACATTATACAATTTTTAAAAAATACTCCAAATCGTGGAGACTAACACAAACTACTATTACCATCAGGTTGTCTGATTTTTCATCTTCATGCCAATAATCATCTTAATGCCTATATCTGCTTTCTCCATTTGGGATCATTTCCTTAGGCTGGGATCCTAAGAATGGGAATACTGGGTCAAAATAGTGAATTAGCTTTTTAAAGGAAAAAGTTGTACATGTAATATTTAATATTTTGTGTACCCGTCCATGCACATATGTACCTATAGATGCACATATACATAATACACATACATAGGTATATATATACAGAGAGAGAAAGAGAGAGTCATAATCTAGTTGACTTGTTTCCCTTCCAGGGTCTGGGAGAGTCTGGGATATTCCTGGGGTGTTCGGTGTTTTTCGCCATCCGGGACGCGGTAAGTGCAGCACGACTGGAGAGAGGGCTGTTTGGACCGTTGAAGCTCAATAGTCCGCTGACCCCAGAGAAGATTAGAATGGCCTGTGAAGACAAGTTCACAAAAATGGTATGTTCTGCTCATGCAAGTCTGAATTGTTTTTTTCCCCTGTCCTTGTGGTTAAGTTTCATTAACCCACCGTGGTGGTTTTCCACGGAAGAAGAGGTGACAGGAATCCTGAAGACATCTGAGCAGGAGAGCAGCCTGCCTGCGGTGGGGCTCAGTTCTACGCCACTAAAAAAGAAAGGTTCATTCTTCATTTCCTCACTCATCAATTGTATATTCCTCCTTATTAGTTTTGTTCCCTTCCCAGGACACATTAGTCAGGGATAAAGTTCAGGAACTGTGCCCTGAACCCAAGAATCCCAGGCCGAGAATCTGGGCCACCTCCACAATCTAACTTCCTCGGAAGGAAGTTTAGAGGACAGACTAAACTTCCTTCCAAACCACCGGGAGTATGTGCCATTCCTCATTTGAACCACAAAGTAGGACGGGCCCTTTCCCAACCCCCAGCAGCAGGAATCCCTCCTGCAAGCCAACCCCCTCCCGCCCCGCCCCCCTCCGGCTGAGCAAACATCTCAGCTCTCCTTGGGCGTTCCCAGTGGGCTTTTTCATTGTGGGAGCAGGTCATGCCATTGACAGCGACTCCTCTGACTGTAAACAAGTTATTCCTCATACTGAGGGGAGAGCCCCGTCCTATACCTCCTCTCATGGGGGCTCTTCACGGTACCCCGTATAGCTCTTCCTAAACCCCACGAATCGCCGCTTCACTCTGGAGAAGCACAGAGGCTGATTCCACCTTTCCTTTGTCCCTCTTCAAGCACGAGATGACTCTCATAGCTGTCCTGCCTCGCCTGACCCTTGGTCTCCTCCTGGATTCCTCCACGTTTCTCATACTGTCATGGCCAGACCTCTCGTTGTCCTGGTCACCCTCTGGGTGGTTTTTATCCTATTTTATAGTCTGCTATTTGTCACACATCACAAACATTTTCCAAGTTGCAAACATCCAAACTTGTCCTTTTATTCCAGATTCCAAGAGATGAACCTGGATCCTATGTTCCTTGGAGTGTACCCATATGAATCAAATACAAACCTCTGGCGAAGATGGGGTGGCTCTTCCAACAAAGCAATCTATCCAGTCTCAATGCTCTAGGATGATGGGTCTGAAAGACAAATTTTCACAGTTCAGAAATCATTTCACAGAGTATTGCTTTTATAGGATGCTGATTTTAAATGTCCCATTTGGAATTTGATAGATATGCTTAAGCAATTTAGAAATCATATTTTAAATGGCATAAATGCTAACTGGTTTCCTCTAGAATGGTATTCTTTATTATTCTGTCCCTTAAATCCATCCAGCTGAATGGAATGGAAGATGATGGTTTATATGTAATTCATAGTTGGCTTGTATTCACCAACAGAAATTATACTGTCTAGTGAAAGGTGGTTTTCTAAGTAACTTTATTAGTATGAACTGTAAAGTTGTCATTTTCTCATTTGTCCCCATCTGCTATCACCCTCTTTTTCTTGTCAGAATGGATCTAGGCACTATGTCTAAAGAGTCTGTAGGACCAAAGAAAAAACCAGATAAATTGCACTTAATCAAAACTAAAAAGTTTTGTGCTTCAAAAGACACTATGAGAAATTGAAAAGACAAACCACAGAACAGGAGAAAATATTGGAAATATTTGCAAATCGTATGTCTGATAAAGATCTACTGTGCAGAATATATTTTAAAACTCTTACAACTCAACAATAAAAAGATAAATAACCCAAGTTTTAAATGGGCAAAGGAATTAAATAGACATTTCTCCAAAGACATCCAGGTGGCCAATAAGCACATGAAAAGATGCTCAAACTCATTAGTCATGAAGAAAATGCAAATCAAAACCACAATGAGGTATCATTTCACACCCACTAGGGCAGCTGTAATCAAAATGATGGACAATAGTAAGTGCTGGCAAGAATGTGGAGCAACTGGAACCTTTATCCATTGCTGGGGAGAATGAAAATGGTGCAGGTCCTCTGGAAAACAGCTTGGCAGTTCCTCAGAAAGTTAAACACGTAGTTATCATATGACCACTCTTACATATATACCCAAGAGAATTGAAAACGTATGTTCACACAAAAACTTGTACACAAAGGTTCATAGCATTATTTATAATAGCCCAAACCAGAAACAGCCCAACTCTATAAACTGATACATGTGTTATGTCCATATAAGGGAATATTATTGAGCCATACCATGAGTGAAATACTGGTACATGCTACAGCGTGGATGAACCTTGACAACATTATCCGAGTGAAAGTAGCCAGGCACAAAAGAACACATGTTAATAGTATGATTCCATCTATGAAATGTCCAGAATAGGCAAATTCATAGAGACAAAGTAGATTAATGGTTGCCAGGCCCTGAGGGGAAAAGGGAATGGGACGGTGATGGCCAATGGGTACAGGGTTCCTTTTCAGGCTGATGGCAATGTTCTGGAATTGGATAGTGATGATGGGTGAACAACCTGTGTATATACTAAAAACCACTGAATTACACACACTTTAAAAGAGTGAATTTTATGGTATGTGAGAAACAGAAAACAAGGAAAAGAGTGAGAAGTTGTGAGATTCATAAGAAATATATCCCAGTGGCCTTTAGTGACAGGAAACCTCAAAGTGGACCAAGCAGCAAGACAGAATCACTGAAAAACTCCAAACATCGGCACTGATGTATAAAGGACTAGAGACTAGAGTATAATATCTTCTCCCTGTCACACTTGCAACTCTTGACTCTTGTCCCAGAGCCAGGTAAGACGGCAAAACTTCTTCAGTGACCTAGGACTAAAGTCTAAGGTCATTCTTATTACGGTTACACATGGTTACGTTAAAACCCTTTAAAGAGCAGACTTTCTCATTCATATCACAAATGATTATAGAGCACCTACTATGTGCCAGGCGCTGTTCTAGTCACTTAGGACATAACAGTAAACCAAGTCAACAAAGATGCCTGCCCTTGTGAAGATTATAATCTAGTCAGGGGAGACAGACAGAAAATAACAAATATAATTGAATTACAAAGTGTGATCGAAGGAGCCGAGTGCTGAGGGAACAATGCAAGTAGAGCAGGTTAAGGCGACGGAGAGTGAGGGAGGCCTGGAGCTGGTTGCAGCTGGTAGGTCTGGGGATGAGGATGGTGAGGGTCTGAGCCAAGAAGGTACCTGGAGGAAGAGCACGTCAGAGCATCTGGGGGCAAAGTCCGCGCCGGGGGAGTGTGCCTGCCTCTCTGTGGACAGAAATGGCGCTTGTGAGCCCGGAACAGGCCCGGGGAGGGGCAGACAAGCAGAGCCTTGAGACCACTGTGAGGACGTGGGCTTTTAATCTGAGTGAAAGGCAGAGCAGAGAAGTAACACGAACTGACCCATTTTAAAGTCTCACCCTGGATGCTGTGGTGACACAGATCAGAGGAGGGCACATTCTTAGGATCCTCACAGCTCGGCTTCCCCAGGGTTTCTGTTTCTTCTGCTTTCTCCCCCTCTCTTTTTGTCCCTTTGCCAACCCCTCCTCCAGCCCACGTCTATAAATGCTGGGATTTCCCAGGGAGCCGTGGGTCCTCATCTCACTCCCTGTCCCTGGCGGGTGCCTTCACTCCTGTGGCTTCTCTGCCTGCAGCCTGGGCTTCTCTCACTCAAAGTCCAGCTCTGAAAACCCAACTTGCCTGTCACTGCCACTTGGATGTCTCAAAGGCACCTCCATCTTAATGGGTCCCAAACAGATCTTCTTGTCAGTGCAGCCATCCACAAGACGCTGAGCCGAAGCCTGAGGTTGGGGGGAAGGGGGGAGTGATCCGAGATGCTCCGTCATCCAGGTGCGCAAGTCCTGTTAACCCCACCTCAGAGAAACGTCTTACATCTGCCTCTCACTCTCTTTGTTCCCGTGTTGTCCCAAGCCATCATTATTTCTAACTTGACTATTGCAGTAGTCTCCCCATCTTTGCCCTGTGTTCATTTTGCTTCCCTTCCAAACCATTCTCCAGATTAAAGCCAAAGTTACGTGTAGAAGTATGGACACACACACACACACACACACACACACACACACACACAATATGATCATGTTACGATCTTGCCTCAAATCCTGCCATGGCTTCCTATTCATCCCCCCAGAATACTGTTCCAAGTCCCTAAGGTGGCGTGTGTGCCCTCAGTGCTCTGGCTCCTGCCCACCTCTCCAGCATTATCTCACACCCCACCCTCTTTTACCGTGAGCACTTCCCGTTCTGTTTCTCACTTTGGAACCTTTGCCTGTGTCCTCTGCCTGGAAGACACTATCACTTTGACCTATCCTTTTGTCTGTCTGATACTACGTAGTGCTTCTCTCATTTTAAAATGCACGCAAATAACTTGAGGATCTTGTTAAAATGCAATTAAGCAAGCCCAGAAGCAATAAGGTAAGCCAGAAGTGGCACATCCAAAATCAAACACAAGGAATTGAAAGAACAAGCAAGCTGCAGGTAACCCAGACCCCGTTAACCACTACTGTTGCATCAGCATGTCTCCCGCAAATCATCCCTGTGGCTACACGGTGGAGTGAGAGGTCCTTTAGGACAAACCGATGGAAAAGGAAAAGTCAGCTTGGTTCACAAATGGGTGGGCTCAGTATGTGTGTACAAGCCAGGTATGGGTGGTGTCTTCACTACAGCCCCACTCAGAGGTGGTGAGGGCAGATTCTCCTGATGGGCAGAGCTTTGGATGGCGCACCTGGTCATCCATTTTGCGTGGAAAGCTGAGTGGCCCAAGTGGCCCGTGGACTCATGTGTAGTAGCGACAATCTCATACTTGACTGGTTGTGCTACCGCACACATTTTGGAAGGTGATTTAGTTGGACCCAGCAGTGTACATACCCTTCGACCCAGGAATTCCAGTTCTAGCAGAAAACACCCACCATGAAAGAGGCAAAGTAGACAAAATGGCATTTGACATTAGCCACCTCTGTCCCTGGTCACTCCACTGCTGACACAATGGATGTGGGAAGGGCCAGGGGGGCAGGGGTGGGCCCTGGGCATCCATGTAGCTGCTGCTGAATGTCCAACGGCCCCCAGTACAGACTAAAGCTAGTCCCCAGTTTGGCAGCATCCTTCCAGGAGGCCAATTCGCCACTTGGCGGCAAGCTGACAGCATTGAACACTTCCACCCTGGAAGGAGCTGTGATTTATTTTAACAGGAAGAGACGCATATCTTGGGTGAAGGTTTGCTGTGCCTGCCTCCAGGACCTCAGCCATCACCACTACCTAAGGGCTTACTTAGTATTAAATCTGCTCTCGTAAGATCCCACATAACATCACCTCAGAACAATTTACAGCAAATACTGTCACCTGCTTTGCAGCAGGGTGGGGTAAGTGTGAGATATGGGATCCAATGGTCATATCACATCTGTACCACTCAGAAGCGCCTGGGCAATGGAATGACCTAGAGAGGGTACAACTGACATGCCATCTGGAAGGCTTGTGGGGATGGAACGCCACCCTCCCAGATGCAGGATACTCGCAGTTAAAGGGCTATATGTGATGTCTCCAGTGGACAGTTAACAAACCGGCATAAAATACCTGGACATTTACAGCAGATTATGGTTAATATCCCTTGTATGTAAGAAAATTCTTCAAATTAGTAAGAAAGTCAAAAACCTAATAGGAGAAAATAGAGGACAGAAAAATAAATTAAAATATTCACTAAATCTATAGCAAGATGGAATATCTCACAATAACAGAAGGAATGCCAATTATGAACCGAAATTCCCCCCAGATATTTGAAAAATGCCAAGTGTGGATGGTACTCGGTGCTGGCGAAGGATATGGGGAAACAGACACTATCTCATACACGTTTCATTGTATTACTGCACATTTTGGAAGCCAGTTTAGTTGGACCCAGTAGCATGCACACCCTCCAACCCAGGAATTCCAGTTCTCAGAATTTGTGCAGCAGATATACTTGCTCAAATGTGCAAAGATAAAGCCTTCTTGTAATAGTGAAAAATGGAAAACAATGTAAACTTAGGACAGTTTAATAAATTATGACAATAATAAAAATAGTTAACATTTATTGAGAACTTACTAGGTGCCAGGTGCTGTTCTAAGCACACCTATTAGCTGATTGAATCCTCACAGCAATCCCCAGAGAGATACTACTATTTTGTCCATTTCACAGGTGAGGCAGTTGAGGCACAAAGCACCTAAGTAACTTGAGAAAAGCAAATTTCGAAGTAATATGAATAGTTTGATTTCACTTTCTAGATTCATGTATGTACATATATTTCATATACGCATGGGAAAATTCTGTATGGATACAGAGGAATCTGGTAAGAGTTAACTCTGAAAAGTGAAAATTGGGAAGGAGAATTTTCGCTTTTACTTTATACAATTTTGTGGTTTTGATTTTTAAAAAATAAGCATTAGCTTCATAATTTAAAACCCTGGTGACGCAGTGGTTGAGAGTCCGCCTGCCGATGCAGGGGACACAGGTTCGTGCCCCGGTCTGGGAAGATCCCACATGCCGCGGAGCGGCTGGGCCCGTGAGCCATGGCCGCTGAGCCTGTGCGTCCGGAGCCTGTGCGTCCGGAGCCTGTGCTCCGCAACGGGAGAGGCCACAACAGTGAGAGGCCCGCGTACCGAAAAAAAAAAAAAAAAAAAAAAAAAAAATTAACACCTAAAAACACACCTGAACGCATTATATCTACATGATTTAGTTCCATTTCAGATTAAAGAAGGTTCTTGTTGCTGGCTGTAAGAAGGAATTTTATTCCGGTGGGTCGCCCCCAGGGCAGGGAAAAGTGTACATTGTGTAAGAACTAGATTGAGATTGACCTTTCAAATTGGCCTAAGGGAGGAGGAAAGTGAGGGTATCAGAGGGAGGTAGGGAAATAAGACGACTGAGAGCGCAGGCAAACAGGATTTGAGGGCAGGAACGCAGACAGAGAGCAGACCAGAATCACCCCTCGGGGCTGCCCTCTGTCCTGCTGGTCACCCTCCCGTGGGAGCATCCCGGCCCCTGGCTCAGGTGGACACAACAGCAGGTGCTTTAGGGGCAACTCCACAACATTCAGCCAATTATTCTGGAGTAATGTCTCATTCTAAGGAGTCAGATGAACTTGTTTTCTTTGTGAATGGAAGGAAGGTAAGTTTATCACACTGTAGTTTCTAAATTTATGTAGAGAAAGAAACCATGGTAGCAAGAAGGTATTAGGTTCAGGTGACCAGCGTGTGAACTGGTGATTGACTCAGTGACCATGGCACTCTATCAATCTGTAGGTCTCTGGGAGGAGGGGTGGAATCTACTTGTAAAATGCATTAGGACTACTAGATGAAAAGCACTTGATTATATTGATGTCTTCAGACTACATTTGGTAATTGCATGCCAAATTAGGTCGTATTCATCTAAGTGTTAGACATCGATTTCTCTTTATGACCATCTTCCCCATCTCTCTCTTCCTCCCCACTTCCTTCCTCCCCTCTGCCCCAAACCACCCTCCCCCGACACACACAAATTAGAAGTGTAAAATCTTCAGATCATTTGCAACTAATTATAAAACTTATGACCAGCAAGACTAGAAGAGAAGTCATCCCGGAAAGCTAGGGATAAATTTTACAGTTAGTTTACATTTTAATCTGTTACTTCTTTAAGTGGGCTTAAATCAGACCTTTGTCCTTAAATTAGGACAAAGGGCAAAATAATTTTCTGGTCCCACTTTTGTTTTGAGTTCTTGAGATTTAACTAAGACACAATCCACGAATGGAATGTGCACTTTGCTTTTCACTGTCTTTAACGCTGGGCCTGAAGGACAACCCAGCATCGTTGTTCTCAGTCCCACTGGCAGAGAGGAAGAGGCAGTTGAGGTTGAAACTGAGCATAATGGTCCCATGTGCGCCCACTCCACATGTACAGAAATGGAGGCTCAGGGCAGCTATGTAATGTGCCCCAGATCACTCAGCTAATAGGCATCAGAGGGACATTGCTTCTCATCTTTCTGCTCCCAGAGTTTGTGCTGCTTCCCCTGGACCAAGTTTCCTCTCCTCAGGTGGTAGCAAGCCTTCTAGAATCCCTTCACCAACGGGAAGTGGCAGTGAGTTGTGCAAATGTTTTCCCGTGGGTGCTGAAATAATGCTATTTGATTACTACTGCCAAGGTCTTGTTTTCTTAACTTTGCAAATATGAGTGAAAAACAGGAGTATGTTTTTTAGGTAGTATTGAGAGTTAAAACCATTTTACTCAACTCTGTGAACTCAAGAATTTAAAAAGTTTATAATATTCAGTATTTCATAATCTTTTATTATTTTCCTGAAACCTGTGTTGTGTTAGAATGCAAATCCTTGTTGGTTATCCTCTGACACAAAGGCAAACATTTGGCCAAAATAAAGCCAAATATAATACAGTGTTACGTAATTTTATAATTGCAAAGAGTGATGTTTGATCAACTCAGGCAAACAAGATCAACAAGCATAGTTCGAATGATTGTTATTATTCAGAAATAACGGGCTACAGGTAAACTGCCTCAATCTATAGAATCATTTCCTCCACAGGGGTCATTGAGAGTAATTCAGATCCTGAAGTAAATTTATTATTCCACCTGAGAAAACACTGTATCGTTTTGTTTGTTTGGGAAATCAAAGCTAATAAGAAACTCTGGAAACTTTGCAATCTCTCTTGCAAAGTTTAGAACTGTTTCTTCCTATCATGCTTCATTGCAAACATTTTTTTTAAACCAGATTTATTGCTTGTTACATCATTTTACTGTGGGGCTGATTCACTGAATCAGTTTATTTAGCAATTAAATAATATTAAATAAGGCAACTGTGCCAACTTACACCAGCCCTAGCTTAGCTGACTCTAACACCTCCTCCCTCTTCTAATCAGTAGCTTAGTAAGGCTGATCTGCATTCACAGGGATAGGCCTTGACTAGGAGATGTCATGTAAGCTTCTTTTTTTTAAAAATATATCTTTATAATGAAATTAGAACATTACCTAACACCATACACAAAAATAAACTCCAGATGGATTAAAGACTTAAATGTAAGACCAGACACTATAAAACTCTTAGAGGAAAACAAAGGAAGAACATTCTTTGACATAAACCACAGCAAGATCTTTTTTGACCCACCTTCTAGAGTAACAGAAATAAAAACAAAAATAAACAAATGGGACTTAATTAAACTTAAAAGCTTTTGCACAGCAAACGAAACCATAAACAAGACAAAAAGACAACCCTCAGAATGGGAGAAAATATTTGCAAATGAAACAACAGACAAAGGATTAATCTCCAAAATATACAAACAGCTCATGGAGCTCAATATCAAAAAAAAAAAAAACAATCCAATTTAAAAATGGGCGGAAGACCTAAATAGGCATTACAAACATTTCGACTGTAGGTAGGATTAAAGTAAGTGGCTTGTCTTGCAAATGGAATGGTATAAAACAATGGTTCCTGAACTTAATCAAGGATAATGATTACCTGGAGATATTGTTTAAAATGTGGAAGTTTTTGAGCCCCACTCCCTGACACCTGATTCATTCTGAGAAACTTAAGTTCATGGGGGCCCTCAGCCTCTTGGTCAGTATCACGTGTAGCTGAGGGTCCTGCCTTGGTCTCCAGGGCCAGCCGCCAGGTCAGCTGTGAGCACGTGATCACTGTCTGCACAGACCCTCTGTGGAACTGAGGGTTGACCAGTGAGAGCTCTGGAGAGCTGGGGTCTGCCTGAATTCACCAGAGTTGAGCCCCAGACTGTGGCTGACAGTCCGGCCTCCTGGAGGCTGTTCTGACTGATTCCTAACCTTCAATCACAGTGTAAAGACAGGTGCCCCCTGTAGACTTGTCTTGGGGCAGGTTTGGAGACCAGAAAACACATCTATACCTGCAATCAGGCAAGAAGTGAAAGCCACCATCAAGAGAAGGACCCTGAGAGACATTGATTTTTTTTTTTGCTTGTTTCAATACCAAAAAAAAGTGTGAAAAGCGCCCTTAGAAACTCAACAGGCAGCAGTACCTTGTTCGTGTACCTTCTTTCCACTTTAACATCTTCACATTCTTGTGACTGTATAAAGGTGTCATGACAGCGTTGGGGTGTGTCCCACAACCATGCAGAAAACCAGCTCTAATTCACTACATCCCCTCTGCTCATTCCATCATCGATTTATGAATGAATTGAAAGTTCAGGCATTTTGTGCGGGATGGCTATAGATTTCTCTTTCTTTTTTTAGGCCAAGCACCCAAAGTTGTGTTACATTCTCTTCCAATTATCCTATGTTTCCTTGTTTAAAAGAAGTGGTACTGGGGAGGCTCCAATTATATTAGAAATTTTCCATTTTCGATGGTTTGTGTGCCTTTTAGATACTTTCTCCTTTCCTGTCTTTGTGTGAATGAAAAAAAGAGAGAGACCCCAGGAGAGATCTAAAAGCCTGCTCTCCCCCTTCCTAATAACCCTCCTGTAGACAGGTGACCATATTCAGGGTCAAACTCAAGTTCTCTCCTCCTCTTGAGAGGTACAATGAATTTCATGTGCATTCAAAAGCCTGAACATTTAGGGGAAATGCCCAATTATCCTCATCATTTACTCAACCAGTATCTATCAAGCTTCCCCTGTCCTAGGCACTGGGAACCAAAGTTACCTGCCCTCGTGGAGTTTACACTCTGCTGAAGTTATTGAATGACTTGCCTTCAAGGTGGTCTCTTAACTTCCTCATATCCTCTGGGTCTTTATAAGGTCACAGGTAACCTGGAGATTGTCTGAAGGGTAACGAATTTATTTGACCAGACATATAACAGCTGGCAAACTGAAAAGGGCATAGGAATAAACAGAGACCATTTCAACTCCAAAAATACTTTTCAACAAGATAGTTTGGAGGGGGAAATGGCTTTTTTAATTCCAAGTAATAGAATATTTATTTTTAGGTCTCCATACTCAAGTTCTAAATCATTTATGTAATGGCCCAGCTTTGATACATACTCAACTAATTGTATTCATATCAAAGTAATTACTATTATAATCATCTAAATACATTTTCCTTTTCCTTTTTTGGAAACTGCTGCTGTCACTGTGCCAATTCTTTTCAGCTTCCCTGTGTGAACTCTGAAGTCACTCCTCCATCACTGCCTGCCTGGTGCCCATCTGCTCTCTCGATGGGGCTGCTGCCACCACCTTAGAAGTCATAGGAAGCACCAAAACCAGGATTGATCTAGTTCAGGTAAGAGCATATGTTAATGAGTTCGGGATAGATATGGATCTAGGTGGCTCCTTTAGCTGTTCGGGCCATGGCTTATGGTTTTAGAGAACAAAGATAGCAGGCGAAAAAGTAAAACAGACAGCTAGTAGGAAGCCACTGCATAGCACAGGGAGATCAGTTCGGTGCTTTGTGACCACCTAGAGGGGTGGGATAGGGAGGGTGGGAGGGAGACGCAAGAGGGAGGGGATATGGGGATATATGTATACGTATAGCTGATTCACTTTGTTACACAGCAGAAACTAACACACCATTGTAAAGCAATTATACTGCAATAAAGATGTTAAAAAATATGTATATGGTAGGTGAAGGTCTCTGTCCCTTTCATAGGAAAAAATGGTAACCTTTTCTTAATTTCTTTTTTCATTCTGTGGCTTTATTATTATTTGAAGCTTATTACGCTTCCGTAAAAATGTACGGGCAAGGGGTGCAGAGGGAGTGACTCTCTGAGTCACTTCAGACCATCTAATTGCCTCAGGGAGGAATCCTTCCTGCAGGAAGGTTTTGGGACCTATGCACAAAGACACGGAAATGCGTATTTATCTTGTTTCCTATAACGAAATGAAAAAGACAAGGTTGCCTATTCTGTGTTTGTTCTGTGTAAATGGCCAAGCTGCTAATTCTAGCCAGAAAAAAACACTTAAAAAAAAAAAAACACTTTTGTGACTAAGATATTTGAATTTGGCATGCTAATGTGATAGTCTTTAGTCAAGACTATACACGTTGAATAAGTACTAAACCCTTTGGGGGCAAGGACTATGTCTCGTGTAAATGACCCTCCCACACCATAAGGCACTGGTGTACCAGGAAGGTCGCTGGCAGACCACTGAGCCAGAGGCCAGGGGGAAGGAACCTCACCGGCCCTTTGTCCTTCTACTCCCACAAAGCCCCTCACACCATCAGAGGCACGCAGCTGGGCGCATTCGTCTCAAGGCTGAGTTTGTGTGGGATTTTTAAACTCAGGTACTCAGCTGCATGAGTACAAATGTCCAACAATGAATGAAACACCAGGTAACCCTTCAGTGGAAATAAGAAGAAAAGCTGGAGCTCTCTCTATGGACAGAAGACTTTACAACAAATCCCTCGAATTCAATTTTTTTCCCTAATTGGGAGCAGAAAGAGAGGGAGAACAAAATAAAAGCAGATAATCTCAATGCCTGTGGTCTTGGTTGAAGCCAAACTGTGCCCTTGAAGTCATGTCCCGGGTTAACTTCGAGGACTTCCTCCCCAGCGACATCAATGGACTCTCTCCCCAGAAAGCATCCCTTGGCATCTTACATGTGAATAATCACAGCACTTCCAGCCTATGCCTGCCGGGCCTGTGCCGACCTTCAGTTGCACCAGTCGGAGCCTCTGCCTCATTTCTGAGAGCTTCCTACCCCTCAGCTTTCAGGCTGGGTGCTCTGTGTTCTCTGCTTTTAGAAAAGGATTGCTAAAGGCCATGGTACCCATTGCGAGTTCTGCACCCCAGACATGGTGACGAGCACCTTCACTCTCCTAAGGAACCACCCAGAGCCCCACCACAGAGCAGTCAATGGGAAGCAGCAATGGGAAGCTTGGGTGGTGAGTCCCAAACCTCTACACTGTAGAACGAGTACCATCCTTGACAAGATGAGCAGGACACTCAAGAATTTTCCTCCAAGGAATCAGGCCAAAGGACTTGGCAAAGATTGACTCGTTGATCTCTGTGACCCACTTCTCTCAAGCTGTGTTGGCAAATATTATCCATTCCTATTTAGCAGGAGGGGAAACTGAGGCAGCCAGCCAAGAAGTAAAGTGAATTTTCCACGTGACTGTTACATTCTTGGCATCATATCAGTTGTGTCTGCTCACTTTAACATAATGCATGTTTGGGAAGCACGTGTTTATGGAAACAGTCTTTGCACGGGTGATTTTGATGCAGTTGCAATGTTATTGGAATGGTGTTTGGAAATATTAGGCCTTTAAAAATCTTTTAATTATGTACTTAGAGTCAGCCAAAAGAAGCAATGAACTTTTGTTTGCTTTACGTTTTGTTGTGGCTGTAGCTGCTACAGTTGTGATTTAAGGATTATTAACGCTTATGAAGTTATAGACTCTTAGGGATCAGAAGAAACTCCCTATGACTCATCAACTTGTACTCAATTGAAAAAAGCCTTAAGACTTTTAAAGCAGTGTTTCCCCTTTTGCCATTTTGGAAACTTTTAAATTCTTATTAAATTGCATATATGCCTGTCACGTTGTTTTCTAACTTTGATACTATTATTTGCAAATCAGATAAACATTACCTTCTGTCTGTCTGTATGTCATTGATTAAAATACTGAATAGAATAAGCCAAGCGGAGAACTATGAGAAAGTTAATCAACACTGTTGACATTGGACTTGTTCACTCAAGTACGAACCCTTCTGGGGTATCATGCATTTACATTTCTTCATCGCCTCCACAGAGGGAGCACAGCCAGCATCAAATGCCTCATAAAACCCCCGCGCACTGTGTCTACAGCACTGACCAGCTTCTCAGCGTAGAAATCTTCTCTCAAGGGACTTCCCTGGTGGTGCAGTGGTTAAGAATCCTCCTGACAGTGCAGGGAACACAGGTTCGAGCCCTGGTCCGGGAAGATCCCACATGCTGCGGAGCAACTAAGCCCGTGCGCCACAACTACTGAGCCTGAGCTCTAGAGCCCGTGAGCCACAACTACTGAGCCCACGTGCCACAACTACTGAGCCCACGAGCCACAACTACTGAAGCCCGGCACCTAGAGCCCGTGCTCCGCAACAAGAGAAGCCACAGCAATGAGAAGCCCGCGCACCGCAACGAAGAGTAGCCCCTGCTCGCTGCAACTAGAGAAAGCCCGTGCACAGCAACGAACACCCAATGCAGCCAAAAATAAATAAATAAATTTATTAAAAAAAAAAAAGAAAGAAAGAAATCTTCTCTCAAAAGGGAAAGAGGCTAGTTTTCTTCAGTATTCAGTTTCCTCTTAGGGACCACTTCTCGAGGCCCCCTCATCAATAACCCATTCCAGAATAGATGCAGAAAGTTGCCCGAGAACAAAGTCAACCTCATCAGCGTGCATTTTTTCGAGGACCAGGATCAATGGTTGTCTGTCTCCCGGGCTCCAGCTCTGCTCTGGTTTCCTGTGATGTCCCAAAACACTACTGACCATGGTTTCACAATCTCATCTATAAATTCAAGGTCATGGGACAAAGTTCACCTTGATCGATCTGACCCCTTGAACAGATCTAAAGAAGCTAAGTGCTGTCTTAAAATCTCCACGCGTGGTGGGCATCACATCTTTTTAAATGTGCTTATCTGATGCTTTTGGTTTACCAAGTATTCCTCTGGTGAGAAATACGGAAGCAAAACTAGGAATAAAATAGTTGTGCCTTCTCTCTGACACTTGTTAATGTTACTCTATCTTCATTGAGCAGTATATTTGTTCTTTGATTGATACATCTTATGTTCGATAGCATTTCCCACAAAAGTTCTCTCTGTCTGGCACTTAGCCAACTTGGCACTGCTCTGATTCACACTTCTGCCTTTGGCGTCAGTTTGCCCCATTACTTCCATAATTTGTTCACATCCTTTCTTTGTCTTTGCCTAGCAGAGAACAATCTGGTTACAGTGCCCCCCGCACCCACAGTGCTTATTTCTTCTTCATTTACAGTTACATCCTCCAAATTTCATTTCTGAGAGCTTCCTGGGCATTTTATGCTATATTTCCTTTTTACAGTTGCTGGTAAATGGGAGAAGAGCCATCACTGCTCTGTACTTTCTGAAATGGACTTCTGAGAAGCCTATAGCCCTGAATAACCCTGAATAAGCCCTGAATAACAACACCCACCCTTGTCTTTCTCTTGTTATGAACCCAAAGATGTTCTCCCTAAACATTCTGTCACTCTCCTATCACAGCCTTTGTGGTTGGCTCGACAGCCATTCCCCTCATTTATTCCTCTCACTATTTGAGCCACGCAGGCATTTTTTAGGGCTTCTTCTTTAAAAGAGGTAGAGCTTCTCAAACCTGGGTAATTGAAGGATCCCTTCCCAGCTATATTCTCCCTCTGTTTCAGTTTTGTGATTTGCTTTAGGGAGGCCCCATCCGTACCTTTCGTTGGGCCAAGAGGCTTGTGTTGTCCAAACCCCGCTGGGAGCAAGCTTCTGGTTCAAGCGGTCGGATGGGTTTGGAGGCACGAAGACAACCCCTGTTGGGGCCGCAGCGGATGCTGAAACTATATGCTCAGATCAAGGAAGCTGGATGCAATAAGCCAGAAGTAGAAGTCTCAGCCCCAAAACTAAGTGGCTAAAGGCAGGTATCAAAGGTAAAGCAATTATACTCCAATAAAGATGTTTAAAACAAAAAAGCCACGGAAAGCCAAGGATCAGAGGGTCAGGTATAAAAACACTAAGTTAGGGGGCTTCCCTGGTGGCGCAGTGGTTGAGAGTCCGCCTGCCGATGCAGGGGACACAGGTTCGTGCCCCGGTCCGGGAAGATCCCACATGCCGCGGAGCGGCTGGGCCCGTGAGCCATGGCCGCTGAGCCTGCGTGTCCGGAGCCTGTGCTCCGCAACGGGAGAGGCCACAACAGTGAGAGGCCTGCGTACCGCAAAAAAAAAAAACCAAAACAAACAAAAAAAACCCCCACTAAGTTAGGAAAATAAAAGCTGGGAATCTGGACAGTTACTTTTAGCAAGCACTGTGGCCCGTAGTGTGAGGTACGAGAGAGTCGTAGGTACATTTCTGTTTGTTTCTATTTGCATCCTCACCCAAATGGTCTCTACTCCCTTTCTTCCTGTGAAGTTCCTGGATTTCCACTCAAGTTTATATTTTATGATCATATGGTCCCGCCCTTTGTTAGTTTTCTTGTTTTTAACATTGCCAGGTACCACGTGGATCTCATCCCTCTAGGCTTTGGTGGTGTCCATTAGACAACAGTAGCATCATTGCACCAAAATTGCAAGTCTTCTTTCTTTATCACCCATAGTCTGTGCTTTAATATCTAGATGCCACCGTAACAGCTAACTTTTATTGAGAACTTTCTAGGTACCGGGCGCTATTCTATGGTAGGTACTATATGCTGGCTGTGCAGATGATGAAACTGAGGTACAGAGTGGGTAAGTTACTGCCTGAGATCACGTCACTAGCAAGTGGAAGGGTCAAGATTGGAACTCAGGTAATCTGGTTGCAGCATCCACGTTCTTAACCACTCATCTGAATATGCTTATTTTCCTGAGGTCATTTTCCTTGTTATTTTCTCTGGAGAATTACCAGGACCTCTTTTATTATTATCACCTTTCCCCCCACTACAACCAGTGTCTTCTTTGGTTTCATACTGTGGGGTATCATCTATATAAGTTTTTAGTATTCTAATTTACTTAATTATTGCTCAAATGTATTCATGTTCCTTTCTACAAGCATCAGTGCCTACTGTGTTATGAGCAGTATGCCTATATGGTCTTTACACCTAGTGAGAATCAATCCAGACCAGAGGTTCTGATCCAGGGCCAATTAAAGTCTTTAAAGGGGTCTGTGAATGTGCAAAATGTGTGTGTATCCACATGTGATTTTGAGGAAACATTCACAGAACAGAACTATCATCAGATTCTCAAAGAGTCTATGACCACTTCCCATAAAGGTGAGAATCACTGGCCTAAAGAGACACAGAGCTAATTACAATACAGTGACATCCTGATCAGATCTAGGAGCCATTCCCGCAAACACGCTTTCCCAGCCTTTGTAAGAGATACTCCCTCTGTGTCTGGGTCAGTCCTTCCAATGTTACAAGATATCTTAATACCACCTAGTGACCTCCAAGAACTGTAAAGGGTCTGAGATTTTACCCTACTTACAAACTAACAAGTTAGCCTGACACAGTTTGATGGATGCCAGCAGAAGACACAAGACTCCTGGATCAGAGACAAAGGACTTTATTCTTCACAGCAACAGCAGAGCTAGATTATTAGAATTTATGCCCGCTTCCTGAGCCTCAATTCCTAAGGCAATATGTGTAGGGCCAGTGGACACCTGGATGTGCAAAGGGTTGCATTGCAGGAGAGGAACCCTGAGATTAGGGAACTCAAATCTTTTATAATGGATGGTAAGCCTGCCAGAAGGTGACGTTATCTTTAGTATACTGGACAGTAAGAATGTCTGCTAATTCCTCCATGGGAGACACTGCTTTATCTTCCAAAGCTGTTCACTATACCAACATCCTTGAAAAGAGGGTCTGGAATCAGAAAACAGATCAGTGGTTTCTGGGGACAGGGAGTTGCTGGAGGGGTGATTCCAAAAGGGCATGGGGAGTTTGTGAGGGAGACAGAACTGTTTCATAGCTTGTTCGTGGTAGTGGATATACAATTGTTTGAGTTTGTCTAAACTTGCAGAACTGGACACTAAAAAGAGTGAATTTTACTGTATGTAAATAAAAAATAAATATTATAATTTTAAAAACAAGAACAAAAGAAATAAGAACGACAACAGAAGAAAGAGGGTCTGGAACAAAAACAGGCAGAGCCTCTGCTCACGAGATGGGCACATCTCTGGCACGTGACTTGTACCCTTGAAGACGTTTCCTCAGTCCTTTGCCCTTTCTCTTCACTGGTTTCCTGCTCTGCCCCCTTCCACAGAGTGCAGTCCAGAAATGTGTCCTAAATGTCTTCTGATGATGCTAGTTCAATCTAGAAAAATTACTGGGATTTTGTAGACCCAGTAATTTTTTGGAGGGGAGAGGAGTCTTAGTTATGAATGAGGGAGACATTCCAAGGGCAGAGGAGTGAACTTTGGGTCGAATCATTGTATATTTCTTTCTACCCAGGCAATTATGCCGCTGTACTGGCTACAGACCCATCGTGGAGAGTGGGAAAAGTTTCAGTACTGTGAGTATAAAACGTCTGAGAGCTGCCGAGCCAGGACTTCTGGAGGAAACAGCAAAGCATCACACCCATTACGTGGAATTGGTTTTCAAGGAAAGCACAATACTGTGCATCAGAGACTCAGAGGTTTGCCATTTTGCCCTTCTCAATGAGGGTAACTAGATATTCTTCTCAGAAATACAGTCAGGGAGTGGCTTAATGGCTTTTTTGAAGGTGAAGTTTATAAACTAGCATGTTCTAAGTGAAAACAGATTATGCCATCTTCCTTACATCTAGCTTTGTGATAGGGAGAAACAGAAAAGAATCTATTTCTCACACTGTCATTTCAGCAGCACGTTTTGTGGAGTCGTAGCCAAAGTGAAACGTTTTTCTGAAATAACTGCGTGTGTTCTCTCTGAATGCGATTCCATCCTTGATTAGTACTAATGGTCTATGGGGAAGAGAGGAGAAGCTGTTTCCATCTTTCATGCTGTGTGGAATCAATAGCCACTAAGTATACGTACCATCCATAGAGCTTCTGTTTCAGACCCTCTCATGCCTACTGCCTCCACATCCCTCTCCCTAAAAAACCTAGGATAAGTCGCTAAGCAAGACTATATAGAATTATTCATTTTAAAAACATAACCTTTTTCCTACAAATGTATAAACTGTAGAAGTTAAATATCCAGAGATGTTTGGATTCCTAAATTGTTAAGAAGAATGTGGAAAAATGAGAAAGCGTTATGATGATGCCAAAGGGGGATGTGCAAGGAAATATGTCTAAAGGAAAGATTAAAGAATGGATTAAAGTCCTGCATTGGTGTCATCACAGACTGGGCGCTCAGCTCACGTCTCCAAGCTCCTTCCATGCCCCAAAGAGCTGCCCTTGGCCACCACACAGGCCCGGGGGTGAGCCCCTGGTTGTACCCCTGCCCTCTCTGCGAGGAGGGACCAGAGCAGGGGCCAACATGGGCCCTGGAAGTGGGTTTGGGGCCTTGGCAGCAGGGAATTCGGAGGTTGTGTGTGTCCGTGGCTTGTGGCTGGAAGGTGGGGTACTGGCTGTGAGTGGAATGTCCCTTTGGTCCCAAGGACCTTTGCCCCTTGGGGATGGGTGTGGCAAGAAGGGGCCAGAGTTGGGACCCAGAGCGGAGTCCCGCCAATCTGAGACTAAGGACGGTGTTGGGAATGGACTCCTTAAGCCACATTTGATACTTCTGACATCAACAGAAATATAAAGAAGAGTGGACTCCAGGATGGTAGTTCATATACACAAAAAATAATGTTACAGAAAATCGAATAAAGTGCTTAATCTCACCATTCCTCACTCTTCAGCTATAATTTTCCTTACATCACCTCCCTGCAAAGTGTCAACTAACCATGTTTAGTCCTTGTTAGAACGGGTAGACTTCCCTAGAACTGTAATAGCCAACAGACAGAACTGGATTCAGTGGTTCCCCAGGCCAACTCTGGTTTAGAAAGCCATTTCTAATTTTGTCTGAGACCCGCTTTCCTGTAATGTCCACATATGGGATAATGTTGGGCAAATCCGTGCCTCATTTATGAGACAGCCTTTCCCATAGGTGCAGCCAGTTCTCATCCCCTCTATCCTTATGCACTCACCCTCCTTGTCCCCTTTCCTTTTTCTTTTTTTCCCCACCCTGGCATCCCTTCCTTGTCCCCTTTCTAGCTGTTATTGCCATACATTTTTCTAACGTCTCTTCCTTCCTGAGACTCCAGGTAACATCTCCATAAATGCTTCCTGAATCCTCTCCTACCGCTGCTCTCTCTGGACCCTTCCCTCCCATACCTAATCCTGAGCTCACTATAACCTCCACTCTTACTCTGCTGAACCAGCCCCTCTCCTGCCTTCCATGCTTATGGTAAATGGTACCATCATTGTGTGCTTTCTCTCACCCAGAACCAAGGCCTGATGATTTTAACATGCACTAGCCCTCAAGCTCATCTGTCGCTTTTCCTCCGCACACACGCTGCCCTAATCCAGACCATCTTCATTTACACTGAGATCATTACACAACTTCTGCACCTGGTTACCTTCCTTCCCACACCTCCCACACAACGCAACTCACAGCAGGGGCCTCACATTTCCCAGAATTCCTTTCGAAGCTTTTTAAAAATGTGATGGCCTAGGATTTCCCTCAGTTTTACTGGATTGGAACCTCGTGCGGAGTAGCCTGGGAGTAGCTCAGAATTTTTACAAAACTCCCCAGGTGACAAACGCAACCAGTCTGCAGGTCTGGAATCAGGAACCACTGCATACTGTAGCTCAAGAAACCTTCCCTTTGAAGACGCTCCACAGTCTGTCTGCTCTGACCCCTCACACCGCCTCCTTCTAATCACTTCCCTGTGGTCAAAGCCACCGACTTGGTTTCTTCCTAACACCTTGTGGACAGCCTCCCAATCTGGGTCTGGGCAGGCTCCATTCCCTCCTCGCCCCTCTTCCAGGAAGCCTCTGCAACCTCTGTTCCCTGACCTCCGGGGGGCCTGCCTCTGGACCCCTCTTCTGATGCGTGGCTTCTGTTGGCCCTAATTGTAGTTCGTCTTGCTCCAGCCAGGCCCTGTGCTTGGCACAGGGCAACTGCTTGGCAGATGCTCCTCTCGCCAGAGTAAAACTGAGGGACTGGTCTGTCCCTCACTGCCATGCATCCCGAGCCCAGCCCAGGGCCTTTCAAACAGGAGAGGCTCAGTACCTGGCTGTTAATGACCGTGGTGCTTATCAAACTTTGACTTTTGTTTTTAATCAAAAGATTAAAACACTAATTTTTCTTCTTAAAGTTTGTACCAAATTGTGTAAAAAAGAAGACCTGCAGCCCTTGGACTCAACCCAGGAACTTATATTTCCACCTGAATTAATGGTACGTTCTTTTCTCCTGATTTATTTCTCTTTTTATGTCAACTCTAAGGGAATAAACAGTCCATCAGCTCATTCCCAGGTGATACTTTCCAGCATCTTTAACTCAGATATCTTAACGTGAATGTCAAAAGGAAAATGTAAAACATCTTCAAAGAAAAACACTCTCTTCCTTAGAACTTGTTTCTTTGGGTTTTGCCCCACTAAAAATAAAGCCAAAGTGAACAAGGATTTACTATCTATCATAGGAAATTTTACTTACTCAAAATGTTAATAGACTTAATATCAAATTGTCCCATGGGTACCTTTGCACTACCGTCACCTTCAGGAAACTGTGGAAGGCATTCCCCTCCCTGCCCTGCCCCTGGGTGGACCCACCTTGTCCATGACCCTTCATCTAGTAGCACTCATCTCCTTCTGTGTCCAAAGCAGGACAGTCAGAGTCTGTTTTGGCACACAGGCATCTTTATTAAAATCCAGAGAAAACCCAGGGTACAAACTGTAAGCAGGTGAGGGCAGTTACCAGCTCCCTGTATCACTTACCTGACAGCCTGGCACAGGTTTAAAGCATTTTCTTTTCTTTTTAAAAACCTGTTCCTCCAGGCATCTCTTGGACTCTGTGGGGAGCATCCCATACGTCAGCACTTTGCTAGGCCCTTGGGATACAGAAATGATACACTGCCTGTCTCTCAGGAGCTCAGTCGGATGGAAGAGTCAGACAGATGTGCCCATAACAATTAATGATAGAAGGCCAAGAGGGCTGTATGGAGACCTAGGAACCGGGGCTGGGAGTGGAGCAGAGAGCAAGAGGTGGGAGAGGGTGGACATCCAGAGAGACTTTGCCAAAGCGCCAAGCTTGAGCTGAAACTTGAATTATCAATAGAAGTTATCAAGAAGTAAGAAGGGGAAATGAATGGGACACGGAGAGGGAATTCTAGGTAAAGTAAAAATCACGTGTATTGGCTAGTGGCTTTGAGGAACTCAGAGCTTTCAGGAAAAACCAACAATCCCAAATGATGAGGGCATCGCCTGTTGGAGGGTTCACTGTAACCCCCACCCCTACCCCAAAGTGTGGGACTGGAAAGGGCAGAGAAGGGCAGATCCTGATGGGCCTTTAGTGCAGATCTAAAGAATATAAATATTTTGCGCAGGTAATGGAGCGTCATGAAAGGATTTCAATAAAGGATATTTACCGTTTGGAAAGATTACTCTGGCTGTTGTATGGGGTAAATATTGGAAGGGGTCACAGGTGAATGCAGGGTGAAGGTGGGTATCACACAACCCAGGAGAGGGACAATGGTGTCTAGGATTAGGGTGCTGGTGGTGGAGGTGGAGAGAGAGGGCAGACGGGAGAGAGGGTTAAGAGGCAAAATCAGTAGGGTTTGGTGGAGAATTGAGATTGAAGAGTTTGAGTTTTGTATTATTTTTTAGTGGAAGAAGCTTGAAGATTGATGGGAAGAATACAAGTAAAAGGGAGAAGCTGAAAACTTCAGAGATGGAAGGGGTGGGTCGAAAGCATAGACTGAGGAACGCCTTCTCTATTTCTTTCAGAAACCTTTCACTAACAGTCTTCTCAAGTCTGGGGAGGAATCCCCCTGTGCTCCCTAGAGCTCTGTCCTTATCCTGTAGGGTATCTTCTGCCAGATTGACATCACCCATGTACTCACTAGGTTGTGAGCACAAGCCGCCTGTGAGGAGAATGTGGCATTCACTGCTGTGTCACCATTGCCCTGCAGGGCATCCCAATTTTTTGGTCTCAAGACTGCTTATGCCCTTAAAAATGACTGAGGGCCCTAAAGAGCCTTTGTTTATGTGGGTTATATCTATTAACATTTGAAGTATGTGAAATTAAAACTGGGAATTTTTTGTCTTGTTGTTTTTTTTTTTTTTTTTTTGCGGTACACGGGCCTCTCACTGCTGTGGCCTCTCCTGTTGCGGAGCACAGGCTCCGGACGCGCAGGCTCAGCGGCCATGGCTCACGGGCCCAGCCGCTCCGCGGCATGTGGGATCTTCCCAGACCGGGGCACGAACCTGTGTCCCCTGCATCGGCAGGCAGACTCTCAACCACCCCGTCACCAGGGAAGCCCTTTTTTTTTTTTTAAATAAATTTATTTATTTTTGGCTGTGTTGGGTCTTTGTTGCTGCGTGCGGGCTTTCTCTAGTTGCAGCGAGCAAGGGCTACTCTTCGTTGTGGTGCACGGGCTTCTTATTTCGGTGGCTTTTGTTGGTGAGGAGCATGGGCTCTAGGCATGCAGGCTCAGTAGTTGTGGCTCTTGGGCTGTAGAGTGCCGGCTCAGTAGTTGTGGCGCACAGGCATGTGGGATCTTCCCGGACCAGGGCTCAAACCCATGTCCCCTGCATTGGCATGTGGATTCTTAACCACTGCGCCACCAGGGAAGTCCAACACAGATACACTATTGATACTATGTATAAGATGGATAACTAATGAGAACCTACTGTATAGCACAGGGAACTCTACTCAATGCTCTGTGGTGACCTAAATGGGAAGGAAATCCAAAAAAAGAGGGGATATATGTATACGTATAGCTTATTCACTTTGCTGTACAGTAGAAATTAACACAAATTGTAAAGCAACTGTACTCCAATAAAAATTAAAAAAAAAAAATAACATGGGTGAACACATTGCACATTAGCATGAATAACATATGGTTCATGAAGAATAACTCTATCTTTCCAAAGAGAAATCAGTGAGAAGAGTGGCATTGTTTTACAATTTTTGCAAAGCTCTTTAATACTGGCTTAAAAGACAGCTGGATTTGCATATCTGCTTCTACATTCAGCCTGTTGCTGTACCACACATGATGCAACCTTTGGAAAGCTCCAGTGTAACTCATGAGAGAATGAGAAGGAAGAGGGTAACTATTACTATAAAATAGTTTTGACCTTGGAACCCCTGAAAGGAATCCATGGACTATCCTCTGAGAACCACTGGCCCAACCTGGTGAGACAGCGTACAGATTGTTTCATTAACTGGAGCTTTTAATCAGTTCCCAGAAACTTCCATCTCTCTGTCATTCTTTCCGACAAAACACATAACTTAAGACAAGATTTACAGAATTCTTAGGAAAAGAAATTCTCTTTTAGCCAATCTGCCTTTACTGTTCAATTTCCATCACTTTAGTCAGTTAAGCAACTTCCACCATGATTTTTGTTCAGTGTTGAAATTATTCAGTGTGAAATGATTTATGGAAACACAGAACTCCACCCAAAGATCTGCCCTTTTGATGGCTCCCACAAAGAGCAAAACAGTTTTGCATAAAATATTTTTATAAAGGTATCATCAAATTTAATTTCAAATAAATTAATTCAATTCCCTTGAGAAATGGTTTCCTTATTTTTTTTAACTAGCGAAAGTTGTTTAAACCATGTTTTTTCCAGATGTATGGAACCATTTCAACTTTAGAGAACTCCAGGCAGGGAGCCTGGTGCCCTCGGGCTCGTGGTTCTGCTCACATTAACCACCTGTGTCTCCTTCACTAGGTCACACCCCCTCTTTGAGCCTCATTGTTATTCCCGTCTATAAAACTAGACCAGTGGTTCTCAGATTTATTCATGTGCAGGAGCAAGCAGAAGTCCAGGGCTTTTCCTTGAACACCATATTCATTGCTGAACATCATAAAATAGTGGCAAATTTAGTTAGGCTGAGTGGAACAGGAACTATTTCAGACTTAGAAAATATGACTTATTATATGGTCCCTGTACCAGGTCAAAACAGGAAGCACAGAAGTCCATTAAAAAGAAGAAAAAGGAAAAGAAAAGGTCACCCAATTAAGCATGATCTACTCTTTGCAAATCACCCTCATAAATATTGACTTGTTCATTCCATCTTATTGTCAGCTCTCACTTGCAGTGCCGTTGGCTTTAGAGAAACGAAATGGGAGGAAAACTTTAACAAAATTCTGCTCTTCACTTCTGCTAACTGAGAAAAGTCCAACTTTCCGCTGTAGCTGTAAAACCCCTCAATCTTGCTTGGGAAACAATGATGGTCGGTGAAAGGAGGGTCCTTATTGGCTTTAAAAAGTCTGACATTCTGTTCTTTTACCATGTTTCAACACACAGCCAGCCTTACCTCACAGAAGTATGGCCTCTGAGAACCAAGGTAGCTTCTAGTCAAATCCCTAGTTTGCAGATAAAATCAAGCCTAGAGACTCACTGAGATCTTCCTAAACTCACCTGGCTCCCTAGTGGTCAGTCAGGGCTTAGAACCTGGGTCTCCCATTTCCTGATGGACTCAGTGTTCTGGCACTTTGCAAGCCTGCCTGATGATAAATAGCACACATTCCCAGCACACATACAGTTAATTCTCTGTTGATGTTCTGTTATCATTTGTAACTTAGCCAGCAATTATTTCTTCGGTTGAGAAGCTGACATTAGAAATCTCATCCCTGGCACGTAAGATTCTTGTTTGTTTATAAGATAAGATTTAATTAAAAGCCACTTAGTTTTTTTTTTTAAACTAGAAGAGATGGAAAAATAAATATGCAAAGCAGTGAATTTAATTGTGAAGTGATTAGGCTACTGTTCTATGAGTATCTGTCTTTGTTTTGTTATCCATGGTGGGTTCCATTAAATCTTGTTCAGTTTGTAAGCTCTAATGAAGGCTGTGTGTTTGTCATTGACACCAGCATTAAGTCTGAATTTATCTGTTGCTGAGATTGGCGAAACAGCCCAAAAAGAAATGTCTGGCTTTCTATGGGGAGAGGACCCCCTGGATCACCCTAGGAAGCATAAATGACCTCTGGGACTGAAAATGAAGGACCCTAAAGCTCCCCTTGTGGGGAACACTTGTGATGGTGACAGCAATGACACCACAGTTCCTACTTTGATTGAAAATCAAAATTAATGAAAGAAGATGTGTCACAGCATCTGCTCACAAATCAAAATACATACCTGGCGATTCAAACTCACTCTTTTGCCCAACTAATAGCCAGCTTGTTATATAATTAAAATCTCTGGCTTCTAGAGAGCAATTCCACCTCAGTCCAACTCTAGAATGTGGTCAAAAACAAGCCTCATCTGTCACAGTTTTATTTCACTTTGCTTATTAGGCCTATGATAATTGCTTCTAGGTCACAGTGTTATTTGCAACATGAAATCTAGCTGGCTTCTTTCCCACTAATGATAATTCTCCTACCTGTAAGGGCCTGATACAAAGTTTAAGGAAATGTTCCATCCAATTATTATCTCTCTTGCAAGGATGCTGCAATTATTTATAGTGACTAAGACAAAAGGTGTGTTCTCATTTATTATAACGAGACCCTTATGTTACAGATGGTTCTGCTAAAGAAAGCTAAGGCTACTTGCCACTAACCAAATCACAGGATCATGAGGCTGGAAGAAATCATACTTTCCAGTGTGATGCTCAACCACATCTGATCTTTCGAAAATTCAGAAAATCCTGGTAAAGATTGTACATTGTCTCTCTTTTTTTTTTTAAACTGACTTTTTAAAATTTTTAATTTTATTTATTTTTTTATATAGCAGGTTCTTATTAGTTATCTATTTTATACATATCAGGGAATACATGTCTATCCCAATCTCCCAATTCATCCCACCCCCACCGCCACCCCCACCGCTTTCCCCCCTTGGTGTCCATATGTGTGTTCTCTACATCTGTGTCTCTATTTCTGCCCTGCAAACCGGTTCACCTGTACCATTTTTCTAGGTTCCACATATATGCGTTAATATACAATATTTGTTTTTCTCCTTCTGACTTACTTCACTCTGTATGACAGTCTCTAGATCCATCCATGTCTCTACAAATGACCCAATTTCATTTCTTTTTATGGCTGAGTAATATTCCATTGTATATATGTGTCACATCTTCTTTATCCGTTCATCTGTCGATGGACACTTAGGTTGCTTCCATGTCCTGGCTATTGTAAATAGAGCTGCAATGAACATTGTGGTACATGACTCTTTTTGAATTATGGTTTTCTCAGGGTATATGCCCAGTAGTGGGATTGCTGGGTCGTATGGTAGTTCTAGTTTTAGTTTTTTAAGGAACCTCCATACTCTTCTCCATAGTGGCTGTACCAATTTATATTCCCACCAACAGTGCAAGAGGGTTCCCTTTTCTCCACACCCTCTGCAGCATTTGTTGTTTGTAGATTTTCTGTTGATGCCCATTCTTGTACATTTTCTCTTCAGACTCAGTTTTCTACACAGAGCTGTGGCTCAACAAATATTTGCTGATTCATCCAGAAACTCCTCTAGCAGCCCTAGCTACCTCCATTGTTCAAGCAGGCTTAGTGAGTTTCTCCCCTCCAGCAGCAGACGGCAACAGCGACCACATTCCCTGCTAAACAGCCCGTGGTGTTTTCACAGGTCAAAATAGTCACCAGGCACTCACTCCTTCAGCTTTCCCTTCTCCAAGCAGCCTGTCCCAAAGGTATCCAACAAGGAGAGGCTTTTTTTTTTTTTAACTATTTAGAACTCAATTCTTTCTTTTTATTTTTTTGTACTCAATCCCATAGACCAATATTACTCTGTGAAAAGTACAGGTAAAATAAAATCATTTTAAAACACTCATCTGGGGGACTTCCCTGGTGGTGCAGTGGTTAAGAAGCTGCCTGCCAACGCAGGGGACACGGGTTCGAGCCCTGGTCTGGGAACATCCCACATGCCGCGGAGCAACTAAGCCTGTGCACCACAACTACTGAGCCTGCGCTCTAGAGCCCGCGAGCCACAACTACTGAACCCTGCGCCTCGAGCCCATGCTCCGCAACGAGAGAAGCCACCGCAATGAGAAGCCCGCGCACCACAATGAAGAGTAGCCCCCGCTCGCCGCAACTAAAGCCCACACGCAGCAACAAAGACCCAATGCAACCCAAAAACACTCATTTGTCTACTAATTGTATAGTTATTAAGCACTTACCATGTGCCAGGCACTGGGCTATATGCTGCTAAATAATGAAAAAGACATGATTTCTTCCCTAGGAACTCATCGTATTGTGGGAAAGATAGACGTAGAAAAAGAGCGGTAAGTGTGATACTATTTGGCTGTACCACTCGGCTTGCAGGATCTTAGATTGAACCCAGGCCCTAGGCCGTGAAAGCATGGAGTCCTAACCACTGGACCGCCAAGGAATTCCCAATATTTTCTTTTTCATCAGTGGAATCTTCCTCTACAATCTAAGGGATGCTTTCAAAATTGTACTGTTTTTGGATTAGCCCAGTTAAGGCGATTTTTAAATTTTAATGAAGGAGAATTTGGGGATTTTTAAGTGAGGAAAAGACAAAAATAAATAACCATTTTAAACACTGCATACATATGAAACAGAAATAGACTCACCGACATAGAGAACAGACTTGTGGTTGCCGAGGGGGAGGGGGTTGGGGGAGGGATGGAGTGGGGAGTTGGGGTTAGCAGATGTAAGCTATTATATATGGAATAGATAAACAACTAGGTCCTACTGTATAGCACAGAGAACTATATTCAGTATCCTATGATAAACCATAATGGAAAAGAATATATAAAAAAGAATGTGTGTATATATATATATATATATATATATATGTGTGTGTGTGTGTGTACAACTGAATCCCTTTGCTATACAGCAGAAATTAATACAACATTGTAAATCAACTATACGTCAATTTTAAAAACAGAGCAAAAAACCCCCACACTGCATACATTAATTTTAAAGCTAGATATAAAGTTGCAAGTGCTAATCTAAAATAAATATCTTGTGTTTTTTATGCTCTTCTTAACGTTTTTTTCCTCAATTTTCTATTAATAAATGTTTGACTTTGCTAATAAGAAGACAGTGTGTTTTTAAATGTTGCTTTCCATCTTGTAGAAATGAGAATTAGAATGCAGAATTACTAATCAGATATGTACAGTAAGAGAAAGTCTACCTAATACACCTTTTCTGTCATTATTGTAGTCCTCTGGGAAACTGAAAATTGTAGTTTACACACACAAAACCCCAGCTGTTACTGCTGCTGATTTCACCTGTGGTTTCAGAACTGCTGAGTCAACTTCATGGTTCTGGCTCTTTAAGAGATTAACTCATTCTCTCAATCTTCACTCTGCCTTTGACCTTGGCTCATGTTGTAGTAAACATTCTTTGAAGTCTAAATAAATATCTGTTTTATAATTTCAAAGGCAGGGACCTCAACATGCACGCATTCAGTGTCAAATCACAGTCATGTTAGAATGAGTCAAATAAGTTCATGTTCTGAGTTCAGAGTGCAATTTAACAGAAAGGTGGACAAGTGGACAGCTGTCTTCTTTCTAGATGAATCCTTAGACTCCTGAGCTGGGATACCTGTTCTAAATTAGCCTATTTGATATGTAAAACAGAACCTTATTAAAGAAAATTCTTCCCCAAAATGAATTCATCAGTCACATCTATTTATGTATTAGTCAAATGGTCTTAGCTCCAAGAAGTACTCAAAGAAAACCTTATTTAAAATGAGAGTTGCAGCATTTATTTCAGGTTCTTTTTTAAAAATCTTCCTTTCTGTCCAACTCCCCAAAATTAAAGCGTGAGCTCCCTCTGCTGAGTGAATTATTGTATGAAACAGAATTTGTGCAGTGCCTGTGACGCCAGAAAATTCTTAGAAACAAGCAATTATGAAGTGAAAAAAATATTTTCCTTTTTAAAAATCATGACTATAATATGGGATGGAATGGAAAGGTGGAGGAGAGTAATTTACAAGGCAGAGATTCGTTAGTTGAGATTTTTCCCCCTAAACCTCACTCCTGCATGGTGACGCTTTATAACCACCATTGCTGGAATCACCAGGAAGTGTTTACAAGCCCCTGTTCTCACACCTACCCTATTACCTGGCTTTGGTTCTTCACAGCACTTAATCATATCTGAAATTACCGTCCTTATTTATTCATTGATCTGGTGATGGCTGTCTTCCCCTGCTAAAATGCTGGCTTCCTGTTAGAGAAGAACTTGTCTGCTCTCAGCCCTAGAACAGTGCCAGGCACACAGTAGGTGCACAGGAATATTTGTTAATGGGTGGAGGAAGAGAGGGAAGCAGGAAGTCAGGTTAGCACTTGCTGAAAGCATCACCTAGGAATGTGACCCATTTAGAGAACGATTCCGTGCCAGTCATGTAGAACTGGATACAAATTAGTAGGAAATGAGAGAAAGAGAGAATTACTGAAGGCATAGGGAAAGGGGTGTGGAATTCAGGCTTAACCTCAAAGATGGGGAGGGTTTGGTCAAGTTAGACAAGGAAGCGAGCAAGCATTGTGCTAGGCACTGGGATACAATGGTCTTTTTTTAAAAAAAAAGGCATGGACGCCACCCTCACAAAGCCTACAGTTTAAGCGTGAAGACAGATGTCAAACAAATAATCACACAAACTAAAATTTCAACTGGTCAAGTGCTCCAAAGGAGAGGTGCATGGTGTTAGGGGAAGAGATAACAGGAGGACCGATTTTATAGGGGAGTTAGAGAAGGCTTCTCCTAGCTGAGATCAAAGGGTAAGTGGGGATAACCAGGTAAAGAGGATGAGCGCAGCGCATGCCAGGGGCTGGAGATGGAAAACAGTGCTGCTGCTGGACCACGAGGGGAGAGGCTGGAGATGCACCCATCACCCGGGAGGGAGCGCCGACTTTGTGGAGCAAGAAAGGGTTCTAATGGTTTCCGTCCGTATTTTTCCAGGGGTTCTAAGCTATTTTGACTCTCTTTTTCTTACTTTCTGTATTTACAAGATGGTCCACAATGAGTATATGTTACTTTAATAATCAGAAAAATGGGACATTTACGAACAAAAAAGTTGTCACCGTATGTCCACTGGAGCCTTCTTTCCCTACTCGCCTTCTTTTCCAGGCTTACAGAATCTGAATGACGATATCTCGCTTTCGGGCAGGACAGCCTGGGAGAGGCCGCCACACAGCTCCCAGAGGCGAAAACACAGCGGTGAATCACTTGAGAACCTGGGCTTCACAGCAGATCATGGCTCTGTGTTCTCTTGGCCCACCTCCGGGTGTGGGTACCTTAGTGAGGAAAGGTTGTGTCACTCAGTATTGCTGCCGTTTCCTGCTACATCCATCTGTGCTTCCACAAGGCCAAATCAGACGGACTACTTAATTTCGTATCTTCGTGGCATAAGCCACTTGAATGACCAGGTTCTAAGGGAGGTGGGTGCTGCCTTCCTGGTCCCCCCACCCAGGCCCTGTCTGCCATTGTCTGTTGAGGGTCTATCCCATCCAGAAAGTCTATGTTAACAGCCCCCAAAGGAGATTTAAAAAGACAACTAATGGATTCGTTGAGAGCAACTGAACTGGTAATCAATGTGAATGAGAATGACACAATTTATTCAAACTTTTAGGGTAATTCTATATTATAGCAACTATAATATGTCATATATAGCTATAAATTATTAACTATAAACTATAATCTGCATATAAATAACATACCACAGAGTTATCCTTGTTAGCCCTCAGTGTCTCTGTATAAAAGAATTGTTGGGTTGTGCCTGCAGCCCAGTCTAAACACTCCTCTTTGAATGCTGGGGCTTTGTGTTTCTGTTGGCTTCCTCTGGATCCTGTTCTGTTCACATTCTAGCTGCTTGAGTTAGAACGGCTGTCTCTCTCTGTTAGGGCCTTTAACCACTGATGGTAATCTCAGTCTATCTGCAGTCCAGTGTTCAAAGTGAATTCTTCAAAGATGGAATCCTCATCCATGGCCTTCCCTGGGGGGCAGCTTCCCCAGAAGGAGGGTTGTGACTGTGTGCTGCCCACGGGCCATCGTTTCTCTGCCCTCACTCACACCTGACGCCCTCGTTCCTCGTCAGCTCTGGGCTGCCTGCATCTGTACTGCAGCTATGGGAAGGGCTCAATAGTGCTTCCCTGGGAAAAATTTTAACTATAGTGGAATCCCCAGAAGAGGATTCATGAGGATCACAAGACATCTTTCATGGTGTCAAGAGCCTATTGACTATAAAATACCTAGATTTATACTGACCTTGTCAGGTAAATTAATTGGAAAGGGAAGTTCCCACAGGACCGGACTGGGGAAGTGCCCCTCTGTGGTGAAACTGAAGACAAAACAGAACACATTTTGGTTTACAAACTACACGAGAAAAATAGGTCTCTTTTTACTTTTTTTTAAAAAATAACTTTTTTTCGTTTTTTAAAATTTATTTATTTATTTATTTACCTTTGGCTGCGTTGGGTCTTCGCCGCTGCGCACGGGCCCACTCCTCGCCGCAGTGCGCAGCCTTCTCATTGCGGTGGCTTCTCTCGTTGTGGAGCACAGGCTGTAGGCACGCGGGCTTCAGTAGTTGTGGTGCACGGGCTTAGTTGCTCCACGGCATGTGGGATCTTCCTGGAGCAGGGCTCAAACCTGTGTCCCCTGCATTGTCAGGCAGACTCTTCACCACTGCACCACCAGGGAAGCCCTTTACTTGACTTTGGACCAAAAAATGTTTTAGCCAATCTGACCCTCTGCCTTACCCATCACGCTGGCTTTTGAATGTCTTTTACCTCTTACCATGAAGCAAACCCCCTTCAAAGGATAAACATTTATTGCCACAGAGGCCACAGGCTTTGAAAGAACATCCCTCCCAGAGGGCTCCCCAAATGTCTTGAGGAGGACAGCACTCTTCAGATAAGTGTGTGGTCTCTCCCAAGGAGACTGCTTCCAGGGGAGTAATATTTAGTTGCACGTCTACAGTTCAGGATTTGGATTGAAAATAATCACATGCCTCTATGGCTGTCTTTCATTGATTGATGTTATCGCTGTCATTTGGATTTTATTTGTTGATGTCACTGTTCTTGTGAGTAACATACCTGTGTTCACCACTGACCCTCTCAAGATATTTCAGCTCTTCAAACTCTCCCACATGCTCTCTCCCACAGTATACCATCTGTCTGCCACTGTCACATTTACTCACTGACTCAGACCCTTCTGCCCAATAAATTGCCCCCTTGTGGCCTCGGCAGAGTGCTTCCCGTAAGCTGGAGGAGTCTTGCTCTGTTAGCACAGCTGGAAAGCTTTTTCTCCAAGGCAGGGTCCCTAGATACATCTGGATATAACCATATCGTGGGAGAGTCACGATACTATGTGTGGCTATTTTCAACTTCATTCTAACTTTAGAATGCCTTTTTATAATAAGAATACTACTGGACTAATAGAGTATAAGGTTGTCTCCGTAGTATATGGTGCCTAAAATTAATGCTTCTTCCCCCACCCCCAACAAGAAGGAACGCAGTAAATTCCTTTAAAGGATCATTTTCTTTCTGGAGAAACACATGCAAGCCTTAAACCAGATCAAGTCCTAGTTTCTGTTTTCATTTCTGTCTTTGGAAAGGTATAAGATTATGAAGTTTATGATGTCCACTTTCATCTGTTTCAGTTATTTTTATCTTGAATTGGATTCAACATAATAAAAATAGAGTTTGCAGCAAATATTTTACACATGCCTAGGTGCAAACAGTAATAACAGATTAGATGTTGATCTACATCATTAGAGGGCTTTAGGTCATTGCACTATTTTCTTATCCATCTTCTTTAAAAGTTCTAAAAACCTAGGACCCTTAGCATCACAAATCATATCACTGAAAGAGACTAATAAGCTTGTGGTATAGGTGAGGAGGGTTGAGGTCCAAAGAAATTTAATTATTTCAACAAGGTCTCACAGCGAATAGGTGGCAAAACCAGGACCAGAACTCTCAAAGAGTAAAAATACGGAAACCAAGTAGCATATTGCTTAAATGTTTGAAATAAAATGTTAGGGGTTAGTAGAATCTCACCAACAGGGGGCAGCAAAGACCTTCTCGCCTGCCTCGGTGTAATTTATGTTCTAGTTTTAGGGATGTGGCTTTTTCTCTGATATGGTTTCTGACGTGACAGAACCAAGAAAACAGATGTGTTATCAGTCCTGGCCTTAGTGACAATGAGAAATCAGGTGGTCGCTGTCTAGGTGGTGTCTCCAGGCCAGAATATGTACCACAGGGCCCAGTGGATGACAGCACCTCTGTTCCTAGGTTATTATTGAGTGAGGCAGCTGTCTCTGCAGGAAGACAGCATTTAAAGCACTCGAATCTGGATTTTTCACTAAGAATTGTTTCCAATAGTCAATAAATGAGGCAAAGGAGAGCAACAAAAGTAAGAAACTGCCAGAAATTCTCATGTGCATTTCTAAGCAAATACCAGCGACCACAGTCATGTCAGCTGCATGGCTATGGGGTTGGAAACGAGGTGAAGTCGGGAGGGGAAGATGAAAGATAAATTCAGAGTGTGGGTGCAAAAGACTAGCCTGAACCAGCTCCCTTCCCAGCCTACAAGGGGGCACTGGGGTCTCCGCAGGCTCCCCCTCCAGTCTGCTGCCTCCCGCTCTTTCTCATGCTTGGCCCCCTTTCCTCCTGTGGTCCTCTCTGCCTTCCCCTGGCTCTCACATTTCAGACCTTCCTGTGCTTCCTGTCCCTCATTCAGGACTCTGACTCGTTTCCATTGATGAAGGGGGTGGGAGGGAGCGTGTCCTTACTCAGGCACTTGTCCTCAGCTCCCACTAAAGAAGTTTGTTCCCCGTCCAGCTCAGCTGACAGTGGAAATGGATTTTATCAACCTACCTGTACTTATCCAGCAACCCAGATTAGTTTTCCGGGAGCATAATAACGCCTTTTCTTGTCCCCTGGAGTCAGAGTCTGCCCTGTTAGTTGCAAAGCCACGTTTGGAAATCATCGGGGAGGTAAGCCCTTCACTGGGTATAGGACCAGGTCAAGTATGGACTGAAAAATCAACTTAGAATGTACGTATACACGTATACACATACATTTTGTGCTTTCTTTATAAAAGTGAAACATGTCCTTTCATGGATGTTTGACAAATATGGAAGGATGTAAGGAAGAACACTGAAATCTCTTATAAACCTACCTCCAATATACAGCCACAGTCAAAGTATTTCAAAAATATTAAAAACTTGATTCTCATACAAATCTAAACTAAGCACACATGAAAGATTTATTTAACTCATCACTGAGGGAACCAGCTAGATGATAAAACTGAATGAAAGTGAATTTGAGAGACTGAGTGTACATGCACTGAGAGAACAAGGAAGGAAGACTGCTAGTTTAGATACAAAGATGGTTCCTATCTTGCAGAGAATAAAACCATAATCTTTAAGAGCAGATATAACTTGATTAGCTACTGGGGGAAAAAATCCACATGTTGTCATGTAACTTCACAGAGTCCAGGCTCTAAATCAATAGTAAAGACAGTCATCCTGCTTATCTGCAGTTTCACTTTTCTGTGGTTTCAGTTACCCCTGGTCAATTGCACTCCAAAAATATTAAATGGAAAATTCCAGAAATAAACAATTCATAAGTTTTAAATTGTGCGCCATCCTGAGGAGCATGATGAAATCTCTCGGCGTCCCACTCCATCCCGGCAGGGACATGAATCACCCCTTAGTTCAGCGTTTCCTTCCCGTTATTCACCTAGTAGCCATCTCGGTTACCCACAGTATCCTAGTGCCTGTGTTCAAGTAACCCTTATTTTACTTCATAATGGTCCCAAAGAGCGAGAGTAGTGATGTTGGCAGTCTGGATATTCTCTTACTGTGCCTTATTTATGAACTTTATCATAGGTATGTATGTAGAGGAAAAGAACAATATGTATAGAGTTCAGTACTATTTGCAGTTTCAGGCAGCTGCTGGGGGTCTTGGAATACAGTCCCTTCAGATAAGAGGTGACAACTATAGTAACTTAAACAAAGGAGTGTTCCCCTAGAGAATCAGATAATCACTGAGCGGCTCTGCTAGACTGTTTTGATATGACATGGAAAGGACATACAGTCATTCTTTTTTCCAAGCCTTGGATAGTTTTTCTTAACACATCATTATGATTTTAACAGATTTCCTCTAGTCTTAACAGTTTTTAGGGTGTATATAAATATGTGAATAAATAAAACACATATTTTTACCAAGTGATGATTATGTTTTATATATAATCAGACATGTTTCTTTTTTCACTTTATAGTGTATCATGAACATTTTTCCATGTCACTATTTTTCAAAAACAATTTTAATGGCTATGTTTTTTTATTCAGATGGATATGCTATAATTTATGTAACCAATCCCTCATTGTTGAGAACAATAATATTATAGTGAACGTTCTAGTACATAAATCTTTGCATTTCATTTCCACTTATGTCCAATTCCAATTAGTTCCTAGAAGTGAAGTTTCTGTCCACTTTTTAGGTCCTTAATACTTGTAGCCTTTAGGAAGATTATTTCCACTTATACTTTCAGCAACTGAGTATGATTACATTTATTTCATCACACCCTTACCAACACTGGGTATATATATATTTTATATATATTGTATATATACAGTATATATATTTCTAACATATATATTTCTAATATTTGACAGTTTAGAAAAAAGGGTATCTTACTATTTTGATTAGCATTTCTTTAATTATCCGTGAAGTTATACGTTTTTTAAAAAATTATATTGACTTTTTAAAACATTTTTTTGGAGTATAATTGCTTTACAATGTTGTGTTAGTTGCTGCTGTATAACAAAGTGAATCAGCTATATGTATACATATATCCCCCTATCCCCTCCCTCTTGCGTCTCCCTCCCACCCTCCCTATAGCTCTGTTATGTTTTTATGCTAATAAAATCTCACAAAAATGAACACTAAAGACAGATCTGAAGGACAAAAATACAACAAAAGGCAGCAGGAAGCGTGAGAGAAATGCAGAGGGAAAGGATTTTGTGGCTGACCCCTGTGGCTGGAAGCAGAAAGACTTATTGTTGTATGCATGTACGACAGACAGTCACATTCACATGGTCCTCAGGACCCCAGACCAACCCACTGCTATAGACCCGGGATGAACAGGAGAGAGAGGGCAGAGCAGTGGTCAAACGTGTTTCCCAGATCAGAAAGCTGGTTCTCGCACTGGCACTGACTGATCTGCTGTGGCTGGGTTGGCTGTTGGCCCACATAGGTTTACCAGATGGCACAAAAGAGCCTGTTATTTGGAGATCTGCCCAGTGTTCACCCCCAGGATCTCTGGAAGACGTCTGCAGGGGATAGGAGTATTCCCTGTGTTACATGGAATTCCTCTGGTTACATGGAATTACAGAAGGTAAGAACTGACACTCCTTTAAGATCTTCTTTTACATGTTGCCCCATTTGCCTGAATGGAATTTTATCCTCAGTCCACCTCCAAATTCAGAGTCCCACGTCAATAGAAAATTCTCTGCTCTCGGTTTATAAGTTCAAATGTTTTTTAGTTGAGAAGCATGGATCTAATCTTGCACTTTTGCTGGTTTAGAAACTGAAGCCCAAAGGGCTTAAAGCAAACAAGCAAATGAACAAAAACTCCTTCCCAAAATTAAGACAGCAGAACCGGCACTAGAACTCCTGTCTCCCAGTTTCCCACGTGACCCTCGTTTGATCAGCACTGCCTGCCTGGAGGGAGATATCACATAGGCTGGCTTCCAAAGCTGTCAGATGACGCTGACCAGAGCCCATGGCCTTCCACTTGCCAGTATTAGAAATGTTTACCTCAAGTGGACTTTCACTAAGATCTGTTTTATGAAACATGTATGCTTTCTCAGAAAAGCAGACTTTCCCACATATTAGCTGTCCCAAGTCCATCTTCTCTCGTGGTCCAGTCCCCACCCCAACTCATCTTCATCACACCTACCCTCTTAGCTTCACACTGGTAAGACAACGAGGAAGAAGAAAAGTCCAGTTTAAGTTGAACAGACTAGTTTGGAAAGTTCTTTCTCACATAGACTAGGGAAGGATCTACCCATTTCTTAGTGGATGTCTCCATCTCATCAACACTCCTGCTTCGTTGATTTGCTTCGTGATTGGCTTTGTTTTTGTAAACATAGAGTGTCGATCCTCAGCAGCCCCTCCAAGACCCAGGTAGATGCTCCATCATGCACCAGTCAGGTATTAAAGATGCCACAGGAGAGGCTGTATCTTGTGAGGACATGCCTGTCTTAGCAGGAGAACGCTTCCTGGGTGTGCAACCAGCACCACATGTTAAAATCATGTAAGTAAATAAGGGCAGAGTTAGAAAGCCAGAAATATCTAGCAGGTATTATAAAGGCATAATTGTCTATTAACAATCTACCCAACTCAGTACATCAAAGTATTTCACAACAAAGCAATCCCAGCATTTAGCTTGGTCAAAGAAAATTTTTAAAGAAGAAAGAAAACTGGGTTTGGGAGCAGGTAAAGAGTGCATCCCTGCCAAGATAAGGAGCTGGTATATGAAGAGCTGGCCATTGCTACCCGAGAATGTAAAGGATGACAACTACTTCCTCAGCTCATGAGATCCCAAAGAGCTACAATTCTCTCTACTGTTTTACTGAATGTCCATCTTCAAAGGAGCCTGAGTTCCCAGAAGTGCCACCAGCTGAGCATTGGTTTAGGAAACCTCAAGGATATGCCTTCAGTGGAAGGTGAGAATAACAAAATGCTCCCCTGCGGACGCCCTTTTTTGTCATCCTCAGCATCCAATGAAACCAATATTTTCCACTTCCATAGCGTTAGCACGGTTTTAACACACTGCCATTATAGACTTGCCTGGTGGTGCTCCTGTGAATTACACTGGGGTTCTTGAGATGCTGTTCACACATCAGAGGGTCACGACATCTTTGTGGTTCTGTTTCCTCCCCAGTCCCACTGATGCCTCCAAGGCCCTGGCATTGCCTGGTGCGGTCCACCTGATAAAAACTCAGGATGACCCATGATAATGGCCGTGAAGTAGAGAGGTCATCTGCATAGGACCAGGTGGTGTGACCAGAGTGTCTCAGATTCTCATGGTGTTTTCATAGTGGCAACTGCTACTCCCTGGTGCTATTTTCCAAAGGCCTTTATACACAGGACCACATGTAACCCTCCTCACAATCTTAGAACCTTAGATTATTTATTTGTACTAAGCCTTATTTCAGAATGAATTTGAGACAGCGAAGAACCCTCTTAGGTTGGCATTTTAAGATGAAGACACTGAGGCTTAGAGAGTTCTAGTGAATTGCCTGAGGTCATAGAGCGAGTGGTGGCAGAGCTGAGCTGGCGTTCAAACCCCATGCTCTACCCTACAAGAAACCCCACGCATCATCCCAGGGCATGTTGTCCCTGGCTGACAGGGACCTTGCTGCTATACATTTTCATTCCCTTCTGACATGTTACTTATGATGGGGGCAAGACTGTCCATCAAATACATTTTGATTCTGTTTGATTCTGTGTTGTTTAATTTTGAAAAATAAATTTTAAAAGTAACCTTGAAAAATCCCTTGAATTGTCCATAAAGTCCAGAACACAAGGTTTTATACATATGATCCTATTCGGTAATGTTTATGCAAACTAAAGTCTGAGAACAACGTGACTTAAAATACGGAACAAGGGTTAAGTTTCTATGCAGGTGTCTGAGTATTGAAATCATTCTCCTCTAACATTCCCATCAAATTCCTGGCTAGGGGTGGAGGGAGAATTCTAAAGACCATCTGCTCGCCTGCAGGGATTAGACTAATCTAAATTAAGCCTCCAGAATGTTTGTGGTTGTGAGGATTAAAGGTGTTAGAGGAGTCCCAGTTTCAGTGAAGGCTGAAGTTCATAGTTAAGTTAAGTATGCACATGACGGGATTCCATTATATGATGGTCATATTTTCTGAGCTGTACCAGGTCAAGATGGTTTGAGGCACTAGGACATTGTGTCTGAAATCTGTGCTGTCCTAGGAAATTCCTGGAGTGACGGTTAACACTGCGTTTGGTTTTCAGTGTGAGAATGTGGAGGCGACCAAAATCAGGAATCTTGAATTACACTATATCGGTAATACCTTTTGTTTGTTACCACCCACGGGATGCAATACAACACAGGTCATTCATCAGGCCTGACAAAAAATGAGAACAAAGAAATGTGGAGGAGGCATTTCAACCTTTGATCAAGTAATTGAAGGTCAATTCTTAAGTCCCTTTTCATCATGAAAGTTTTAAAATACTGATGCGATTTTAATCGATGATGCTGCTTCTATAGAACTTGGGTGCAACTGACTCATCTTAATTCTTCTCATGGAAGTTAGTAAAGAGATGGACCAACCAGAACATCAGACTCAGAGAAGAGTGGGAGGTTTTATGATGGACATTGAATCCTTGGCCAAAAAATAGTACTGGTTCCATAGACTATGGAAGTCATTTGAGGGTTTGAATAGGAAGGTGATAGGATCAAAATTTCCCTTCAGTGAACCTGGCAGTGCAGTTTGGATGTAAGTGTCCACTGGAAACAAGGTCAAAGGTCATTATAGTATGCCAAGTGAGAGATGACGGCTGGCACCTTGAAGTAGAGAGGAGAATACAGGTACGAGTCGCTAACTAGGTGTGAAGAGTAAAAAGAATCAAAGAAAACCTTGAAATTAGAGATTGGCAGAAGACGAGGGTTCAAGGGGCCAGCAAGCCATTTGAGGGTACTGTCCACAGCCAGTTAGAAGGAAATTCTGGTGCTTTGAGAAATGCTGAGGCTGGAGATGTAGGTTGGGGAGAAGCCGTGTGAGTGAATGACATCACCAAAGGAGAGAATAATATCTGAAAATCAATTTTTAAAACATATATCACACCTAGTTCTTCAGAGATTTCCGAATAAAAAGACAAATACTCTAAGACCAGAATCTGAAGTAAAGGGGTGGAGAGAGAAGGAATTGGTCCTGTGATTTATTAAGGAAAATTATAGCCACCAAACTCATGGCAGAAGCTGGAGGGAGAAGAGATAGAAACAGAGGCCTGAAAACAGAATCTTCAGCAACACTTTTCATTGGAGTTACTATTAAATTCCCAGACTTCTATCACAGAGAGAACTGAAATTGGATGAACCTAATAATTCCAGGATACCCATCCTAGATCTTCAGGGGTATGAATTCAAAAGCTGCCCACATATAAATATTTTTTGGTACCAGGTCAGTTTAAAATTTATGTTGATGGGTTGATCATTAAATGCTTCTTTCCAATTGCCCTGGTACTTTTCTGCACCATCTCCAGCTTCTTGAAGGCAAACAAACTACTACCTACGATTAATTATAGATTTCTGAAGTTTTTACCTCCCACTTCAGTGAAATTTAGAAAAAAAAAAAAATTTTATCCTCCACTCCTTCCCTCCCCTCTCCCCGTCACATACAACCATTTATTCTTCACAGCTGAGGTCCCTGTGGGTTTTAAAGAGGACTCTTTCTTTTTAAATTTTTTAATATTTTTTTAACTTTTTATTGAAGTATAGTTGAACTACAATGTTGTGCTAATTACTTCTGTACAGAAAGTGACTCATATATATATATATATATATATATATATATATATATACACATTCTTTTTCATATTCTTTTCCATTATGATTTATCACAGGATATTGACTACAGTTCCCTGTGCTATACAGTAGGACCTTGTTGTTTACCCATTCTGTATATACCAGTTTGCATCTGCTAAACCCAAACTCCCAGTCCAACCTTCTCCCACCGCCCTCCCCCTTGGCAACCACCAGTCTATTTTCTATGTGCCTGATTCTATTTCATAGATAGGTTCGTTTGTGTCATATTTTAGATTTCACATATACGTGATATCATATGGTATTTGTCTTTCTCTGACCTACTTCATTTAGTACGATAATCTCTAGTTGCATCCATGTTGCTGCAAATGGCATTATTTTGTTTTTTTATGGCTGAGTAGTATTCCATTGTATATATGTACCACATCTTCTTTATCCATTCATCTGTCGATGGACATTTACGTTGCTTCCATGTCTGGGCTATTGTGAATAGTGCTGCCATGAACATAGGGGTGCGTGTATGTTTTTGAATTACAGTTTTGTCTGGATATAGGCCCAGGAGTGGGATCGCTGGGTCATATGGTAGTTCTATTTTTAGTTTTCTGAGGAACCTCCATACTGTTCTCCACAGTGGCTGTATCAGTTTACATTCCCACCAACAGTGTAAGAGGGTTCCCTTTTCCCCACACCTAAAGAGGCCTCTTTCAGTGGGTGCTGGTTGTGGTTTGGATTTAATCTTTCTAGTAGATAGATGCAAGACAAATGACTGGCTGGGTGTGACTGCTGAAGTGCTAGTCTCTATGTGCTGGGTGAAGCCACCCCTGCCCCCTGGGCAGTTTCATTGCAGAAGTAGATTCACCCTTGGGTGAGAACATCTCATTATTTATTCTTATCTGATCACTGACTTTTTGCTCAAGTCAGTAATAATTAGTTTCTAGTTCTTGAGAATACGCCAATGAAAGCAGATAGGGAAATGGAGCCAAACGTGAGAGATTTTAAATTGCACATAATCGCTCAATTCTCCTGTGTATAATAATAGCTGCCTGTGAAAACTTTGCCAAATTAAAATGATTCTTTGTAATCAAGATAGGAAACCAAATGTTACTCCCATGACCCAGAAGAAAATAATAGTAACACTTAGTAAAACGTGCTGTATTGTGTTTTGAATATGTTTAAATTAAGTAGCTCTAAAAATAAGACCCTGTGGGAATTTCCTGGCAGTCCAGTGGTTAGAACTCTGCGCTCTCACTGCGAGAGCCCGGGTTCGATCCCTTTTGGGGAACTAAGACCTCACATGCCACAAGACAACGCCAAAAAATTTTTTAAAAAAAATTTTTTTTAAGTTTTTAATAAAAATAAATATAAGACCCTCATCTGCTTGCTGTGTTTAGCAGGGGAAACACACTTAGGACAGGAACATTATTATGTGGCACCAAAGGCAGAGGATAAAGAAGTGGACATATACCTGTCAAGTCAGGATGCAGCATTAACACAGGTTGGTACATTTCTAGTCACGATTTTGGGGTCATGATGCATTTCTAAATGAGGTGTTGTCATTTTCTTGATTTATAGCTGTGGAACCCAGGTATAAAAGCTAAAGCTTAGGCAAATATTAAACATCAAGAAAGAGGCAAAGCCCAGCCCCGATTTGTACCAGTCTCCTCTAGTCTCCTCCAAAAGTCCTCCTCCCCTTCTTCCCAGATAATAGCTGCCTCCTACTTCATAAAAAAGGAATAACAATAATTGAGGCCCATCAAGTATGAACTGCCCCAATCCCCATTTCCCCTCCCCACCTCCACCATGCATGCAGCCTCGGATGGTGAGGGCTCCTCCCTCCTTTCCGGGGTCAGTGTTGACACCAGCTCCCTTGTTCCACTCACTCTCCACAATTATCCCTTCTGTGTTCCATACCTTTAACTTCCATCTCTTTACTGCCTCATTCTGAGAAACTCTAGTCCATCCCATCCTTAAAAGTAACCCTCTCTTGATTCTGCTTCCTCCTCTAGCTATTGTTTCTTTATCCTTCCCTTCAGAGACAAGTTTTTATAGCAATTTTGTACCCTGTGTACTTCCTTCCTTCCTGTTTATGCCTCAACTTACTGCTTCTGCCAAGGCCACCAGTGGCCTACTAGTCCTCCAATGTGAGACACTCTTCAGCTCTTTCTGGTCATCTCTGCTGCCTTCTACACTGCAGACCGTTTGGTCCTTGCAACTCTACTCTCCTGGCTTCTCTGACATTAATCTCTCGAGTTTCTCTTTGTGCCTCTTTGTTCCTTCTTTAATTTCTCTCTGGCTCCTCCATCTCTGCCTAGTCCTATTATTCTTCTGGAAATCCAGACCCCTTAAAGTATAAAGGTATAGACCTTTCTCCCAAAGAAAAAGGACCTTTCTCCCAGATAAACTATTTCCTGTGTAAGTAAGCCTACCAGCTTCAATAAACAACCCCAAAGCTTAATGGATTAGCACAACCGAGGTTGATTTCCTGATTGGGCAAATCAGTGTGAATGTTCTCCTAGGTGGCTCTTCTCCAAGCATGATTCAGGGATCCGCCCTCCAACATTATGTGGCTCAGCCACCTTGGAGTCTTCAGCTTCCAACTGCACAGACGGGAAGTCAGGGAGAGTGAAAGACGCATATGATCCTGCCCCCATTCCATTGGCCAGAGCTTGGTCACATGATATCACCTAAAAGCAGGGGAAGGTACCTGCCCCCATTCCATTGGCTGGAGCTCCGTCACATGATTTCACCTAGAGGCAGGAGAAACTGAGAAAAGTAGCTAGCTACACACTTAGGAAGGAAGAGAAGTGGATATTGGCAAATGCTGTGGGGTCTCCCAGACTCCTTGATGCCTAGATTAAGAACTGCTTTAAATGTTGGAGTTCCCCTGGATCCCGTAGCTCATCGCTCTTCACTTTCTTTAAGGTCTCATTGGTGCTCTCACTGTCTCTCATCGTTTCTCTACCCTCTCCATGCTGGTAATTATCCACTTTAGCCCTGACCTTTCCCATGAAGATCTGACTTCTCTATCTAAGATATTTCATTTGGTTGGGCCATGGACACCTCAAAATCAACAAGATCAAAACTCAACCAACCATCCTCCTCCTTAAACCAATTTCTTATTCTGTTTTTGACCTGAAATAATGACCTTATCATTTACTTATGCACAGAAGGCAGAAAACTAAGTGGCATTCTCAATCTCTCACCCTCACTTCCTGCAGAAAATCCTCCCAACTACCTCTTAAATGTTCTCTGAAAACTATTTAACATGTTTCTCTTATGTTTTACTATTTAAATTTTTTTGAAAATTTTCAGTCATTTGGAAAAATGAAAATCTGTATGCTCTTCCCCTAGATTCACCAATTATTAGTATTTTGCCATATTTGTGCCCTTCTCTCTCTCTCTCTCTCCCCTACCCCACCCTCCTCTATCAGTGTTCATTCTTGTGAATGCTTGAAATTCTTCAAAATAAAAAATATAAATAGCAAAACATCAGAAGGAAATAAAATGTTAAATACACACACACACGTATTCCTAGAGTATCTTCCTTCATAATCACAACACAATCATTCTTGGGAAATTTAACGTTACATAATACTATTTCTCTCATATATGAGTCATATTCAAATTTCTCCAATTGACTCAATAGTGTCCTGGGAATTTTTGGTTTGTTTTTTTCTGGTCCAGGATTGAATCCAGGATCATACACTGCATGTCTCTTTTATCTCTTTTATTCTAAAACTGTCTCAGATATTTTTTTCATGGCATCGATATTTTTGAAGAGCCAGGAGGACCGTTCAGCAGAATATCCCTTTGTTTGGATTTGATGGTTTTCCCCTCCTGATTGGATTCAGGGTAAACATTTTTGGCAGGAACATCAGGAATGTCTTTTGAGCACCACACATCTGGAGGCACAAGACCTTAATGTGCCCCATTATCAGTGATATTAAGTTTGATCATTTGGTTAAAGTGGTACTGCCAGGTTTATCCTATGCAAAGGTATCTTTTCCCCTTTGTAGTGAATATGCTATCCGTGGAGTGATAGTTTGAGACTGAATGAATATTCTGTTCCTCCCAAATCTTTCACCTATTGGTTTTATTTATTTATTTTTTTTTAATTTATTTTATTTATTTATTTTTGGCTGCATTGGGTCTTCATTGCTTTCTCTAGTTGCAGCAAGTGGGGCCTAATCTTCGTTGTGGTGCACAGGCTTCTCATTGCGGTGGCTTCTCTTGTTGTGGAGCATGGGCTCTAGGAGCACAGGCTTCAGTAGTTGTGGTGCGTGGGCTCAGTAGTTGTGGCACACAGGCTTAGCTGCTCCGTGGTATGTGGGATCTTCCCGGACCAGGGCTCAAACCCACTTCCCCTGCATTACCAGGCGGATTCTTAACCACTGCGCCGCCAGAGAAGCCCCACCCATTGGTTTTAATATCACTGATGATTCTTGCCTGATGATTTCTTCTAACTTTATTATACATTTTACATTTATTACTTGACATTCTTCTGTAAAGAAATTTAAATTTTTTGTATCAATATGGACTTTAAAAAAATTAATGTGTCAAAATCCTTTCCAACCATATGATTTTTGACACTCAGATTGTTCCACATTTGCCAGTAGGAGCCCCTTCAAGCTGCCTCCTGTAGCCTTTTGACATAAATCCATCAGCTTTTGAGCACATTCTTACTTGCTAATTCAACAAGATTGCCCCAAATCTGGAATTGACCTTTCTCCAAGGAGCCCGGGTTACTTTTAGTGGGAAATGGTATTGAGAAACCAGAGCTGGTGTTAGGTGTGTTCATTGCTACTGGGGTGTCTTTGCTCTTTCCTATTTTCAGCTAGGAAATACATATTTTTAAAAGAAATGAGTTCATATTTCTTTTAATGCTTCTAATTTCAATCCAAAACTACAGGGTTCTTCCTCACTTTCCCCCATTCCATATTTGTATCCCCCTTCACCCACACTGAGAACTCTGGTTCCCAAAAATATACATGTATTTATTCATTTGCTCAGTCCTGTAAACACCCACACAAAATAGCTTCAGAATCACTACGCTCAGCACTACAAACCACAAACTTACTAAGTAAAGTTGAAGCTTTCTTTTTATTCTAACAATCGATCCTAGTGAGAGTGTATACCCTGAAAATCGAGTTCAACATCTACTTGGATTAATGTTTTGTGGTAATAGCATCAGTTTTACATACAGCTAAATTCATTTGTTTCTGCTTATATATTCAATTTTAGAGAATTTTCCCCATTGCCATTTATGTAATTTTTCATCATGTAAAACATCCTCATAACTATTAATGGATGTATAGAATCCTTCAGTTGTTGATATTTCACTAGTAAGCTATTTGGGCTTAACCTCAGACTTTACAAAGCCTTCTTCAGGGGATTCAGAAGAGTTTTCAGAAATATATTATAAATAGTAATTTGTTCTTCCCCAGTGTCCTTGTACACCTAAGAGTGTGACATACCATCTCCTGCCAACCTACCTGCCATGATTATCCCTTGGGATACGGGCCACAAGCTGGGACTCATGTTGCTTATCGTCGCCTCTATTCCTCTTACCCCAGCCATGGTGTCTGGGGGCTCCTGGGACTCCCGCCACCCCCAGGCAGAAATGACCCAGCAAAGACCATTCTTTTGAGCAGTGGTCTTAATCCCTGGTGCAATTACTATCACCTGGAGAGATTTTTGAATGCTGATACTTATCTCCCCTTCAGACCAGTTAGATCAAAATCCCTGGGGGTGGGATTTTGTCAGTCAGGCTTTTTTGTTTGTTTTCCTTCATGCATTGCTTTATGAGGAGCTACTTATCAGTCTTGCAAACTCTGAGCACAAGATTCTCTGAGACGCCACCCAATCCAAATATCTATTGGTAACAATCCACGGAGGGGCTCTTTTCTTCCCCAGAAGTATATCAAGAATTAATTATGCATCCCTGAATCTTTAGAAATCATGGAAAATCTTATGTAACTTAGATGTAAATATAGAGAATAAGATGATAGAAATTACATGCAGTGGTGCTTTGATATTTTCAGTTCATCCCTCATCCAAGAATTGGTGAGTCTTCAGACAGAGCTAAAGACTGTCCTTGGTCTTTCTCTGCTTCAATTTTACAATATGTTTATGTTTCTAGTATCTTCCTTACCCCACACAGCTCCGTGGATGTCTGATTCAGGACCCTTCTTGCACTACACGAATTATTCTCAGTTCCTAGACACCTAGTCTTCTTATCATCATGTTTCCACACAGGCTGCTCCCACCACCACTCACTGCAAAGAATGCCTCCTGCTCTTCCCCCGGCCTCTCGTCCAGGGGCTCACCTGCTCTACTTTCTACCTGTCTGTTCCTAGTGGGGCCCAGCATTCTGTGCTGGTGGGCTGTATTCTGCCCAGTGAGGCAGCAGAAATTATTTCCTGATTGATGTCTGAGTCAAACACGGATCCTGTACTGAGCAGACACACAGCCACACAAAGAAAGAGAGACACCTTTCTCTAACTTGCTCCCACCTGCAGCTGCAGAGTTACCATCACCCCTCCTCACCTGCCTCAGTGGAACCATCACCAGCCTCAGACCCAAGGTTATCTTCGTGGCACATGTGCTGCCTTGCCCGCCTGACTCAGGATCATTTTTAAAAGGCATTATAGGCATATGTTCAATTTTTAGTAGTCCAACCAAAATTATGCAGTCTGTGATCTTAAGAGCTTCATAAAGGAGGTGGTATTAAGTGACTCAGTGAAAAAAGAAAAGGGCGGGGTTCAGTATACTGAAGAAAAACCACTAGGTTTCTGTTACGGGTGTCGCAAGCAAAGTGATGTTTTCTTGGGAGGTGGCTTCTGCCACTTTTATGGGGTGGATTTAAAATAGAAACGGTTAGAGAAGACTCTGGAATTTGAACAGCTGCAGTAGTTTGGATGTGAGAGAATTAAGGCTCAGACAAAAGGATGGCTGTTGAAAGAGGAGAATAGAATCCTAGAAATGTTATGAGAGAAGAAATAAATGGCAAGGTTTGAACATGGATTGGTATTTGGATGAAGAATATGAGAAATTAAGGCTTGAAACAAAACTTTGCAGAACAGTGAATCATTAACGCCATTAATTATATAAAGAATCTTGTCAAAGTTAATAATAAAGGAACCAAAAAATATCTCAAACTAGAGGGTATGGAGAAAAGGGAACCCTCCTATACTGTTGGTGGGAATGTAAATTGGTACAGCCACTATGGAAAACAGTATGGAGGTTCCTTAAAAAACTAAAAATAGAGCTACCATATGATCCAGCAATCCCAATCCTGGACATATATCCGGAAAAGATGAAAACTCTAATCGAAAAGATACATGCACCCTAATGTTCATAACAGCACTGTTTACAATAGCCAAGACATGGAACCCAAATGTCCATCAACAGAGGAACGGATAAAGAGGATGTGGTGTATATATATATATATATATATATATATATATATATACAATGAAATACTATTCAGCCACAAAAAAGAATGAAATAATGCCATTCCCAGCAACATGGATGGACTTGGAGGGTATCATACTAAGTGAAGTAAGTCAGACAGAGAAAGACAAATATCATTCGATATCACTTATATGTGGAATCTAAAGATATTATACAAAGGAACTTGTAAATTTACAAAACAGAAATAGACTCAGACACAGAAAACAAACTTACGGTTACCAAAGGGGAAATGTGGGGGGAGGGAATAATTAGGGATTTGGGGTTAAAAGATACATGCTACTATCCTTAAAATAGATAAACAACAAGGTCCTACTGTATAGCACAGGGAACTGTATTCAATATCCTGTGATAAACCATAATGGAAAAGAATCCAAAAAAGAATATACACGTATAACTGAATCACCTTGCTGTATACCTGAAACACTGTAAATCAACTATACTTCAATTTTAAAAAAAAAAGAAAGCACTGAAAAAAATCTCCAACTACTCAGAGGAAATCCAATGAATTGCTTTTGATAACCAATCTTAAAAACTGAGAGTTATGTACAAAAACCACAAAAAGTGGTCCATGGTGACTCCTAAGAAAGATCAACAGAAAAGGAACTTCTTAAACATAAAGATAGCTTCCCAGCTGCCTCATTTATTAAGAAGAAGCAAGAAATTTATAGCTTCCTACTCTTTCCTGGGTGTTATTCTACTCTTTGTCTCCTAACTCATATAGTCGAGAAGATGACAATGGTTTCTGGAATACTCCATAAACATGAACTCACAGTCTCAAATCATTTAAAGTTGAGATTCTATTTTTTTCCTCTCCATTTTATTCCAATCCATTTTATTCTAAAGGTAGGCATGACATAATAATAAGTGGAGGATGCCACCTACTACTTGGGAAATATAAGGTGTGGAAAGTCATTACATGCAATAAAAATTCAGTGACTGACTAGCTTGCAGTTTCAAATATCTACAGAACCCTGTGTTCACCCACAGGCTCCGCTGACAATGTGACTTCTGCACCTTCTTATCAAGCCCCAGTACTGCACTCTGTGACAGTTGAGTCACTGCACATAAAAGAAAAGGGAACATTAATGCAGGGAATGAGGGAAAGGCTAAAAGCAGGATGAACGTATGAATAGAAGCCATAGCATTTGCAGGTCTCCTTGTTTGGGGGGACCTTGGGAATACAGACAGATTAGGATTTGGGGTGACACTGGGCCAAGCCTGATTCATCCCCATGCATTTATAACCTGGTTACACAAATGCTGCTGTTCACTGAAGGATATTCTTCTGGCACCATCAACACTGTGGAATATAGCCTTGAGTCTCTAAAGAAGCAGAAAATACCACTAAGAATCTAAAACCACCATCACAAAGCCCAAGCACTATACCGCAGGAGATTTCAGCCTGCGGGAGAGGCTCTTTGGTTCTTACTCTGAGCTTTATCAAGACTAATTTACAAGCATGGGTGATTTCCCACTCCACTGTGCATTAGAAGTAAATCCCTGCTCAGACATCACCTTCTCTAGGAAATCTCCCTGTGTGAGCCTAGATTCCCTGCACAGTTCATTCAGCACCATAATTGGTGAGCACTTCCCACATGCCAGGTGCTCTCTTTCCCAGTACCTTGAACATCTCATTCTGAATCAAGTGGCTTGTCACAAGCTGGTCTGCCTGCCAGACCACTGGCTTCTTGTGGGGGGACGTTTCCTGCCTCTGCATTTCTATTCTCCTAGTATCTAGCACATAAAATACACATACAAGATGCTCAATAATATGTGCTGAAATGCAGTGTGTGACAGCACACCATAAAGGAGTCAGGGGTCAGGCAGGTAGAGGGTCATATACGGCTGCTTCCCTTGGAGGGATCATTCATTCAACAGATAAGTAGTTCAGGGTTCTTCAATAGAGCCCACCAGAGAGTATCAAGTAAGTCAACCAGAGAAGTGATTGAGAGCTACAACATTAAAATAATGGAAGAAACTCAGAACGTTTAGTCTGAAGAAGGAAAGAGCTGAGGTGTGAGCGTGGGCCGCTGTCAGGAGACGGGAAGCAGCCAAGGGAGGAAGGGCTGTACCTGTGGACGCCGCCTAAAGCCAAACAAAACACAGCGACTCGTCAGCCAGGATAGAATCCCCAGGACTCCCGTCTCACCCTGCTCCCTCCCTGCAGTCTCTAAGCTGGGGCTCCCTGGGCGTTGGACTTCCTCCCTCCCCTGATCGCCTTCTGGCATCGACGGTCGCACATCAGAGCTCCCCGACACTGACGCTCGGCCACCCCATCTTCAGCTGTACTCTAGTGACTGCGTGTCCTTTTGATGGATGTCCCAGGTTTCCCCCAAACGAATTCCACAGAGCTCACTCATCGTCTCCTCTCTTCCCTCCCACCGCCCTCGCCCCAAGGCTTGTACGTGTCGCGGCATGACACCCTTGGCATCTGGAAGGAGGAAGGGCAGAGGTTTGAGCCTGTCCCAGGCACATCCCTCCTCTGCTTATACCAAGGGAAACACTTACATGGGCACTTCTCAGCAGCTCCTCTCCTGCCCGGGGCCTGGGCCTCATTCTTGACCCTCATCCAAGCCCAACTGCCTCTGCAGCTTTGTCTCGTGTTCCAGAACCGCATTGAGTCCCTCCCACGGCCCCTTTGACTCACTGTCTAATCCCTTGGCAATAGGTATGACGGCATCACTGGCCTATTGGGCTTTTTCCTGTGTTCTCCCGATGTTTCTGACTATTCTAGGAGCTTCAGAACTCGTCTTTTCTCTACCTGCTCACCTCCTTGAGGGAGGCCCCACCTTCTACCTTTGCCTCCTAATGAGCCCTCAAATAGAAACCCACAGCCCACTCCATTTATAGATGGAATCTTCATGACCCACCCCCCATGATATTGTGATACACATATTTTTTAATTCTCACAATACATGTATTCTAATTTAAATAACAAATATATGCTATAACACCTTGGAGGAGGAGGTGCTGTCCTGAGATCCAGAAAACAATGGTTTGTCCCAGCTCCACAAAAGGTTGGGAATGCTGCACCATCCAGCAGAGCTGTTCTTTCCATTCTTTTCTTTACCTGGGGTCGGACTCACTGATTCAGGAGATATTTATACAAGAGGGCACCCCCCCAAAAAAAAGTGTTCCTTATTTGGGACTTCTTAAATAAATTACGCTGCATCTATATGATGGACTGCTAGGCAGATATTAAAATAAATGAGGTAGAGCTTTATATGCTGCTATGGGAAAATATCCAAGAATGATGTTTATAACATTATATCTTTTGTAAAAATCATCTCACAAAATTATGGCGTATTCATAAAAATAAATTCTAGAAGGAATTTCAAGGAAATGATGACAGTGGTTACCTTTAGGAAAAGAGGCAGGGCTGATAAGTGGGCAGGGGAGACTTCATTCTTCATCTTGTACCTTCCTGTATTGTTTTGATTTTTCTAACTGGGTACATGCACATGTTCATAATCCCTTCTACGAAGCCCTTTAGGCCAGACGTATTTTGGGATCCTAATTTTCCTGATTTAAAAGATCATATGATCCGTCTACCAGATACTATGTAAAATCTTCAGCAGAGTCTGGGGCAACATACCCTATCCAAGCTTGTATTTCCTCAGTGAAGTGTATGATTATTCACACTGAGATTTTTTTAAAAGACTACGAATCTCATCATTGGATAAGATCAAGTCAGGTTTCTCCACCACGTTGGTTTTCAGGGCTTTTTGCAATTCACAACTGCAGATAAGGGACTGAGGACTTATATTAGCGCTATTCAATTTTTCTTATGATAGCAGGGTGTGAGCAATGAGATAACGGATGATTTTTTTCTTTATACTTTGCTGTATTCTATTCCTTACTTTTCTCTGCATGCTTTTTACTCCCCAGAAGCAGTTGACAGTAATAGGCTCAGAGGAACAGGAACACACACTCACTAGGACAGAGTGGCGATCCCTAAATGACAACTGCGGGCAAAAGGAGCCAGTAAGCCAACAAAGGACAAGGAGCTCTAAATTCCGCTGGGTGTTAACAATTTGGGTCAATTTGTTATTGCTTCGCAGGGCAGAAGAAGCAGGGTGAGAGCATTCCCCATTGAATTCAACCTCACAATAGGAGAGAGGGAGATGGGAGAACAGTGCCCAGCAGGCATTCGAACTGTAACTATTAGTGCAGCTGAAAATGGCAAGAGGACCGAGAGAAAGCTCAGGACTAAATTCTAACAATAAAGTGTACATGTAGGCTTTTCTTTACTTCACAGTTTTCATGGAGTGGCACCTTTGCTATTCACAGGTCGCACACACCTTTGGATGAACCCATTGATCCTGTACGTACTTGAATGAAACTGTCTTTATTTTAGGGACTTTTGGTACTTCATTTGTGACTGCCTCACTGTCAAAGATTCATGTACAGATGGCAGGAAGAACAGATTTCTAATTTTATTTCCAGGCTGCTGTTTGATTCATGTCTACACAGATGGGGCTGTAATGGTAGTTCATGATGTAGTTGGATCGGGACAAGGTATTAACACCAAAATGCTACGTGTGAGGTTGTTTCAGTTTCACCATCAGCCAAGGTTAGACTTTATACAATATTCCCAGACACTATTATATCACCTGTGGCCTTTCTAATGCAATGACCACAATTGCCCACAGGTGTCCCTAGGCGCTCATTCTGGATTACCTGTCAATGAGGCAGCTGGGATTTGGGAAGGGGGGCTTTGCCTCCCCTCTCTACTGAGAGGGGTTTCACCAAAACTCAGCTCCCCAAGGACCACTGGCTCCTTCCCTCCTGTAGAGAATCTGTAATTGCTCAAGGGCTCCTAAGCCAATGCTGGGCTACCAGTATCCCCAGACAACTCTTGTACATAATTAGCACCCCAAATTCAGACTTCCTGGTACCAGACAACCTGTTCATTGCCTCATCAATGAGCCCACTTTCTCATGCTCATCCCATCAAAGGGGGACCCATAGTAGAGTCAGGGCCCTTCCTCTAGAATATGGACCCATGCTGCATGTACAGTGGGCCTCTCCATGGGTCATGAAAAGATGGGGAATCTGTGCTTTCTCTTTGCAAGAACCCCCTTTCCTCAATAAAGACTTTTTTAAGCCCATGTCATGTGGCATTGTGGGATTTGTTTTGACCTCTGACACTTGACAGGTTTGGGGTATAGTGAAGCACTTCCTATTTAAAAGTTTTCAAACTCTTACAGATATTTGGTTGTTATGTATTCACCTAAACCATAGATTATGAATCTCATCACTTTTCAAAAGAGATAAAAGACTTTTCTGTAGGTTTAAATTAGTGTCCCAGACCACATTCTGTCCACTTGCTTTCCTGTGCAGGTAGCCAGCCATGAATTAAAGATACTGATGTCTTGTATACATCTTGGCGAGATAAATACCATGACTGTGCCCAACCTTGGTCTCCACTAGTGCAGATGTCAATGGAAAAGCTGTGCGGGTGATGATTTTACTGACACCAAACCTCCTCTTAATCTCAAACCCTTTTTCCAGAGGACCCTCTGCTCTAGTCCAGAAAATTTCTCATGATGCCTTCCTTCCTCATGAGCACCGGACAGAAGAGGGTAAAACACCATGTCATAGTGTTTCTCTGTACCGCCTGAAATAGTGGGCACAGGATTATTGTTTAGCAGCGTAAGTTCTATTTTTCCTTAATACATTTTAAGAACACCACCCCAAGACCCTAACTTCACAAAGGCAGGACACAGTGCCTTTCTTCCTGAAGCATTATTTGAAGTATAGAATGTAATATGATCCATTCACTCCCAGCCTGGCCATGGGAAACTACAGAAGAAGGGGGCTCAAGAGGAACTCTCAGGTGGAGATAAGTAGATCTTGAGCCAGGAGGTTATCTCTTTGAAAGGCTTGAAATGTAAATTGGTACCACTCCTGTACCCTTGTCATTTCACTCTCTATGTTCAAGCAGAGCACAGTTATAACAAGCCCCTACACAAAATACCTCCTTCTTGAGAAGGATGACCACCCTAGACAGCCCTCTCAGGGGTTTGGAGAGCCAAAGGTCACGGTAGCTAAAAAAAGACAAGTGCAACGTTCCACTCTGAAAGGGTGTGGGCAGAGATCTCCCTGGTTTGGTCTGCCGAACTTGAGTACCAAGGCCAAGAGTAACCTACTCAATACTGGTAACTCTGTAACCATTCGGGTTACAAGAATGTCTTCTTTAATAAGTGTCACTTAGATGACATCAAGCACTGTAGTTACCTAATCTTATTTAGTACCTAAAACAACCCTTCAAAGTAGGTATTAGGGTGACCATATCATCCAAACCAAGATACCCTGGAGAGCAAAGGAAGTCGTCAATATTAACGTAAAGATAAGAAGTGTAACCAAGGGACTGTCCTGGGCAGACCAGGTGTGTGGTCACCTACTGTTAGTATCTCCAGCTCACAGATGAGATCCCTGAGGCATGGAGAGTGTACGTCTGCTGAGGAGAAGCAGAGCTATTCAAGCCCAGGGATGTCTGACTCCAAAACCCACGTCTCTTCACACCACGTGGCCTTGCTCTTACCTGATCTGGGAAATAGTTCTGGTGCTCGCTGCTCTGGGCAGTGGTATCCGTAGCCTTGCTAAGTATTCAGCAAATCTTAAATGGAACCTTAACAGATCAAGCAAATAACCACAGAGCTGTTTTGGTAGAACTGGGCGAATGGGGCTCACATTGTCTGGCTTCCCTCCAGCCTCCTCCTTTACCTCTGGGGTGACCCTCTAAGCCCCACCGTTTCTACAAGGAACACCAGGGCCTGGCCGTCACCTAGATGTGGAGTCAAACCACATGCAAGCTATTTGAGGAAGGACAGAGAATACAATGGTCGGTGCCACATGAGAACCTCTGCTGCATTTAGAAGTCCTGACCATTTAATTCTCTGTCACTCTGCTTTTTCCACCTGCAGCAGTCCTGCCAGACCCTCACGCAACACCGTGAGCCCATTAGTAGCCAGAATCCTAATGACACCCGGAAGGGGCAGGTGAGCTCCAGGTGTGGCTGAAGCCTGCAGAGCTCCGGTGGGCTGTGTGGTAGAAGCGCTTGTCTCCTGTTCTACTGCATCCCTCAGGGCTTCCTTCTCCTCCCCTGCCCAGGGCTGTCCCATCTTCGGGAGCAGACGGATCACCTGGGCATCTTGTTAAAATGCAGATTCTGATTCAACAGGTCTTGGGTGGCGCCTCAGAGGCTGCATTTCTCTCAAGCTCCCAGGTAATGCCTATGCTGGTGGACTGCACTTTAAGTAGCAAGAGCTTAGGCGACAGATACAGATCAGCAACACAGAGTTTACAGAACAGAAGTATCTGGTTCATATGGATATGTTTTCACATCCGGGGAAGCAGTTCCGAGCTGTTAAATGCTGTTCTTGTTTAAACGCAACTTAGTGTGTGTCTGGTTATTAGCAAAAGAAAGTAGACCTTACACCATCCCGTTCACTTCTGGGAATTTACAGAGAAAAAGCAATACATTTATAGGAAGTTCTTGCGTGAGAAGCTGTTAAGTTTGATCATGTTTTGAAAAACATCTTTGACTAATTTACAAATATGTGCTACTTGCCACATGCACATTTTAAACTTTCATGGGAAAACTGGATAGGTATCCCCTGGGTGGCAGTCCTTGCTCTTCTGCCAGGAATAAAACGTTCATATGACAACGTGACCCAGATTTTAAAATTGAGGGAGCAGAGGTTCTGCAAAGCCACATGAGTGCTTAATTAGTGCTGTTTGAAAGTCACTTTGATGTTTCACGGGAAACCCTCAGGGAGCAGTGATGGATGGGACACACTGGCAGCAACATAAGTGATCTACCAAAGTTACCTCTTTTTCACTTTGTTCCTTTAAACTGAAAAATATACTATGCATATTCTAACCATAGCCCATAGCTGTAGCTCCACCCTAGGCCCAGGAATGGGGACGGGAAGATCTTGCTTGGGGTCCCTGCATTTAAACTTCCACCACAGACTTTTACCTTCATCACTTTTACAATTGTTCTTCAAACAGATTCACCAAAACAGTGACTTTGTCTCCTCACCATGCTTGCTGTTCACTCAGCAAATTAATATTCCCAATAATAAGAAGTATGGCTGCAAGAAAATGGGCATTTTCCCATGCTTTGCTCCTTTTGTCCAGTTTTATATGTTTCCTTTGAAAACATTTCTCTTGCAGGTTAATGAAGCCTTTACTCAAAAGCATTAGTCTTTCTACCACTTGGATATTTTAGGTAAGGGGTATTTAATACTGTCCTAAAATTATTTTCTATTAGAAGAGAAGAGAAGCTTTGAAAAGTCATGCTTCATTGTTCACATTTTTAATATTGTTTATTATTATTTATTTTATTTTACTTTCATTGAAAGGAATGCTTCTTTCATTAGGGAGAGGAATGTATTATCATGCTGGGATGGTGGAAATTTTTGAGATAAGTCCCACAATTTCCTATATGTAATGTCTCGTTACACCTAAAACAACCACAGGTTTATTACAAGCTAGCTGTTGATGGTCCCGTGCATAATGTCAACAGCTTAGGATAGAGGGATTTTTGCAAAGTTTTTTAGTGCTGTCTGGCATGGATTTAGCGCTTATGCCTTTCGGTCTCAATAATTAATAGGATGCAACATTTGTTGCTTCCTAGTATATCTTGCCCTCCAGAAATATTGCCTTACATTCTGCCTCCTGAGGGTCTCTTGTCAAATGGAGGCTTGATTATAGTAGCTGCGAGTCAAACCATAGATGACCAAAAGAGCCCCATACAAATAAAACTGAACAATGTACCACATCAGACAAAGGAGTTTGTCCAAGAAGGCAACAAGGAGATCCCACTGCAAGCAACAAAAACTAACCCTGCTCTTCCCAGATAAGCATATATGGGCACATCTTTCGGGCTTATTGGGAGGGTGGTATGATTTCCTGGTGATGGCCATAAAGTCACAACCCACATCTGGAAGTAGGTTGGGATCCACCCGGAGTGGGGTGCAGGCTCAGGGCGGGGCGGGAGCCTTGTTCCTGGATCTGTCAAGGCCAAGTGAGATGACCTGCCTACTTTTATACTGGAGTCATAGAAACACGGACAAATCTGGAAAAAGCATGGAGTCAGCCCTCTGAAAATCTAATTGTGCCAGAAAGCAAGGGAGTGCTTGAAGAATGATGAGAACAGGTCAAAAGAACACAGAAAGTGTTGAGGGGGTTTTCCCACTGGCCAAAGCTGGTCATGAATTTTTGTTCTTTGTTTCTAAGATCCCTTTTCCTACAGTGTGATCATTTTTGTTACTCTTTTTAAGACACTAACTTGCTATATTTCTCTAAACTTAAGACCTCTACAAGGAGTCCCAAAATACCATGAGTAGGAGGTTGCTTGCTGACCTTTGCTTTTTATAGTCCTCTAATGACCTCATAACATTCTGTGTATTTCTTAAATTCACTCACTGTTGGCCTCTGACCTGTTTTGCTTTCTCTCTGAAAGTAAACTTAGATGTGAAGCCAAAACATCACCAGAAAACCCTCCCTGCTCTTTTTGCTCTTTTATAGTTGCGGAACAAGAATCATAACAACTGTAAAAGGAACAGACTACTCAGATTCTCTATGACCATCACAGTCTCCTCCCTGGAGGTGGGTCTACACAGGAAGCCAACAGAACCAGAAGTTTCCCCAACATGCACAGAATCAGAAGGGAGGTTGATGATCCGGCTCTTCAATGCAATCATACAAAGCCAGGCTCACACATCACCTCACCGGCAGCCAAACCAGGAAATGCCAAACCTGGCCGAGGTTCCCTGCCCACTGCCAGTATTTGGCTGTTCTTTTCTTTTCCCCAAGCTCGCAAGGCTTCTCAAACTCCTCTTCTGATTAATGTGTGAACATGGGCATGTCCTGACAGGCATTCTGAAAAATACTGCACAACTTTTTCAATGTATATGTCAAAACCAACCTGTCTACAAGAAGAATGGTAAAAAGGAGTTGTCATACTCAGAAAATATTATAATCTGCACTGTTCATATATACAATACTAACATTTATATATGTTATAATATATGTTATAAACTTATAACTATAAACCAATGCCATGAAATACAACGGATGGAAGAATTTGTTACCAAGGGATGAGTAGAGCGAACTGAAATGACTTTAAGGTAAATATGTTTAAATTCCATTCCTCAAAGAAATATACTTATTTTTCTAAATGGGAGGATATGAAAAAGTTGGTGACTATGAATCAAGCATAAGTTCATATGAAAAGATTAGTAAAATATCCTGATGATGAAAAATATGGTCCTTGAACTTGGAAAACTTGCGACTTAAAAAAACAAAGAAAACTTGAAACTAGACATAACTTTTAAATGAAAATATGTGTCACAGGTTGTCTTTAGCCCCAGGATTAGTGAATAAGCACCATTTACTGAGTGTTTACTTTGTGTAAGACATGTTAACAATTTTTTTTAACTGAGGTATAGTTGATTGTGTAAGTTTAAGGTATACAATGTTTTGGTTTGATACATTTATATATTGCAATATGATTAGCATTAGCTAACACCTCTATTATATTATTGTATTTCTTTTTTTGTGGTGAGAACCACTAAGATCTACTCTCTTGGCAGCTTTGAAGTTTACAATTCAGAATTGTTGATATAATCATTATACTGTGCATTATATCTCCAGAACTTATATATTAATTGCAAGTTTATACCCTTAACAACATCTCCCCAATTCCCCACACCCTAATCCCTGGTAACCACCATTCTACTCTCTTTAGAGTATAAGTTGTTATGAGTTTGGCTTTTTAGATGCCACATATAAGTGAGATCATGCAATATTTGTCTTTCTGTGTCTGGCTTATCTCATTTAGCATAATATCCTCCAGGTTCATCTACGTTGTTGCAAATGTCCCGATTTCCTTCTTTTTTAAGGCTGAGCAGTGTTTCAGTGTATATATAGACCACATTTTCTTTATCCACTCATCAGTCAATGGATACTTATGTTGTTTCCATATCTTGGCTACTGTAAATAATGCTGCAATGAACATGGGAGTGCAGATATTTCTTCAAGATAGTGATTTCAATTCCTTTGGATAAATACCCAGGAGTGGAACTGTTGGGCCATACGGTAGCTCCATTTTTAATTTTCTGGTTTTCTGCAGTGGCTGCACCAATACATTCCCACCAACAGTGCACAAGCGTTCCCTTTTCTCCACATCTCACCTATACTTGTTGTCTTTTGACTTTTTGATAGTAGCCACTCTAACAGGTGTGAAGTGATATCTCATTGTGCTTTTGATTTGCATTTCCCCAGTGATCAGTGATATTGAGCATCTTTTCATATAGCTGTTGGCCATTTATATGTCTTTTCTGGAAAAATGTCTATTTAGGTCCTTTTCTCATTTTTCAATTGAGTTATTTGGATTTTTGCTATTGAATTGTATGAGTTCTTTATATATTTTGGGTATTAACCCCTTATCATATATATGATTTGCAAATATTTTCTCCCATTCCGTAGGCTGCCTTTTCATTTTGTTGATTGTTTCTTTTGTTATGCAGAAACATTTTAGTTTGATGTAGTCCCACTTGTTTACTTTTGCTTTTGTTACCTGTGCTTTTGGTATCAATTCCAAAAAAATCATTGCTAAGACCAATGTTAGGAAGCTTTTCCCCTATGTTTTCGTCTGGGAGTTTTATGTACATAATTTCGTCAGGTCTTATATGTACATAATTTCATATCCTGTCTTTTTTTTCCCATTTGATATGTTTTTATCATACCTATTTGCCACATTATTACCTCACCTTCATAACTATTATTTTTAATGACTATAGTATTAAGACTGGTGAAAATTTGCAACTTTAATTTTATAGGGAGATGGACTAGTATAGGTACTTATAAACCTTAAAAATTCTATTAGATTACATATCAAAAATTTTATAATGAGTGACATCAGCAGCACGGTGTCATGAGTCGTTCCTTTTTTCTCTCCCCGTTGATTTACAACTAATCGGACATCCATAAGCAAAAAAAAAAAAAAAGCACCCTGAAAGGCATAAACAGGACACCCGTGAGATCCATCCCTCTGTGCATCTGAAAGAAGGTGGATTGGACCCTAGAGGAACTGGCAAAGAGAGGGAATTGGAGGCAGAGCTGGTGGCGGCAGAGAGGCCAGAGTGACTGGGGAGAGGAAAAGGAAAGGGAAGCAGGCAAAGAGAACTGAAGGAAAATGTCTCCCGCTGTCTGCCTCAGGAGGCAAGAACACTGCCCAAGGACCTCTGGGACTCCTCTACTGGAGGACCTCCCTATCAGGCATCGGCACACTCAAAGCCCCAAGTGCTAACTGGCTCACTGGCTCTGCCATCACCTTTTGCTTTTTTTTTTTTTTTTTTAAATACACTGCCCAATCTCAGCAATTAATTAGCGCTGGTAAGAGAAACCAAAAACTTGTGCTATAGCACCACCTTCTGGAAAACAAAAGGAATGCTCTTAACTACCAGTCTGTAGAACGGTTAGAATCAAAATAAAGCCTTGCCTAAATGAGAAATTTGCTACTTCAAATGCAGCGACAGAGGCACTTTTCACCAAACACCGTGAAAAATCATGGTAATATGGCATCACAAAAGTAAAATGACAATTTTCTAGCAAAGACATGGAATATTGGGGTCTAACTGATAAAGAAATGAAAATAGCAGTTATGAATAAATTCAATGAGCTACAAGAAAATTCAGGAAGATGATACAATGACCTCAGGAATAAGATTAATGAACAGAAGGACTACTTTACCAAAGAGGTTGAAAATCTGAAAAAGAACCAAACAGAATTTCTGGAACTCAATAAATGAGATGAAGAATGCATTACAATACATTGGAAATAGAGCAGATCATATGGAAGAAAGAATTAGTGAGCTCAAAGATAGAAATATAGAAATGATTCAAGTGGGAGAGGACAGAGAACTAAGATTTTTAAGGAGTGAAGAAACCTTATGAGAACTATCTGACTACATTAGAAAAGCCAGCATAAGAATAATGGGCATCCCAGAAGGAGAAGAAAGAGACAAGGGAGGAAAAAACATATTTAAAGAAATAATAGCTGAGAGCTTCCCAAACTGGGCAAGGAACTGAATATACAAATGTACATAACTATAGAACATCTTATTTTTGCAACACAAAAAGACCTTCCCCAAGAGACATTATATTAAAATTGGCAAAAGTCAACGGTAAATAATTTTAAAGGCAGCCAAGGGAAAAAAAGCAGTAACTTACAAATGTATCCCCATTAAGCTATCAGCAGATTTCTCAGCAGAAATTCTATAGGCCAGAGAGAGTGGAATGAAATATTCAAAATAGTGAAAGATAAAAATTGTCAGCCACGAACACTCTCTGGCAAAGTTATCCTTCAGATATGAAAGAGAAATAAAGTCTGTCCCAGACAAACAAAAGCTAAGGGAGTTCACCACCACTAGACCTGCCTTATAAGAAATGTTGAAAAGGAGCTATTCAAGTTGAAACAAAAAAAGGAAAGTACACAGAACTCTGATTAAGGTGATAAATAGTCAGAATTAGAATACTGTAACTTTTTTTTTAGAATAATATATTATATTCTTACCTATAGCACAAAGGTTAAAGGAAAAGATCAATAAAAATAACTATAGATACTACATCTTGGTAATCAAATCACAGCATAAAAAGAGATAATTTGTTACATCAAAAATATAAAAGGGGGAAAGCAAAAAGATGAAGCCTTTATAGGAGACTGAAAGTAAAATATTATCAGAAGAAAAAGGACTATTTTATTTATGAGATGTTTTATGTAAACCTCATGATAACCACAAAGCAAAAATCTAGAATAGAGACATGAAATATTAAAAACAGGGAGACTGAGCAAATCCTCATGGAAAACCACCAACTTAAAATGTAAACAGAAACAGAAGGAAAAAGAAACAATGGAGAGACAAAATAATCAGAAGGCAAAAGATAAAATGGCAGTAGTAAATCCTTACATGTCAATAATCACCCTAAATGTAAATGAATTGAACTCACTAATCAAAAGGCACAGAGTGGCTGGATGAATAAAAAAACCAAAAAAAAAAAACCCCAAAACAAGACCTAACTATATGCTGCCTGCAGGAGATTTATTTCAGCTCTAAAAGACCCATAGGCTCAAAGTGAAAGGATGGAAGATGGTATTTCAAGCAAATGGAAACAAAAAGAAGGCAGGCATAGCCAGCTTATATCAGACAAAATAGACTTCAAACCAAAAAGGGTAACAAGAGACAAAGGAGGTCATTATATAATGAAAAGGGGGTCAATACATTAAGAAGATATAACAATTTTAAGTACATACACTCCCAACACCCAAGAACCGAAATATTGGGCTGGCCAAAAAGTGACTTCGGTTTGTAAGTAAAAATAAAAGACACATTTTTCATTTTCACCAAGAACTTTATTGAACAATGTCTTCACCGTTTTGTTCCACTACCTTCTGCCATTTTTCAGGCAACTTCATAATTCCATCTTCCCCAAACTTTTTATCTTTGTGAGCAAAGAACTGTTCCAGATGCCTTTTATAGTCTTCCAGGGAATTGAAATGTTTTTCCATTAAGAGAATTTTGTAAAGGTCGAAATAAATGGAAATCCAAAGGTGCAATGTCTGGTGAATACAGCGGATGAATCGGAACTTCCCAGCCAAGCCGTAACAGTTTTTGCCTGGTCATCAGAGAAACATGCAGTCTTGCATTATCCCGATTGAAGATTTTGTGTTTTCTGTTGATTAATTCCAGATGCTTTTCGTCGAGTGCTGCTTTCAGTTGGTCTAATTGGGAGCAGTACTTGTTGGAATTAATCTTTTGGTTTTCCAGAAGGAGCTCATAATGGAAGACTCCCTTCCAATCCCACCATATACACAACCTCACCTTCTTTGGATGAAAACCGGCCCTTGGTGGTGTTGGTGGTGGTTCATTTGGCTTGCCCCAAATCTCTTCCATTCCACCTTACTGTACAGTATCTACTTTTCATCACCCGTCACAATTTGTTTTAAAAATGGAACATTTTTCTTACTTTTAAGTAGAGAATTCCATGCAGAAATACAGTCAAGAAGGTTTTTTTTGCTTAACTTATGTGGGACCCAAACATCAAAGCGATGAACATAACCAAGCTGGTGCAAATGATTTTCAATGCTTGATTTGGATATTTTGAGTATGTCGGCTATCTCCCACGACGTATAACATTGATTATTCTTAATTAATGTCTCAATTTGATTGCTATCAACTTCAACTGGTCTACCTGTCTGTGGAGCATTGTCCAGCAAGAAATCCTCCAGCACAAAACTTTGCAAGCCACTTCTGACATGTTCGATCAGTCACAGCACCTTCTCCATACACTGCACAAATCTTTTTTTTGCATTTCGGTTGCATTTTTACCTTTCTCGAAATAATAAAACATAATATGCTGAAAAATGTTGCTTTTTTCTTCCATCTTCGATACTAAAATGGCTACATAAAAATTCACCAGTTTTGATAAGTTTTTTTAAAAATGCGTGCTGATATGACAGCTGTCACAATACAATTTAACAAAATTGTTTCGAATGAAGTTAAAGACAACTAAGCGCGACGGGATCCATCTTACGGAAAATACCAAATGAACTTTTTGGCCAACCCAATATATTAAGCAATTAATAACATGTCTTAGGGCAGAAATAGACAACATTAAATAATTGGAGGGGATTTCAATATTCCACTCTCAGCACTATTGCTGATCATCCAGACAGAAAATCAACAAAAATGTTGGAATTGGAGCACACTTTAGACCAAGAGAACTTAATAGAAATATAGGGCATTCATCCAACAGCCTAATACACATTTTTCTCAAGTGCACATGGTATATTCTCCAGGACAGATCATATGATAGCTACAATATAAATCTCGGCAAATTTAAGAAGATTGAAATTGTATCAACTAGCTTGTCTGACCATAGTGGTATGAAACCAGAAATCAATAAGAGGAAAGTGAGAAGATCTACAAATATGTGAAAACTAAGCAACACACTTCTAAACAACCATTGGGCCAAAGAAGAAATCGAAAGGAAAATAAAAAATTATTTTGAAACAAATGAAAATTGACATAGGACAGATACGTACACACCCTATTCTATGGCACCAGTGAGTTGGTACATGAATGTTCCACACACTAATCACATATTTTACTTGCTTTGAGTACAGGTTGAGAGAAGCAACGCTCTTTCTTCTGTTTCCTGGGCATCACTAAACTGTCCTATTAACTAAAATTATTTCCTTATCTTCTTTTATTTTCTCATACAAGTGTAGAAGGAGAATCCTTGAATTTACTTATTCACTCAACAAACATTTATAGATTGCATAGTTGTAGGCAATACTACAGACCTACTGAATCAAGTAGGGTCCAGGAATCTGTGTTTTCAACAAATTTTCCAGGAGTGTGTGACACCCACTGACAGTAGGAACCACTGACTGATGATTGACTGTCTAGGTAACCACTAAGGAGATCAGTCAGGAACTCATCACAGACAGGCAAGAGATGGAAGAAGCATAAATTAGGTCAGTAGAAGAGTGAGGAAGAGGAGAGAGATGTTCAGAAATGTGAGGTGAATTGGCTGGTGTTGATGGGGTAGGCAGTAGATGGGAAGAAAAAGAAAGAATAGATCACAAATTTCCATAATGGAGATCCAATCATGGTGGTCTCAGGGACTGAAATTTCAAGTTAAGAAGGAGATGAACACTTAAAAGACAAAAGTATGAGCTCAGCTTAGTTCTGTTGACTCCCACGTATCTATGAGAGACCCAGGTGGAAGTGTCAAGGGGAAGGTTGGAGATCCAAGTCCAAAGTTCAGGGCCTGCGATGAAGATGTAGATTTGGAAGTGATCCACAGAGAAGTGGTAGTTGAAACCACACCAGAATCCAAGATCATGGCAGGGAGAGGGAGCGAGAATAGATGGGCCAAGGGTGAAAGCTTGGGGGCCTTAACTCCACAGTGAAGAGCTGAACAATTGTGCTCTTTAACATTTTAATATAACCCAAATGTTTTAGCATATCACAAATATGAACAAAGAAAATGTTTGAAAGTTTATTTCAGCGTGAAATTCACAGTTCCAATCATTAATTCTTCTTGAACCAAATTTTTGTAGGGCTCACTTCTATTTAAATAACTACTAGACTAAAAATGTAGTCAAATTGTGTCAGAATTTAGTCCTTGGAATGAGGGAAAGAGGGGGACTGATGCTGGGATATGAACCCACTGCTAAAGAAATTGGCTGGGACATTCTCCCCTGAGAGAGAACAGATCCAAGACCTTGGCCACCATCCTCAGACTTTGAAAGACATCCTAGTAACTAAAAAAGGATCTGAGAGTTCCTCCTATTGGTCAAATGACTTTGATATGAATGAACCTTGTTCTAAAGGTTGGACCACAGGAGAATTGGGGATCTGTTTCTAAAATCACCATTATGTAAATGATTCATTGGACCATTGAAGATTAGCATTATTTGTTTTTATAAGCAAATACAGGCACTTCCCTAAAATCTGCAAAAGAACATCAGAAAGTCATTTCTTGCATCTGCAAGTAGAATATTGAGAGCTGGAGACTCCTGGACTCCAGAGGAGTCAGTCACTAAAGGAACTATGTCTTTAGATGATACTTGGAAATTCTTAGCACAGTATAAAAAAGTGAGATTCATTTCTTTCTGTGCCTTAGATTTGAAGGAGTGTTTATTCAAGGTCTTGGACTTTATACTCTGGGGAGCTGAAAGTTTCTTCCAAAGGAATCGTAGACACCCATGGTCCAAAGCTGCACAAAATACCTGATTAAAAAAAAAAAAAAGAGTGCTGATATCCCAGAGGAGCTCCCTGTGTCTCTGCTGGCACCAACATGAAATCCAATAGCAATCTATTCCTCCGAGGTAAGCATCTAAACCTTCCTTTAATTTGTCCTGTAAAAAATTTTTTTATGAATGAGTGAACCACTCTATCTATCTCTCAGGGGAAAAAAATCATATTGAGGAATTCACTGAGAATAAAACCCTGAGAGATACAGAAATGAAAAACACAAGAGAGAAAACACAGAAGGGAAAACTACATTGAGATGATGCCAGAGTGTAAAGGCATGACTACAGCTCCTATCGGCTATAACTAGTTCTCAGAAGGTGTCTCTAGCACCAAGACATTCATTTCAGTGTCCAGAGTCCTTGGGGTTTTTTGATAAAACACAGAAGCCATATTGGTGCCCTTTGCAGAGTATTGGGAGGTTTTGTAGTCCTCGTATCATCTGCCAACAACAGAGGACTTGGCACTTCTCAAGCTTAGCCCAGAGGGATGCATTTGAGCCAATGCTTAAATAAAATAAAAAGATAAACCTGATTCCTTTCACAGGCCCTCACAGTTTCATCCCCCTTGTCCCTCATGTAGCAGTGGATGATAGGAGGAGCCAGGGTCCCCCAAGGCAGAGGGAGAGGCCCTGCCAATGCAGTTTGCATCTACTTTGCTCACTTCTTAGGGCTAACAGCCCTCCCATAAGACCCAAAAGGTTTCCAGGTGGATCCTGGCTTTACCCAACCTCTTTGACCCAAGACTATCAAATGGATCCTTCCTCGAGTGTCTCAGACAAATATGTACCAAAATTTCCAAATTGGTTTTACCAAATATAAAAATTAAATAAATCCGTATATCTACTAGAAGAACAGGGCAAAGCATTTCAAAACAAGAGTGTAGTACTTTATCAGTAGATGCCCTTGTTTAGTATTGGATTAAACCATACTAATTTGTTGGTGTTTGACTATTTTTGACATAAAAATGATAATTTCGTGTGGTTCAATCTAACAGGTGAGGAATTACTGGGATAGCAAAGGCTAATGGTGCCTAATCTGGGAAAACACTAACCAAGGCAGATTTGTCTCCAGATTCACACTGTTGTAGGAAGAAGGACTAGCTCCCCAGATGCCAAAGACTCCTCAATGTTCCCACTTATAATCTCATAGCAGAAATCCTTTCTCCTCAGATGCTGTCAAATGTCCCTTATGAGCCCCTAAAAATTACTAAAACTCAGGTATTTCAACAGCCCACTCTAAGTTTAAGAGAAATTAACTGTTTTGCAACTAGAAAAGATTATGTAAGCAGAGCATACCACTGTGAAGAGCAAGGGACGGTATGGGAACAACTGGGGACCTACATTATTCTCCCTGACCCTTGACCTACACACTGTCCAGCTTTAGAAGACAGACACTTCACTCTCTTCCCTGAAACAGGGTTTTGAATTGTCTAGAAACAAATGAACTCCTCAGTTCTCAATTAATCAGTACATCTCCAGAAAGAAAAAAGTCAAAAACAAAAAAACTTCTCATACATATTTAAAAGTCAGTTCCAACAATGATACACACACACACGTATACACACATTGAAAACTTCCCAAAGTTTTCCCGGTTGAACAAACTACTGAGTCCTTGAATTAATAAACAATATGGACATTGGTTTTAAGTGAGCATTGTTGGTTTTTCTGTAGTCTCTTACTTAAGGACAAAATTCTTCTCTAGAAAGGTTTTAACTTATGCACACACACACACACACATTTGTAGAGCCTTTCTGTTTATGCTTCTAAAAGAAGCTTTTATCGTCTCACGGTGGGGTAGTTGACAAATAATTATAAATAGCAATGACAGGGAATCCTAAACACTCCTAAACTCTCTGACCCCTGCCCTCGAAAGTCCCAGACACTGACGTACAAATAAGCTGATTTTTCCTTTGGATCTTCAGCCCAAAGCCCTGATGTAGAAAGTTGGGAGCTACATTGGCAAACGCAAGGGACAGTATGCCCAATTTATGAAAATTCCTTTGCATAAACTGGAGGTAAGAAGAGTTTCTCCATAAAATCTAGAGTTTAATCCCCACCCCAGGCCTTCCAGAATTTGGACAGCTCTCTTGTTGGCAATGTCCCAAGCTCTCTTTCCTTAGCCTAGTAGGAGGAAAAGTCAGGGGGGCAAAGGGGAACCAGAGAGGGAGAGAGAGTGCACCTGTTTCCTCTCAGGAGAGGAGACCCTGCCCAGCATCTCCTGCATCTCACCTCTACAGCCTCCCTTTGAAAGCAGCCCCAACCTTCTCACTCCTCCATCCTATGGACAGAAAAGCACACAAGACAGTGGTGAGAGAACATCTCAGTTTGAGCTTGTCACTAGGAAAGCCTTTCTCATTGAAATGTCCCCACAATGAAAGGAGTAACCAATAAAATAGCCTTAGCCCTTGGCCTATTTTGGTGGCAACACTCCTTCCTTTTGGAGGGAAGTGGAGGCAAGGGGGAATGGGGATTTCTGTTAGCCGGTAGAGCATGCATTCCCTCTTTCTGAACCTTTAGCTGTGTTTACTGCAGCTTTCTTGGGCTGGCTTATCTCTGCCCCCAGTTAATTACATAATGATCCCCATGAGAACCTCAGAGCCTGAACAATCCCATCGCACTCTTGGACCACGTGATGCAGTAGCTCACCTGCACTGGTAAAAGTCTCAAAATAAGACTCCAAGGATTTATTTTACAGTCAGCCCGTCTGGATTATATGTCAAACAAGTCTCAGGATTTTGGCATGTCCACACAGCAAACCAACAGTGGGAGCTGCTCACCTTCTCTGAGAGAACAGGTGAACGAGCAGATGATGTTCGATGAATTCCTTTCACCCTATTCAGCCTCTGGACCAGCAGCAAAGAGAAGGAACATCTTCTATCCCCTAAAACAAGAGGGAGGTTGTATCCTGTAAAACTTGCTCACACTGTTAGAGAGGGAGGAAATATCTACATCACCACCAGAAGCTCACTACCCCTCAAGCAAGAAGCAAGTTAAGTCCTACTCACAACGCTTTGTTACCAAGGGCCTTCCTTCCTGAGGCCACCCTTACCAGTGAGAGGGTTACCCCAACATTCCACAAAGTGAAATCTACACCTGAAGAGAACAAAGCCAGGGCATCCCTGCTAGGCAAGCTCAGGATGCTGAAGCCGAAAGCTGGTCCTGTATCCTTCTCCCTTCTCCCTCCAATTCTATCCCAACCCTCATATGATGCCCAAAGGGACCTCCTACACGACCCCAGCCCCTCCAATGTACAGGGACACATCCCCTATCTCAAGCCAAGCGCAAAGATGTCATTGTACAGGAACTTAATCCATTCTGTAATAACGTAATCAACCCTTTCTTAGGTGGATACTCTGAATTGTCACTCATCTGACTTTCCAGGACCCCTGCTCTACTACTCCTGTCTAAAGCCAACTATGTTCCCATTTCTCAGGAACTTTTTGGTGTTCCTTTTCCCTATTAAGGAAAGCTGAGGGTTTTATGCAATCACCTAAATGTCACATAAGGGGATTAAAACCTGGGCTCCCATTTTAATATGTGTGGAGCTTAGGGGCTTCCAGTCCCTGGAGAATCTAGTCTTCCATTTGATTTTTCATCTTTTTCTAAGTTTTAAAGACTGACATGGCAAGATGAACATCCTTATCTTGACCTCAGTTATGGTCCTGGATATAGCAGCTCAAAGAGGTTGGGCTTAATGCCCTTTCAATCTACAGAACTGATCGTTATTTGTGATGCGGCAATACATCAGCCCACACATAGAGTTGGGGTGTTGGAATGGAAAATGTTAATAAAGCCAAGGTGATGTTTCTCTGAGCTTGTCACTTCAAAGGTCATCACCTCTGATAGCATTTCACCAGACCTGGTTTATACAGCTTACAGCTTACCCACTTCTCAACCGTATAATCTGGCCTCCTCTCTCACCACGCTACTGAAACTGCTGTTCCCAAAGTCCCCAAAGACCTCTGGGCTACTTTAGCCCTTCTTGACCTCTTAGCAGATTCGTCATGGTTAGCTTCGCCCACTCCTTCCTTCTTAAAATACGCTCCTCCCTTGGTTCCTATGATGCTGCACCCTCGTGATGTTCCCGCTCCTTCTCAGGCTCTTCCTTCCCTGTTTGCTTTTTGTTTGTCTGTTTTTGCACATTCCCACCAATGTTGATGTTCCTCAGGACTCCATCCTGGACCTCTTTGGTTTCATTCTATGGGCATTTCCTAGATAGCCTTATCCACTAGTCAGTATCTATAGCATCTTGAGGCCAAGGCGTATTTCTCTCACCTGTATTCTCAGTCCCAGAACAATGGCTACACATAAGATACACCTAACAAACATTTGGTGGGTTAAATTGCTGTTTCTCTTTAATAGCATCAAATCTATGGCTGGCTCCCAGGCCCCCTCCATCAGCGCCTGTATTTCCCCACAGAAAGTGTAAAGTTTACTACACTGTACTTCCTAAAGAAAGACAGAGATTGTTCTTTCCTTGGCCCTTCTCCTGTCCCTTGGGTAAAATTTCTCAGGTAGGCTCCTGAATAGTTTTTCAACCTGCAGTTCACTGCCTGATAGAAGATCATAAAGTTAATGTACTAGGTTACAACCACAATTTTTAAATTAAGCAGAATCTAATACACTAATATAGGCAATATCAAAATGTTTTATACATGAGGGACGGGATTTATTTCTTAAATCTCTGTATGTGTGAATGTGTGCACGTAGCACACATTGAGTGTACTGGTAAAAATGTAAAATTTATATATTACAGTGAATTATGGTCAAAAAAAGTTTGAGAAAAACTGCTCTGAAGTGTCCACATACTATATCCAGGTCAAGGGTAATCCCAGTACAGTTTATCTCATAAACAACATATCCTTCTACTAAGCCCTAACAAGTATCATGAACTTAACTCCATTACAGAGCAAGTTTCAGAGTAAGTAATCTTTTCATTTTAGTAGCTTCCTAAAAAGATGGACTACTCAAAAATTCGGGGCTTGGGTTGTCACTTAAACTTTTTCTTCTTTTAAACAAGCTTCATTAAAATAAAAATTAAGGGCTTCCCTGGTAGTGCAGTGGTTGGGAATCCGCCTGCCAATGCAGAGGACATGGGTTCAAGCCCTGGTCCGGGAAGATCCCACATGCCGCGGAGCAACTAAGCCCGTGAGCCACAACTACTGAGCCCGCATGCCACAACTACTGAAGCCCGTGCACCTAGAGCCAGTGCTCCGCAACAAGAGAAGCCACTGCAATGAGAAACCCATGCACCACAACAGAGAGTAGCCACCACTCGCTGCAACTAGAGAAAGCCCACGCGCAGCAACGAAGACCCAACGCAGCCAAAAATAAACAAATAAAATAAATAATTTTTTTAAAAAAATTAAAAGGTCATGATATATTTTGCCAGAATATATTTTCATAGCATCAAAATGATCTGTTTCAGAAAATGCATTGTTCTATGTGAAATGAGTATCAGGAGTTCTACACTAGATAAAATCCTTTGGGAATCCATACATGTGGCAAGTTTGGACTGACACAGACACTCTTCAGGACTGGGAAGGTGACCCATGATTCTCAGATTTTACCTCCTCCAGAGGGCTTACAAGAAGGACAACTAGGAACCTATTCCAGGCCCTAAAAATAAGGGTGTAAGTGGTAGAAGAATCTCCTTTCCAATGGTGGTGAACTTTTGAAATCCTGGGATAAATATATCTGGTAGATTGGGAGAGTGTCACCTTGTGCAGTTTCAGAACCACACATGGAAGAGGCCATAATGATGCATCACAATTCTCTTTGTGTTTCTTGCTGTTGTTGTTGCTGTTTTTAGTGTGCTTGTTCAACAACGACATATAACCCAACACTACATACACCGTTGTCTCCCAGTTTCCCTGTCTTCCTCACCCAACAGCATACCCATCTAGGCCATATGTCAGAGAGTAGGGAACCTCACTGGAGACCTGGGATTATCAACCTGTCATGAAGCCCTTGCCTCTTTGCCCTGGGGAGCATTTGTATCTTCTCCCTGAGAGTTCTTGACCCCTTGGGACTTTTCGTTCATAGGTGCAGATGGACTGGGCTTCATTACCTGTCTTAGGTGTTGGGCTTCTCCCCTAGTCCAGCACTCAGAGGTATAAACAACTAAATTATATAGTTGCTATATGCCAACCAGGAGAAAGGGGAAAGCCCTCTAAGGAAATAAGAAAGCTCTGTACAATAGAGACAGTGGGTATCTGTAATATCATTCAATGCACAGTGGCAGAAAATGAGACTGGAGAAATCACCATGTAACCTGGAGATGAGGGAAAAATCAGGCGTATCAACAAACATGACCACCCTGCAGACGAAACAGTATTCCCATGTCAAAGAAGAGTGTGTCTATAGAAGAGGCGAGTCATCATCAACTATAGCAAATTGGTCTCAAAGAGGAAAAACTGTAGCCGCAGCCTTGTTGAGGGGAGAGGGAGGTTGAATCACAGTAGTACACATCAGAAGTGTGACTGAATTGAGTCCAATCCCAGCTCCCCCACTTACTAGCTGTGGGGCCTTGGGCAGTTAGTTACCTAACGGTTCCAAGTCCCAGTTTCCTCATCTAAAATGGGGACAATGGCAGTGTCTGACCCATAGAATTGTTGTGAGGGTTAAGGGATGCAACCCATGCAAAGTGCCTGGCAGGTGCCTGCACATGGTCAACTGACAATAAGTGTGAGCTGCTAGTGTTACTTATGTTACTGTTAACACTAATAAGCAATTCATCCTAGACAGGTGTTTAATCATATTTATTCATTCAATAAATATTTACATCAAGCGCCTGCTATATGGGAGTTCGGCCACAAACGTGACCCATATGGTCCCTGTTTTGACTGAGATGGTGTATTGTTCATCAAGTTTCTCTATGGCTAGAGTGAAGTATCATTCAAATATTTCTGCCCAATGTTAAGCCCACCAAAAAGTGTTCTGATCACAGTTTGGCTTCCCCTGTACATTTGCCTGCAGGAAGAGTGCACTGGGCCAACACTGTCTGTACAGTATGGTTTCTCTTATAAACTAATGTAATGAGTCTGCATTCTAAGCAATCTCTGGGGAGTCTGAGCAGTCTCCTAGGGGCCAAGCGACTCTAGAGCTCTGATACAGTTAGGTATCTGGTGGGTTAAGCAGCAGACTCCAGGCTATGATGAATGCCACCCTCCAGGGTCCTGTTTCATCCCATGTCTCTTCACCCTATGAACCCTCCCAGCCCTGGACACTCTGCCCAGGGGGCTGGCATCTGCCTATTTTCGAATAAAGACAACTGAGGCATGAGGGGCAACAGCCCTGAGCCTGGACCCTGAGGAACTCCAGCTGAGCCCCGACTCCACCACATCTAGCCACCTGACCCTGGGCAGGGCACTCAGAGTGCAGGGACCTCGTTCCCCAGGGTGGTGGACAGGATTCAAGAGTGGAATATATGTGGAAAGGCACTGGTGGCATCACAGAGGAGACAGGCGTAAGAATCACAACCACAGGATCCCTCCCACCTCCCTGGAGCACTCTGGCTTACCCAGAGGGAGGTAGGGGAGACCTGTGTACCTCCAGCTGCAGGGAAGACCAGACTGCTGGCGAGGACAGAGCTGCTCCATGGTCACTGCTGCAGGACCCGAATGAACCAGTATAGGTGGAGCAGTGAGCCACATGTTGATGTCATATGAAGGCCCTTGAAGTTTTCTTGGGCCAAAATAACTCTCCCACCTGCCTGCTAATTCCCAGCATTAGTCACTCACTGCTTGAGGGATATCTTAGGCATATTAATGTGAGTTAAGGTATAACTGATCTGTCAGGCAACAGATTAGCTAAAGAATACATGAGTAGAGAAAAAGTTATGCAATTCACAGTAAAAACTCTTCGATGGCTTCCCTTGTTCTGATAATAAACTACACAGTTCTGAATGTGATTGCCAAAGCCTTGCATGGTCTGCCCTGCCAACCCTTCCCAAGGATCCTTGTGCCACAATGACTGCACTAGGACCACGTGGCCTTCTTCAGCTCCTTGAACACACCCAGCTTTTCCCTTCCTCAAAGCCTTCGCACATGCCGCCGGCATCAATCAGGGTGATGATGGCGCATATATATATTCTTACGTGCATGCATCCACATACATATATACGTAAACGTGCATACGCACATACATGTATAGATACACATATATACCTACAAAAGTATACATATATACATACATACAAATATGTGCACAAAAAGATTTATTTTAAGGGACTGGCTCATGCAATTGTGAGGGCTGTGAAAAGTCTAAAATCTGTAGGGCAGGCCAGCAGGCTAGAAAAACTTAGGCAGGATTTCTATGTTACAGTTTTGAGACAGAAGAATTCCTTTTTCAGGAAACCTCAGTTTTTTGCTCTTAAGGCCTTCAGCTGATTTTGAGGCTCACCCAGTGTCAAAGCAATCTCCTTTACTTTACAAGTCGACTGACTGGAGATGCTAATCGTATCTACAAAATACCTTCACAGCAACATCTAGTGTTTGACCAAACAACTGGGCACCATAGCCTAGCCAAACTGACACATAAATTTAACCATCACACTGCCGCTCTGCCTGGGATTTCCCCTCCCTCCCTCACCCGACTGGCACCTCCTTGCCTCCTAGGTGTCACTGTAAGTATCACTTCTTCAGGAAGCCAGCTCTGCCTGTCACCTTATCTAGGTGCCCACAGCGGTTCTGTCTCTAAGCACCTTTTATTTTTCATCTGTTGCCCTGCCCCAGTTCTAAGCTTACTTCTGAGTCTACTTATTTCCCCACTGGATCTCCCCACCCGGATCTAAGCTCTATCACAGCAGGGTCACGTAGGTTCTGGTCACCGCTGCAGGTTGCTCTAGCCCATAGAGCAGGTACCTTAGAAAAGGCCCCCTTCCTCCAATGTGCCCCTCACAGGTCAGGGCCTGGGGAGCAAACTAGGCTTCCACTGCCTGAAAGCCCCTGTGCAGGAGTCAACCTGTGCAGCCAGCAGAATGAGAGACAAGGCCTGCAAGAGAGGACAGGATGAATGAGTATCCCTGACACATTTGGACAGGGCCCATGTTCTGGGATGCTTACATTTCAACTTGAGAGAAAGACACGTAAAAGCACAAGGAGCAGCACTTCCCTGGTGGTCCAGTGGTTAAGACTCTGTGCTTCCACTGCAGGGGGCATGGGTTCGATCCCTGGTCAGGGAACTAAGATCCTACATGTCTCGAGGCATGGCCAAAAAAGAAAATTTTTTTTTAAAATTAAAAAAAAAAACAACACCACAAGGAGCTTGGTGGTGAGGGAGCAGGGTTCAGGCTTGTGTGTGGGAAGTGGGGTGGGATTGAGGCAGCAGGAGGGCCTTAGTGGGGGTAGACAGAAGACTAAAGGATAAGAGAAAGATACCAAAGAGGAACACCCCCTAGCAGGAGGAAGGGAGGACAGGGTGGGGTGTCAGTGGCAACTGGAAATTGGAAAGGACCCAGAAACATACCCCATCAGAATTAGAACAGACGGCAGGGGACACCTAACCCAGAGACCCTCAACGGTAGGCACTGCCCCCCAAGAGGACACACTGGACTCTCCGAGAAGGGGCATACTTACTCTGTAAAAGCATTGATTCATTATTATAGTACTCCAAGTTTATACTTTGGAAAAAGCTTTTAAAAACCTATTATTTTCTTAATTCAGAATACATACAGAGAACAAATCTCTGACATGGGCCTGACTAGGCGTGTCATCCAAAAAGCAAGATGTTTCTAAACACTCCTCATCCTTTGAGAGTTTGTGCTGTAGGTAATACCTGAACCTTTGGCCAGCTTGGCCACCCTCACCCACACAGTCCCCTCGGACATGTGCACTCCAGCCCTCAGCCAGCCACTCACACCTTGCAAGCTCGGCCAGCTTCTGAATTACTGCCTGGGCCTACTCTCCTCCAGAACAGAGCTCCGTCGGGGCCCAAACAGTTCCCTGCACAAATAGAAACCAAGCTCTGCAACAGAATTCGGGGCTGCCCTGGAACTGCTCACAAGTGACAGTTGAAAATACCCTCATCTTAAAAAGAATAATCCCAGGAAGCAACAATTTAGAAGAGGCCAGAGGCTGCCAGCCAGGACTGACACATGTTTAATCAGTGGTGTATTTATTCTACAAACATTCACTGCACCCCTGTGTGGGCCAGTCACTGGGCCAGGCTGGAGGATACAGTAGTGAACAAGAGAGATCCCGCTCTGTGCTTCCCCAGCAGACTGCCAGCTACAGGCTCCAGAGATGGAAGAAAGGGGGACCTTAAGGTGCTTATCTAAATCAGCTAGGTCACTGTGCCTACCCTTCATGGGCTGGGTGTTCCAGGGTATGTTATTTATTACCCTCCCTTTTAATTTTTTCTCCTCCACCCCTAGGGCCTAGACGAGTCAGGAATATTTCTGGGGTTTTCTATGTTCTTCACCATAACAGATGCTGTGGTTGCATCTCACAGGGTGAGGGGCCTGGCCCCAACTTTAACAAGCAACAGTCCAGCCATGCCAGAGCTGCTTCGGATGGCCTGTGTGAATTGGTTTGCAGACCTGATGTGAGGTCCTTCCTTCCTGTGAATTCTCTGCAGCTCCTTCAGTGATGCCTAATGAGCATGGGGGCTGGTGATATATGTTAATTTAAAAGTAAATTCACACGTTCAACAAATAGAATGCTTTCATTTCAAAAATAAAACTTACTCATTTTATATTTTCAAATATGAAGCCATAAGATTTTTATATTTATCAAAAGGGCATATGCATTTTAAAGGACTGAGAAATGGCGCTTCCTATCTGGGCCCTGAATGGGTTACAGGCAGGCTTTGACCCTTCGAGCTGTGCAGCAGTCTTCAGCCACAATCAGCCTCCTCTGCTTACCCCAGGTGTGCTGCACATGATCATTTCCTTAGAGCAGCATGACCTGCATTGCCCAATACCACAGACATAAACCACAAGTGGCTATTGAGCTTTGAAATGAGGCTAGTCCAGACAGATGTGCTAGGAGTGCAAAATACACACTGGATTTTGAAAACATGTTACCAAAAAAGAAGAATGTAAAATACTTCATGAATAATTTTATATGATTAGATGTTGAAATGATAATATTTTGGCTATATTGGGTTAAGGAAAACATATTATTAAAATGAATTTCACCTGTTTTACTTTTCTTAATGTGGTTATTAGAAATTTTTTAATTATATATATGTGGCTTCCATCTGTGGGTCACATTACATTTGTATTGGACAGCACTGCTCTGGACAATCCCTACTGCACCTTAACCTGAGGAAAAAAAGACAAGACTTACAGGCATTGGTAGTTAGAAGAGATTTAGTGGATGTAGGGGGCTGGGGAAGGAGGATAAATTCTTTGCTTAAGAAATAAACTTTTACAAGATCTAGAATTAAAAGTGCATACCAAGAAAGAAAGAGAGGAGGGGAGAACAAAGGACAGGAAGGGGATCAGGAGGGAAGGAGAGGGAAAGGGAGGGGAGGGGAAGGAAAAACAGCAAAGGGAAAGGACCTCTGTCTCAGTCAATTCAGGCTGTGATAACAAATTACCATAGACTTAAACAGCAAACATTTATTCTCACAGTTCTGGAGGCTGGGAAGTCCAAGATCAAGATGCCAGCAGATTTGGTATCTGGTGAGATCCTGCTTCCTAATTCATGGACGGTTGTCTTCTTGCTGTAACCTCACATGGTAGAAGGGTAAAGAAGCTCTCAGGGGTCTCTTTTATATGAGCACTAATTCATCCATGTGGGCTTCACCCTCATGACCTAATCACTTCCCAAAGGCCCCACCTCCAAATACCATCAGCTTGAGGGTTAGGATCTCAACACAGAAATCGGCAGGGGAGGGGGTTGGACATAAACATTCAGTCTATAACAACCTCTAACCTTATTCTATCCCTCAAGTCTCCTCTCCTCCCAATGACCCCAGCCAGACTGACTGGCCCCCAGTTTCCCTGCTATCGCATCTGTCGTCTGAACACCATTTAGCAGTTTGGGTCAGTTCCACAAGCACGTTCTGTGTGAGGCATTGTGTGGCACCAAGGGAGAACCACAGTAACGATACGTCTGCCCCGAGGCAGTCAGTCTAGTGGAGAAGCAGCCATGGAAACAGCACTGGCCATACCAACCTCCCGTGCTGGGGACTGCACACTGAGAGCTGTCTGCTTCTCCAATTCTCTCTTCATCCCCACCTGGACTGCAAGCCTTAAAGTGGGTGGCATGTCTTATTTCTTCTGCCTCCATCGCTGAGCTGTGATATTCATAAAACGCTAACTTATTGAAAAAGGTTTGCGATATAGTGGCTTTAAAATCAGGTGACTGCAACTACTGAGCCTGCGCGTCTGGAGCCTGTGCTCCGCAACAAGAGAGGCCGCGACAGTGAGAGGCCCGCGCACTGCGATGAAGAGTGGTCCCCGCTCGCCACAACTAGAGAAAGCCCTCACACAGAAACGAAGACCCAACACAGCCATAAATAAATAAATAAATTTATAAAATCAGGTGACTGGGACTTCCCTGATGGCGCAGTGGTTAAGAATCTGCCTGCCAATGCAGGGGACACGAGTTCGAGCCCTGGTCCAGGAAGATCCCACATGCCGTGGAGCAACTAAGCCTGTGGGCCACAACTCCTGAGCCTGCGCTCTAGAGTCCGTGAGCCACAACTACTGAGCCCGCGTGCCACAACTACTGAAGCCCGTGTGCATAGAGACTGTGCTCCGCAACAAGAGAAGCCACTGCAAGGAGAAGCCTGCGTGCAGCAGCAAAGACCCAATGCAGCCAAAAAAAATCAGATGACTAGGTTCAAATCCCAGCTCTGCCACTTAAACTAGCTGTGTGGTTTGTTTTTTTTTTTAACATCTTTGTTGGAGTATAATTGCTTTACAATGGTGTGTTAGTTTCTGCTTTATAACAAAGTGAATCAGCTATACATATACATATATCCCCATGTTTCCTCCCTCTTGCTTCTCCCTCCCACCCTCCCTATCCCACCCCTCTAGGTGGTCACAAAGCACCGAGCTTATCTCCCTGTGCTACGTGGCTGCTTCCCACTAGCTATCTATTTTACATTTGGTAGTGTGTAAGTGTCCATGCCACTCTCTCACTTTGTCCCAGCTTCCCCTTCCCCCTCCCCGTGTCCTCAAGTCCATTCTGTACATCTGCGTCTTTATTCCTGTCCTGCCCCGAGGTTCTTCAGAACCATTTTTATTTTTATTTTTTGGATTCCATATATATGTGTTAGCATACAGTATTTATTTTTCTCTTTCTGACTTACTTCACTCTGTATGACAGTCTCTAGGTCCATCCACCTCACTACAAATAACTCAATTTCATTTCTTTTCATGGCTGAGTAATATTCCATTGTATATATCTGCCACATCTTATTTATCTATTCATCTGTTGATGGACATTTAGGTTGCTTCCATGTCCTGGCTATTGTAAATAGAGCTGCAATGAACAACATGGTGGTACATGACTCTTTTTGAATTATGGTTTTCTCAGGGTAGATGGCCAATAGTGGGATTGCTGGGTCGTATGGTAGTTCTATTTGTAGTTTTTTAAGGAACCTCCATACTGTTCTCCATAGTGGCTGTATCAATTTACATTCCCACCAACAGTGCAAGAGGGTTCCCTTTTCTCCACACCCTCTCCAGCATTTATTGTTTGTAGATTTTTTGATGATGGCCATTCTGACTGGTGTGAGGTGATACCTCACTGTAGTTTTGATTTGCATTTCTCTAATGATTAGTGATATTGAGCATTCTCTCATGTGTTTGCTGGCAATCTGTATATCTTCTTTGGAGAAATGTCTATTTTGTTTTTTAACCTTAGGCAAGTTTTTGACCTGTCGGTGCCTCAGCTTCTGCACCTGTCAACTAGAGAAAAAAACGGTACCTACCTAGTAGAGACCCTGCATTAAATGAGCTGAGCTGTAAAAGTCTTTAACATAGTCTGACACATATTAACAGCTAAATAAGTACTAGCGATAGATATTATCAGCCTCTGCCACCTGATAGGATGGGGTGATAGGATAGGGTGGGCAGGGGAGAAGGAGTCCAAGGTAAGTCCGAGGTTATACTCAGGTGAGTGGAGGAAGTGCCTTTAACAGAAGTAGACAGCACAGGAGGAGGAGCTGCTTTCAGAGGCAAGGTGGAGAATTTGATTTTAGATTTATAGCCTGGTAGTCAGCCAAGGGGTTTATCCAACAGGCAGTTAATTCAGGATTGGCAAGAGGTCTGGGCCGCAGACAGATTCATGAGTCAGTGCAAATTAGTCATTAGAGCCATGAAGTACTGAACACCTGGAAAGAAGTGGTGAGCGCTGGAGTCTGGGCACACAGCCAGAGCAGGAACACACCTTCAGGCAGAGCCAACGCCTGCCACGGGGAAGGGGGCGACCACTAGACAGCAAGATCTGAAAGGCCCTGAAAAGTCCCCCATTACACACCTACTTAAAACAAAAACCCTCTCCTCCGCTAGCCTGAAAAGCACAAGATCACACCCCTGCAGTGGATGAACCCCAGCAAGCCTCGATTAATGTGCCCCTAACTCCAGGGGGGCTGAGGGTCTCAAAACTCGGGTGAGGAGCCATGGACTCCGGTCTGCGGGCTGATGGGCAAATGTCACTTGGCAGTGGCATGGATGAGGCCAGCCAGTAGGGAGAGGCGGTCACAGGAAATAAGCCGCGGAACGTTGGGCGACTTCGGGGGAAAACGCGCACAGGCTCAAACCGTTTGCGGCCTGGGAAGCGTTCGGCGATGTGCAGCTCACCCAGACCCGGTCTGGAGCCACTGGCCACTCTGACCAGCCTCTCCCGGTGCCCAAACACCCGTCTTGCCATAAATCCGAGACCGCAAAGGCCTGGCGAGGGTCCCGCCGAGATGCGAAGCGCCTGGTGACGAGCGAGGAATGAATGCTACCTGCTCAACCGACACTTCCCGCGGGACACGGACGCTTTGCTTTCTCAGATAAGACTCAATGGAGAGCGTGGTCGTGCGCCCACCAGGTACGGGTCGCGGCCGAGCTTCTCGGGCGGGGAGATTCCACCGGGTCGGGGGTCACCGGGCCGGGGCGGGGCGGGGCGGGGCGGGGCTGGGCGGAGGTCCGGACGCGCACGCGCGGAGCACCGGCCGCGCGAAGGTCCGCCCCGCGAGGCCCCTGAGCATCGCGGCCGCTGGGCCGTTGACGCCGCGGCGCGGGGAGGACCAGGACCCAGACAAGCCAGCCAGCCCCGCCAGGACCCGCTCGCGGGGACCAGGGGACAATGACCAGGCCAGCAGCAGCCATCCTCAGTTCTCCCTCCAGGGCATCCTTGTAAAGAAAGAACGCTGCCGGGCGTCTTGAGGACCCATGACCACGAGACGAGAGTGGTGGCGTTTATCCTTGTGCTCTGGAGCAAAGAGAATTTAGGCCAAACATGTTTAAGCCAGCCTGGCTGTTTTCTGCAGTAGATTCAGTGGTTCTTGAAAAGCATCTTGGTAGGAAAAAGAAACTGAAAACTGTACCAGGCAAGGGCCGAAGGAAACCGTTCTGTAAAGAGAAGTGCTTAGTGGTGACCAGCCAGGATGCTGGAGCGAGGCTGCCTGGGTTTGAGTCCTGGCTTCACTACTTCTAGAGTATGACCTTGGGCAAGTTTCTTAAACTCTCATGCCTTGGTGTTTTGGACCTGTAAACGGGTACTATAACGGTCCTTGCCTCATTAGATTGATCTGAGGATTAAATAAGCTAATACTTAGAACAGTGCCTGGCCCATAGTGAGCACTCAATAAAAATGAACTCTTATTGTCATTCCAGAATGCAGGTGCCTTCACCAGTGCAGAGTCATGGCGGCATTGCCGGTCCTGCAGAGAGAATGAAGCTACCAAAGAGAACACAGACACAGGATGCTCAAGTTAAACAAAGCCACAGCATCGCGCAGTCCTTTTCATTAAAAAATTAAGTAGCCGTCTAGAAAGTTGTGAAGCAAATTGGAGAGAGGCCAAGACTTCAGTAGAAATCACTGAAAGGGATTTTGCACTTAAAGACTTTTCTTTGAGCAAGTGCCTATGTAAAAGTTAGCAACTGTCTGTGATGAGCACTGAAAGCCCTGAAATAAGTAGTGGGACTCCTAGCAGGACAAGAACAGCATAGATCACCCAGAAGAGGGTCCAGGAAGAACACAGACCATCGTCTGAGCCACAGTGGATAGGCTTATTATCAGTTCTTTAGTACGAAAGGACAGGATAGACCCACTCTAAAATCTTCAGGATAAAGCTCATTACAGTATGCATTTAGTCATTCTTTTTAAAAGAGCATCCATTTTGTCTTTATAAAGTCACAGGTGAACCAGGCTTTGTGCTAGACACTGGAAACACATGGTGAACAAGACAGACCCTGCCCGCATGGAGTTTATGATCCTAGGAGACTTGACATTAACCGAGTAATCACACAAATGTCATTGCAAGCTTTATTAAGTGCTCAGTAGAAATATAAGGGACTCTGAGACTTGGGAGACTTGAGTATAAGGGACTTTGAGACTTGGGAGTCCGGCAGCTTTCTGAGAGAGCAACAGCAATGCCACGCCCTGAGGATAAGGAGACGTTGCCTGGGCAAGAACTGCAGCAGATGGTGCCAGGGAAGAGCATGCTTGAAGGCTCTGCGGTGGGAAATGAGGGGTGTGAGCCAGCGACTGGGAGAAGGCCTGTGCAGGGAGCATGTCAGTGGGTTGGAGAGCCTGCCAGGCAGGATCATGTTAGCATCTTTGCTTTCTTCCAAATACAGTGCAGGTCACTGAGGGGTTTAGGCACACGCAGCTGACATTGACATATTCAGATTTGTGTTTTCAACGGATCCTTCCAGTTGCAGTGTGGAAGCAAGTTCGAGGGACTAGAACTGAAAACAGAAGTCTATTTTGGGAGGCTCTCAACCTGGCTGTTAGAGTCAAAGTTATGGTGTCTACAACCAAATACAGAGACTCCTTTACTGAGTTGGATCCCAAAAGGCTCATACCTATCTGGGTGCTCCGCATGCTAGAGTGACACCCAAACCACAGGAGTCCATGTGACCACAGTGAAGCTTTTATTTGGGTAAATTTAGTTGAATCAAAAAGGTGTCAAGAATAACAGTAGCCATATAGAAGTTTGTGAAAATAATGGGTTTGACCTAGTGAACTAAGCTGGGAATGTGAGACTGAAATGATTAGCTGATGTGCTGGGGTTTGAAGAGGCTGCCTGGTTTCAGGACAACTGAGCGACAGATGGAGGAATTAAACAGATGAAGACCAAATTACTATACCCATTTTATTAAAAGCAAAGTTGAAGAATTGGCTTAGGGCTGTGGGCAAGCCATGTTGCACATATTTCACTTCTGAATTCAACCTGCCCTGATCGTAGTGGGCCCTGTGACTGGGGCAGGTGGTGCAAATGGGGCCTGTTTGGGGGACTTTTGCCTTTGGGGGCTCCTTCCTCCATAAACAAATATTAGAAATTATATTTTACGGCTGAATTGGTACAAAAGTATCATCCAGGGTGGTTTATATTCATTTTTTCTTCTGATTTTAAAAGAAAAGAAAACATTTCGTGGCCCTCTAAACTGGGGTACGTCAGCCCAGCAGAGGGCAGAATCCTAGAGTCGCAGGCAGGTAGGTCCTGAGATGGAGGAGAGGGGATTTGAGCTGAAAGTGCCTGTAATGGACAGTGCTACTCTCAGAGGGTCCGCCCATGGAACACGACTGGTTGTCCCTCCAGCAAAGTACACTAGGATCCAAATAAATGTTCTGGTCCTGGCTGACCAAATTTGTGTACCAGCAGATTCCAGTTCCCATGGATCCATGTACCAAGCGGCATTAAGAAATACAGTCTGGTAGCCAAAAATAATGTTAGTGTGTTTTCCAGTCTTTGTGTCTCCTGAAGAATGTTCATTGAAATCTGTAACTCATCACACCTCCAGAAAGCCTGTTTCCTCCTAATTCGGTCAAGCCCTGCAACTAACTGCCCTTACTGCAAACCCACCTATCTAACCCTAGTCTGGCTTGTCTGTCTTCCCCAACTCTTTCTTCCTTTTGTTTCCTCCCCACCATTAACCTGCTTGTTCTCCAGGAAGGGAAGCACAGAAACCCGTGGGGAGGGGAAATGCCCCTCCCTGTGAGGGGTAGAGAGGAGGAAGGAGGAAGGGGTGGGAAGGACTCACCTACTGCGTCAGTCTTTGCCCTGTCACACCGCAGAAGCCAGAAGCCTTAAAAAACAGCCCGTTTTGTTACAATGACAACAAACAATGTCTAATAGAAATAGAAATGCCCTATAGCAGGGCCCAGCTGGAGATGCAGGTGAGCCAGCGGGCACAGGAGGTGCCGGGTAGGGAGCGGGGAGTGGCAGAGAGGCCACACCCCCGTTTTAGACCGGAAGAAGAGAAGGGCAGTGTTATCCAGCCCTCCATGTGCCCGTTTGTCTTAGCTCCTGGGGTAGAGAGCAACTGCATGGCAGAAGAATGCTATGGAATTCTTGGGCAGCCACTTGGTGGGCAGAACCGAAGGCTCCACTGCACAGATGAACCAGAATTCAAAAACAACAACATCAAGTACAGATTGTAAATTATAGGCAAAAGCTATGGAAATGTTTGAGGGAAGCAGTACCCTTTAAACAATTCTGTCCTAAGGGGCCTTATTTCTGTCTGGGTGTTTGATTTGCTACACATGGACAAGTGGCATGTGTGTGTTTCAACAGCTGGTGCTTTTAGACTCCAGAGGGTGGCTCCATGAAATCTCCAGGCCTGTGATGCAGCCCAGCTCCCAACATGACCTGCATTTCCAGGGAGGATGAGAAGTCCATAGTTTTACATCTTTGAGCAAACAAGATCCATGCCTACTGATAAGGCAAGACCTCAAGAAATATCTAACTCCAAGGGATAACTGCCCATTTTCACATGGTAGGAGAAACCATATCTCTGTATTATTACAAGCTCAAACAAGCCCTGGAAGGAACTCTGTGCTATTAAATCTTAAGGAACAGTTGGTGTTCTATATATACACATTTCTACTCACCAGGGAGACACTGCAGCTCCATCTGCTTGAAAAAGATGTCAAAATAACCTGGACCTGGAATTGCCAACACATCTCAGGAGGGTGGTTCTGGGTCTTTCAACCAAGCAGGTTCCATCAGTGGTGAAACTAAGCCAACCCAGCGAGGGGCTAGAAGGCACCCAGAGTCAGGCCATACAATTTTTAAAAACGTGATGGATAAAAGCTAGGGGATAAATTACCATGACATTTAAAAGCTGCAATAGTTTCTATTTCACAGGCAGTGAGAACTTTATTACTCTGTTAGGGTAGACTATTCCAGCATTCCAAGGAAACTGAGAATTATTCTCTGTCTCACAGGTGGTTGAGGAAACAAGGATGAGAAATTACAAATAGGAATCTCATAGGGCACAGACTCACTTGTACAAAACATGTAACTATCTTTGGGTGCCTCAGAACCTCATTTGTAAAATGGAGATTTGATTCCTACCTCAAAGATTATCAAAATGGGGGGCCTTCAGTATGGTGGAGGAGTAAGATGTGGAGATCACCTTCCTCCCCACAAATATATCAGAACTAAATCTACATGTGGAACAACTCCTACAGAACACCTACTGAACCCTGGCAGAAGATCTCAGACTTCCCAAAGGGCAAGAAAATCCCCATGTACCTGGGTAGAGCAAAAGAAAAAAGAAAAAACAGAGACAAAAGAATAGGGACGGGACCTGCACCAGTGGGAGGGTGCTGTGGAGGAGGAAAGGTTTCCACACACTAGGAAGGCCCTTAGTGGGAGGAGACTGCGGGTGTCGGAGGGGGGAAGCTTCAGAGCCACAAAGGAGAGCGCAGCAACAGGGGTGTGGAGGGCAAAGTGGAGAGGTTCCCGCACAGAGGATCGCTGCCGGCACTCACCAGCCCGAGAGGCTTGTCTGCTCGCCCACCAGGGCGAGTAGGGGCTGGGAGCTAAGGCTTGGACTTCAGGGGTCAGATCCCAGGGAGAGGACTGGGGTTGGCTGCGTGAACACAGCCTGAAGGGGGCTAGTGCGCCACAGCTAGCTGGGAGGGAGTCTGGAAAAAAGTCTGGACCTGCCTAAGAGGCAAGAGACCATTGTTTTGGGGTGTGTAAGGAGAGGGGATTCCTTCCCCGTCTTCACACAGAAGGCAGAACACCACCTAAATGAGCTCCAGAGACCAGCATGAGCCGCAGCTATCAGCTCGGACACCAGAGACGAACACCAGAGACGGGTATAAAATGCTAACACTGCTGCTGCAGCCACCAAGAATCCTGTGTGCAAGCACAGGTCAGTACACACACACACACACACACACACACACACACACCAGGAGCCTGTGCAGCCTGCCACTGCCAGGGTCCTGTGATCCAGGGACAACTTCCCCAGGAGCACACATGGCATGCCTCAGGCTGTTGCAACATCATGACGGCCTCTGCCGCTTCAGGCTGCCCCACATTCCAATTATACCTACTGTACCCCTCCCTCCCCCAGGCATGAGTGAGCAAGAGCCCTCTAATCAGCCACTCCTTTACCACCCTCCTGTCTGGGTGGGGAACAGATGCCTGAGGGTGACCTACACGCAGAGGTAGGGCCAAAACCAAAGCTGAACCCCAGGGACTGTGCAAACAAAGAAGAGAAAGGGAACTCTCTCCCAGCAGCCTTAGGAGCAGCAGATTAAATCTCCACAATCAACCTGATGTACCCTGCGTCTGTGGAACACCTGAATAGACAGCGAATCATCCCAAAATTGAGGCGGTGGACTTTGGGAGCAACTGTAGACTTGGGGTTTCTGTCTGAGACTGATTTGTTTCTGATTTTTATGTTTATCTTAGTATAGTTTTCAGCACTTGTTATCATTGGTGGATTTGTGTATTGGTTTGGTTGCTCTCTTTTTGTTATTATTATTACTTTTTAAATTTTTTTATTTAAATTTTTTTAATTTTTCATTTTAGTAATTAAAATCTTTATTTATTATTATTTTTTCTTTTTTTCTCCCTTTTCTTCTGAGCCATGTGGCTGACAGGGTCTTGGTGCTCCAGCCGGGTGTCAGGCCTGACCCTCGGAGGTGGGAGAGCCGAGTTCAGGACACTGGACCACCAGAGACCTCCTGGCCCCACATAATATCAATCAATGAGAGCTCTCCCAGAGATCTCCATCTCAATGCTAAGACCCAGCTCCACCCAACAGCCAGAAAGCTCCAGTGCTGGATGCCCCATGCCAAACAACTAGCAAGACAGGAACACAGCCCCACCCACTAGCAGAGAGGCTGCCTAAAATCATACTAAGTTCACAGACACCCCAAAACACACCACTGGAAACAGCCCTGCCCACCAGGAAGACAAGGTCCAGCCCCATGCACCAGAACACAGGCACCTGTTCCCTCCACCAGGAAGCCTACACAAGCCACTGAACCAACCTTACCCACTGAGGGCAGACACCAAAAACAACGGGAGCTACGAACTGCAGCCTGTGAAAAGGAGACCCCAAACACAGTAAGTTATGCAAAATAAGAAGACAGAGAAATAAGCAGCAGATGAAGGATCAAAGTACAAACCCACCAGACCAAACAAATGAAGAGGAAATAGGCAGTCTACCTGAAAAAGAATTCAGAGTAATGATAGTAAAGACGATGCAAAATCTTGGAAATAGGATAGAGAAAATACAAGAAACTTTTAAAAAACACCTAGAAGAGCTAAAGAGCAAACAAAGATGAACACCACAATAAAATGCAACTTAAAATTCTCTAGAAGGAACCAATAACAGAATAACTGAGGCAGAAGAATGGATAAGTGACCTGGAAGATAAAATAGTGGAAATAACTACCACAGAGCAGAATAAAGAAAAAATAATGAAAAGAATTGAGGACAGTCTCAGAGACCTCTGGAACAACATTAAACGCACCAACATTGGAATTATAGGGGTCCCAGAAGTAGAAGAGAAAAAGAAAGGGTCTGAGAAAATATTTGAAGAGATTATAGTTGAAAACTTCCCTAACATGGAAAAGGAAATAGTCAACCAAGTCCAGGAAGCACAAAGAGTCCCATACAGGATAAATCCAAGGAGAAACATGCAAGGACACATATTAATCAAACTATCAAAAATTAAATACAAAGAAAAAAAATTAAAAGTAGCAAGGGAAAAGCAACAAATAACATACAAGGGAATCCCCATAAGGTTAACAGCTGATCTTTCAGCAGAAACTCTGCCAGCCAGAGGGAGTGGCAGGACATATTTAAAGTGATGAAAGGGAAAAACCTACAACCAAGATTACTCTACCCAACAAGGATCTCATTCAGATTCGACAGAGAAATTAAAACCTTTACAGACAAGCAAAAGCTAAGAGAATTCAGCACCACCAAACCAGCTTTACAACAAATGCTAAAGGAACTTCTCTAAGCAGGAAACACAACAGAAGGAAAAGACCTACAAAAACAAACCCAAAACAATTAAGAAAATGGTAGTAGGAACATACATATCGATAATTACCTTAAATGTAAATGTATTAAATGCTCCAACCAAAAGACACAGACTGGCTGAATGGATACAATAACAAGATCTGTATATATGCTGTCTACAAGAGGCCCACTTCAGACCTAGGGACACGTACAGACTGAAAGTGAGGGGATGGAAAAAGATATTCCACGCAAATGGAAATCAAAAGAAAGCTGGAGTATCAATACTCATATCAGACAAAATAGACATTTTTGTTGTTGTTGTCGTTGTTGGGGTATGGACTTTAACACTGTATGTTGAAGTCCTGTTATTAAATAAATCACTTTTAGGATTTTTAAGTATTTCTGATAAATTGTCGCATTTATCATTATTTTTGGTAATACTTCTTTCTTTTTTTGCTCTGAATTGTATACTTCTTTCTTGAAATGTTGTTTGATGTTTCTATAGTCACACTCTCTCTCTACTTATTGTTTGAATGGTTTATAATTTTTGTCCTTTTATTTTCAATCCAGACAAAATAGACTTTAAAATAAAGACTATTACAAGAGACAAAGAAGGACACTGCATAATGATCAAGTGATCAATCCAAGAAGAAGATATAACAATTGTAAATATTTATGCACCCAACACAGGAGCATCTCAATATATAAGGCAAATGCTAACAGCCATAAAAGGGGAAATTGACAGTAACACAGTAATAGTAGGGGACTTTAACACCCCACTTTCACCAATGGACAGATCATCCAAAATGAAAATAAGTAAGGAAACACAAGCTTTAAATGACACATTGGACCAAATAGACTTAATTGATATTTATAGGCCATTCCATCCAAAAGCAGCAGAATACACTTTCTTCTCAAGTGCTCATGGAACATTCTCCAGGATAGATCATATCTTGGGTCTCAAATCAAGCCTTAGTAAATTTTAAAAAATTGAAAATGTATCAAGTATCTTTTCCAACCACAACTATGAGACTAGATATCAATTACAGGAAAAAAACTACAAAAAATACAAACACATGGAGGCTAAACAATACACTACTAAATAACCAAGCAATCACTGAAGAAATCAAAGAGAAAATCAAAAAATACCTAGAAACAAATGACAATGAAAACACGATGACCCAAAACCTATGGGGTGCAGCAAAAGCAGTTCTAACAGGGAAGTTTATAGCAATACAATCTTACCTCAAGAAACAAGAAAAATCTCAAATAAACAGCCTAACGTTACACCTAAAGCAATTAGAGAAAGAAGAAAAAAAAAACAACACCCCAAAGTTAGCAGAAGGAAAGAAATCATAAAAATCAGATCAGAAATAAATGAAAAAGAAATGAAGAAAACAACAGCAAAAATCAATAAAACTAAAAGGTGGTTCTTTGAGAAGATAAACAAAATTGATAAACCATTAGCCAGACTCATCAAGAAAAAAAGGGAGAAGACTCAAATCAACAGAATTAGAAATGAAAAAGGAGAAGTAACAACTGATACTGTAGAAATACAAAGGATCATGAGAGATTACTACAAGCAACTCTATGCCAATAAAATGGACAACCTGGAAGAAATGGACAAATTCTTAGAAAAACACAACCTTCCGAGACTGAACCACGAAGAAATAGAAAATATGAACAGACCAATCAAAAGCACTGAAATTGAAACTGGGATTAAAAATCTTCCAACAAGCAAAAGCCCAGGACCAGATGGCTTCACAGGCGAATTCTATCAAACATTTAGAGAAGAGCTAACACCTATCCTCCTCAAACTCTTCCAAAATATAGCAGAGGGAGGAACACTCCCAAACTCATCCTACCAGGCCATCATCACCCGGATACCAAAACCGGACAAAGATGTCACAAACAAAGGAAACTACAGGCCAATATCACTGATGAACATAGATGCAAATATCCTCAACAAAATACTAGCAAACAGAATTCAACAGCACATTAAAAGGATCATACACCATGATCAAGTGGGGTTTATCCCAGGGATGCAAGGTTTCTTCAATATATGCAAATCAATGAATGTGATACACCACATTAACAAATTAAGGAATAAAAACCATATGATAATCTCAGTAGACTCAGAAACAGCTTTTGACAAATTTCAACACCTATTTATGATAAAAACTCTCCAGAAAATGGGCATAAAGGGAACCTACCTCAACATAATATAGGCCATATATGACAAACCCACAGCCAGCATCGTTCTCAATGGTGAAAAACTGAAACCATTTCCACTAAGATCAGGAACAAGACAAGGTTGCCCCCTCTCACCACCATTATTCAACATAGTTTTGGAATTTTTAGCCACAGCAATCAGACAAGAAAAAGAAATAAAAGGAATCCAAATTAGAAAAGAAGAGGTAAAACTGTCACTGTTTGCAGATGATATGATACTATACATAGAAAATCCTAAAGATGCCACCAGAGAACTACTAGAACTAATCAATGAATTTGGTAAGGTTGCAGGATACAAAATTAATGCACATGAGTGTGGGAGGGAAGGAGACGCAAGAGGGAAGAGATATGGGAATATATGTATATGTATAACTGATTCACCTTGTTATAAAGCAGAAACTAATACACCATTGTAAAGCAATTATACTCCAATAAAGATGTTAAAAAAAATTAATGCACAGATACAGAGTGAAGTAAGTCAGAAAGAGAAAAACAAATACCGTATGCTAACACATATATATGGAATCTAAAAAAAATAAAAAGAACCTAGGTTCTGATGAACATAGGGGCAGGACAGGAATAAAGGTGCAGACGAAGAGAGTGGAGTTGATGACAGGGGGAGGGGGAAGGGTAAGCTGGGACGAAGTGAGAGAGTAACTTTGACATATAGACACTACCATATGTAAAACAGATAGCTAGTGGGAAGCAGCTGCATAGCACAGGGAGATCAGCTCAGTGCTTTGTGACTAGAGGGGTGGGATAGGGAAGGTGGGAGGGAGATGCAAGAAGGAGGGGATATGGGGTTATATGTATACATATAGCTGATTCACTTCATTATACAGCAGAAACTAACACAACATTGTAAAGTAATTATACTCCAATAAAGATGTTAAAAAATAAAAAGATTATCACAAATATTAAATGAGCTAATACAGGGGAGCCTTTCACTCAGCATATACTTGAGTACTGAATAAAGGTTAGCTATTACACAACTGTAATATATTTTATACATCATTTACTATATGTATATATAGTGATTATATATATATATGTAAATATATATGTTTAAATTCTATCTCAAGCTCTATTCCACCTGGCAGCAGAAATTGAGTCCTACTCAATGGAAACCCAGCAGTACAAAGATCCTGTAGTAGATTTGGGACAGTGGCATTAGGAGAAGACACTCACCTTTGGCATCCCTGTCTTTGTGCCTGGCATTTCTGCATTTCTTTTTGCATTCCTGATGTAAGAACCGCACTCTGAAGGCTGGGAGTGTGGCAGGCCCTCACCAATACCTGAAGAGTGGGAAAAGGAGTGGCAAGTGGGAAGTACATCAGCTAATATTTCCTGCCACAACAGAAATATGACTTTACAGTTCCCATGGAGTTTGTGCTTATATATCATCTGGGAGCTGATGACCCTTAAATTGGCATCTACAGTCTGGATGACTCCTCTGACCTCCAGATTCCTATATCCAATTGACACGTGCACTTGAAAGTCAAATAAGCAACTCAAACTGAACAGACCCAGGAGAAGACTCTTGGCTCCCTTGCTCCCACCCCCAACGTTACGAACCCAGTCCTCCTATCTCAGCAAATGGCTCCACAGTTCACCCACCTGCTCAAGCCAGAAACCTAGGACTGATCCTTGAGTCCTCTCTTTCCTTTACCCCCACCTGTATGTCATCTATCAACTGATCCAGTTGGTTCTACCTCCAGAATTCATACCAACTCTGTCCCCTTCTCTCCATCTCTGATGCCACCACCTTACACCCTAGTCTAATTCCCCATCAACCCCGTCAATAGCTTCAGATCTGGTCTCCAGGCTACCCTCTTATCAGCAATAACTCATTCTCTATACAGTGGGATGATCTAATATAAATCATGTTACATCCCAGCTCAAAACTCTCCGTGGAACCCCTTCCCACCTAGAAACCTGCGAAGCCCCCTCCCTGGCCCTGCCATCTCTGACCTTCTCTCACGCCATCTTCCTCCTTCTCTCCACACACACCCACACTGGTTTTCTTTCTGCTTTTCAACATGACAAGCTCATTTCTTCCTTGGGGCCACTTGGGGCTCTTTTCCTGTGCCTTCTCTCAGCAGGCTGGCCTTTAGGACTCAGCTCAGACGCACCGCAGTGCTGAATACCCAAAACTAAACTAGTCTTTTAAGTCAGTTTGTATCACCTTCCCCTCTTTATCACATGGCTTACCATTTCCTGAAGTTAACTTATTTCTCTAGTTGTTTTTATCCCATCACATTCTAAATACATGGCATTTTGTTGTGTTGGCCAAAAAGTTCGTTTGGGTTTTTCTGTAAGATGTTATAGGAAAACCCGAACAAACTTTTTGGCCAAACCAATATGTAGTACTTTACGGTTCCCACAGAACTCACACACACACACCCCTAAGACCCAGGAGAACAGGGATCTTGTCAGGCACGCAAATATTTTTGAATAAATGAATCATCTTATTTGATACTCATATTCCTCTCACTCATTCTCATGCAATTCATATGCAAGGATAAAACTACTTGTAAATCTCTGAAACATAATACGCAATTTCAAACTTCCTTGACTTTACACGGTGGTTCCTTCTGCTGAAATGTCCTTTCTTTGTTCTTGTATTCATCCTTCAAACTCCTGTTTGGGTAAGGAGCACGCAGAGGCATGAGGATGGGAACTGCGGAGGCAGCAAGGCAGGGGAGGGTGGGGCTGTACTGCCCAGCTGGTGAGGTCAGAACTTGGGGCTCGAAGGAAGATCGGAGTCTCTGTAGTGAAATTCTGTCCCAAACCCGGAGCCCTCCCTCTCCTCAAGACAGGAAGCAAAGGCAGGCTGCTTTGAATATCCAACAACCCACTCACCGTCTCCATCTGCACCACGTGCATGTTTTTTAGGGTTCCCAAATTTTACGTATCCAAATAGAACTTGAGATGTAAAAGACAGCTCCAGTCCCCTGCTCAGGCCAAAAGCTGTGGAGACTTTTTTTTTTTTTTTTTTTTTTGCGGTACGTGGGCCTCTCACTGTTGTGGCCTCTCCCGTTGCGGAGCACAGGCTCCGGACGCGCAGGCTCAGCGGCCATGGCTCACGGGCCCAGCCGCTCCGCGGCATGTGGGATCTTCCCGGACCGGGGCACGAGCCCGTGTCCCCTACATCGGCAGGCGGACTCTCAACCACTGCGCCACCAGGGAAGCCCTGTGGAGACATTTTTGATTCCACCCCCCCACACACACACACACACATCCCTCACATCCAATCTGTCAGCAAGTCTGGCCCCTTCTTACCACTCCCCCAACTGTCACCCTAGTCCAAGCCTCATCATCCCTTGACTAGGCCAATGTCATAACTTCTAATTATCTCTCTTCTCCCACCCTTGCCCCTACCCTTCATTCTCTGCAAACAGCCGAGCCATCTTTTTAAAACTTAGACCCTGTCACCCCCTCCTAAAAGCCCTCCAATGGCTTCCCATCATATTTAGACAGCTCAGCAAAACCTTTACCATGCCTACCAGGCCTCCCTACATGCTCTGGCCAGACTCTGGTCACTGGCGACTCCTCCAGCCTCATTTCCTACCATGTTTCCATCTGGAGCACAGCAAGGAGGTCAAAAACACAGATTTTGGAGCAACTCTGTCACCATTGCCTATCTGACATTGGACAAGTTGCCTAATGTCTCTGTGCCTCAGTTTCTGCATCTTGAAAGTGAAGATGACAATACCATTTTACCAAGCTGCTGTAGGATTAAGGGAGTCCTGAGAACGGCCTCCAGCCCATAGCAAGCTTATGTACATGTTTCTGGTTTTAAGTAGTTCGAGGTCTTAACCCTTAAATTTGAAGAAACAAGTGAATATAAAAAAAAAGATTAAGGGGCTTCCCTCGTGGTGCAGTGGTTAAGAATCCGCCTGCCAATTCAGGGGACACGGGTTCCAGCCCTGGTCCGGGAAGATCCCACATGCTGCAGAGCAACGAAGTCCGTGCGCCACAACTACGGAGCCTGCGCTCTAGAGCCCGCGAGCCACAACTACTGAGCCTGTGTCCTCTCTTCTCTGGGTTCAGTGTTGCTGCCCTTCCTGATGAGTTTCTCTCCAATTCTCGTCTCTAATCTTGCCTGACTGTACCCAGCAGAGGAGCTGCCTGAGTCCGGGACGGCAGATAGCTTTCATCTCATGTGCCAGGTTTGATCTGTTGGGAGGAGCAGCCTGGAGCGCCACAGGACAGACAGAGCAGAGATTTATGTTCTCTTCTGCTCTTCCTTCACATTGGCACCTCCGTTTCACTGGGGGAGGGGAGGTGGCAGAGACAGAAGTGGCTCCCCTATAACATACTCCCTTATGACTCCCTTAGGGAAGCTGCTCAGGCTAAACATTTTTATGACTTTATGTGGCTGTGAGTTATCTTGAGTCAATTTTGGAATCTACCTGTTTCCCCATCTTGGTCCTTTCCAGGTAACTCTAAGGAAAAATAATACAGAATTTACAATTGTCACATATATTAGAAAGTTCTGAAATAATGCTCCATTATTTCTCCAAAATTCTAGTTCCAAGTGTTAGAAATGGTTTCCTTTGTTGTTTTTGGTCCTTGTGAAGCCACCACCTATCAAAAACATACCTCCCGGGCTTCCCTGGTGGCGCAGTGGTTGAGAGTCCGCCTGCCAATGCAGGGGACACAGGTTCGTGCCCCGGTCCGGGAAGATCCCGCATGCTGCGGAGCGACTGGGCCCGTGAGCCATGGCCTCTGAGCCTGCACGTTCGGAGCCTCTGCTCCACAGCGGGAGAGGTCACAACAGTGAGAGGCCCACGTACAGAAAAAAAAAAAAAAAAAAAATGCCCCCCAAAACAATGGATAGAATTGCCATAACATGTTGGTATTATCTTCCTAAAACCCCTTCTCTTATTTCAACAGTATAGGTAATAGAGAAGAATGGTGACCCTGAAGTAAATCTACTATTCCACTTGAGGAAAGTCTGTATCCTCACATTTTACTGCAATCGATCCGGACTGGGTGGTGAAAAGAGACCATGCTAAGACTTCTGAAGACAGTCACTCTGTATTTGTTCTAGGTAAATAAGCTTGTGTTCAATTTGTACAGTCTAGTTGGAGTTCAGAGAATGCATCTAAAAGTGATAGATTCGTGCTTTATTTGTTGTATTTTTTCACCTGAGCAAACCCAACATAATCGTCCAGTGAACCACGAGGGTGCTAACTTTGGAAATAACTTTATGACTTTTGAGCCCCATGGTCACCTTGAGATGGTTTTATATTCAGGAGTGTGAATGTAAAAATGTCCAGCCAGGGAATTCCCCAGCGGTCCAGCAGTTAAGACTCCATGCTTCCACTGCAGGGGGCACGGGTTCAATCCCTGGTAGGGGAATTAAGATCCTGCATGCCGCGTGGCGGGTCCCCACCAAAAACAAGATTAAAAATGTCCAGCCACTTGCTCAAGGGTGCATGTTACTGACAACAGCTTCCCACGAGGGCATTTCATTGGCTTGTCACCTTTTTATAATCCGTATCAGAGAAAACAAGATTTTATAAATATATTTCAAAATCCCGATGTATAACTAATGCACTCCCAGCTGTTAACCTCTGATCTGGACCCTTTTTCACTTCTCACTCCTCCTGCACCTTCAATAAATAGTCAAAAAGAAATTCCTGGGTTTGGGTGCAACTATAAAAGGGTAGCACAAGGCAGTGATTGTGGCAGTGGTTACCCAGATCTATGAGATAAAATTGCACAGACCTGAGTATACCCACATGACATGAGTGCATGCGTAAGTGATGGCATCTGAAGAAGCTCTGGAGTCTGGCTATCAGCATGATGGAGATGTCAGTTTCCTGGTTTTGCTATTGTACTGTAGTTATGTGGGATGTCATCACTGGGGGAAGCTGGGGGATAGGCCCATAGGACCATGTACTATTTTTGCAACTTCTTGTGAGAGTATAATTGTTTCAAAATAATAAGTTAAGGGAGCTCCCTGGTGGCCTAGTGGTTAGGATTCTGGGCTTTCACTGCCGTGGCCTGGGTTCCATCCATGGTCGGGGAACTGAGATCCCACAAGCCACAAGGTGTGGCCAATGAATAAATAAATAACAAAATAATAAGTTATAAGTATACTTATTGAGCACCTACTAAGAGCCAGGCACTGTGTTAAGCACTGAGGAGTCAGTGGTATACAATACAATCCTGCCTCCAGAATCTTCACTTCCTTCTGCTTCTGTCTTTTTGCCTCCCAATGTGCACATCTAAAAACATGACTTCCTTTCTCCCTGTTCTTTCCTTGCCAGACTCATCTAATAAATTGTGTGTATCCGATACCTCATTTTCTCTCCAGCCTCCATCTTTCACTATTTAACATTTCAATCTGGTTTCCTACCCCATTATTTTACTACTGTAGCCAGTATCTTCCCCTAGTGTCCCCATTGCACTCACTATTCCTGGAATTGGCTTATAGTTGAAACAAAACAAAACAAAAACCAAACAGGCCAAATCCTCCCTCACTGATTCCGCCATCTCCCATTTACCCAGCTTCAAAATCTCAGTGTTAGTCAGCACACCGTATCACTTCCCTTTCATTACACTTCTAAATCTACTACACACTTTACCATGCTTTCTCTAGACATCCTAAAATGAAGAAATCCTATATCAGGAACAAGCTGAAAATTCATGGACTCTCAGGTAAGCACAGCCAGAAGCAGCCCCAGCCTCCCATTTTCCCACCCCTTCCCCCAGTGTCCCTCTCTGTTCATCCCTTTCTGGTGCCTAGTATCATAAATAAGTTGTGCTGAGGAATTAAGACTCACCTAAGACTTCCAGATCTCAACCTCCGATTACAGAGTCAGCAGTTCTGAGATGGAATTAAGGGCTTTATTTTTAAGTTGCTCCTCAAGTGGGTGATTCTCATGAATATTTATGAATAAGCACAGATTTCCTACCAGAATCAGCACCCCACATGCACACACCAGCACTGACCTTCTTCACTTTCCACAGGACTCTCATGGTCCCTCCCAGAGCCCTCTACCTAAGTTTATTCATAACTTTATCTGTTTTTCCTTAAGGCAGGTGTCCAATATTACAAAAACTTCAGCTGCCACAAAACTCCAATTTACTGCTGGCTTGGAGCCTGGCTTAGGTGTCATTTCCAGAACAAGACACAGTCACACAAAGAGGAAACTGTCTGGAGCCATCTCCACCTCCCTTCAACCATTCCACTCTTTCCTTGCCCAAGTTCACAGCCTCCCACTGAGCTACCCACCCAGACCAGCCTCCCTGCCCAGACCTGTCGGGGTGCAATCCTGCATCACCTCCCCTTCCACGTGACACCTCCTAGCCTGCTGTTAAGCGATCCAATCTGTAAAACAAGATAATGCACCACAAAGAGCGGATGGCCCACAGCTGCTTGGGTCAAGGAGGGTGTGTCATGGAGAGTTGCTTAATCCCGGTGAGATCCTGGCTCTAGGATAAAACTGGAGAAATGGGATGTGTCAGAGGCTCCCTAAACATTTGTCCTTATTTTCCCCTAGCATATACCATCACTGAAGCCCTAACACTTCTTGCAGTACTTGAAACAGCTATTCAGTTGACGAATTTTACCAAGTACCAGGTGTTCAAATGACAGTAAGCTAGAAGACAGTCTCTGCCCTCGGTCTAGTGAGGGAAACAGCCAGTGAAGAAGTAGACAGCGGGCGGGATGAGTGCCATGTTGTCGGGACACGGGCACGGCACTCACAGCAGGCTTGGGGACAGAAGGAGGAGAGGAGGGTTATATAGGAGTTGCTAGGCAAAGGGAAGTCTTGTGGGCGAGGGTATCCTTGTCGGTGTTATGTGCGAGCTGGGGCGGATACAGAGGCGAGAGAATATATTGCTTTTGAGGAACTGAAAGCAATTTATTCTGATGGATGTAAAGAGTTGTGTGTGGGGATGGGAGGGTGTAGCAAGAGATGAAGGAGGAGTGAGATCGTTGAGGCAAAGAATCAAGTTTGACCCTGACGTCACATTCTCTGCCTGGCACATGGGACACAATCACTCACTGATGGATGACCAGAAGCCAGTAGAAATTCCATGGTCAACTGCCCGTGCTGGCCATGAGCATTTAGTCTCAGGGTAACTTCTGGATATGCTGTAGGGCTGTGTATCTTGGGGGCACTGAGAAAGCTCTTTTCTTTTTTCTTTTAAATTAATTAATTTATTTTTGCTGTGTTGGGTCTTCGTTTCTGTGAGAGGGCTTTCTCTAGTTGTGGCAAGCAGGGGCCACTCTTCATCGCGGTGCGCGGGCCTCTCACTATCGCGGCCTCTCTTGTTGCGGAGCACAGGCTCCAGACGCGCAGGCTCAGTAGTTGTGGCTCACGGGCCTAGTTGCTCCGCGGCATGTGGGATCCTCCCAGACCAGGGCTCGAACCCGTGTCCCCTGCATTAGCAGGCAGAATCTCAACCACTGCGCCACCAGGGAAGCCCCAGAAAGCTCTTTTCTTAAAGGACCAAAAAATAAACTTCTGATATATTATTGTTTGTATTTGACTTATGTAGGGTTGTCAACTTTAGCATATAAAAATACAGTATGCCCAGGTGAATTTGAATGCATGGGACATGCACTAAAATATAATTCGTTTTTTATCCGAAATTCAGATTTAACTGGGTGTCCTATATTTTATCTGGCAACCCTACCTAATGATGGGCTTTAGGATGAGTCAACAGAATACGGAAGAAACTGCTTGAGTCAGACACTTCTGGTGGGAGTGGCATCAAATGAGTTGTTTGACGACCAGAGGGCAAAGCAGCCAATTGAATCAACTTTTTACTTTTCACTCAAGGCAATGTTAACATGTGCAGCACAGAGCTGTTTTAAGGTCTGACAGAGTGAAAAGTGAAAATTTGCCTCCATCTTTGAGCCAGACGGCTCCTGGATTCCTTTGCTTGGAAATGTCAGGACACCAAAGGCAAAGAGAAAGGGTTTCTCTGCCTTTTCTGTTCTGGTCAACGGTGCACTCTCACTAGGTATCACCCACACGACTCTGCCTGAAGGCCGAAAGCTTGACTTTCCTGAGCTGGCTTAGACTGAGGACCAAAGAACAGAGGAAGTGGGTGTGCAGCCCCTATGAACCTCTGCAAAGAATCTCAGCACTTTACTCCAAGGTGTCCTGATCCAGTATTACTTCTTCATGGGCAGCAACTTCCAAGATGAAATCAGTCTCAAACTCCACCCAAGCCAAGTATAATCTGCACCCATGAAGTCCCTTTTAAACCTCACCCAGAAAAGGTCCCAAGCAAATTCCAGTAGATTCTAATAGAACCTATAGCAGGGAATTTACATATATTGTTTGTTGTTTCTTTGTGAAAATATGCCAGCGTCTTACAGGGAAGGGGAACACAGAGGCTGTTGACATTACTGGTTCAGGAGCCAAGATTATTCAATTAATATTCTCTAATCCCATAAGAAAGCAAAAGCATTACATTGCCGAACCAGGGCAAGTTTAACTTCCCGATGGGGGTTTCTGAGTTTTACACACGCACCATCTCCCAGCACTTCCACAGCAATAATATAACACGAGTCCAGAATCCATTGTCCACAACCCTGAATTCAACAGGCTTTTTCATACTCGTTGGGACGCAGACTCTGATCTAACTGGCATGAGGCTTTTTGTAGTCTTCATGGGTCCCACTCAGCGTGAATATACATATGGCTCACTGCAGAAACGGTGTTTGATTGCAAACACTAGCCCCACCTGGAGGGCGACTGTACTATGTTTCTAAAATCCAGAAAACGTTGCATTCAGAAATGCATCGGGGCTTTCAGATAAAGCAGTGTAGTGTGGGTCTGTAGGGATTTCTTCTCCCCTTTCATCAGTTAGCTCATTTATATGCAAAAAAGTAGAACAACTCTCTAAGCAGGAAATCTTGGTGGGAGACTCCAGAAAACTACTTACTTGTTATCAGTATCCGAAGAAGAAACCAGTGGAAAGCAGAGCGGCCTGGGCCCCTCTTCTCTTTGACTCCCTTCCTTCCGGTCCACCTCACAGGCATGAAGTATGGTTGCAGGGGAGGAGGCTGCGGTGCCTGCACCGTCATGGTGTCAAGATACAACCCCGAGACCAAGAAGATCCAGTATCCTTTGTGTTGGCCCCAGCACTTCTGGAAAGAGTGCAGGGCCTCCACTTCCTGTCCATATGTCCCCTCTCCTCTCTCTAGGTGTCCATCGCGCTCACACAGCCTCCAGGCCTGCTCTCCTGCAACGTCCCAAGCTCCAGATCTTTCCCATGGACTTTCTTCCCATCAGAGTATATCTGTCCTGTGTGCCAATCTCTCAGGGCCATGCTCTCCATTGCTGTACAGCTACTTCCTTTGCTTTTGAGCAGGAGATCTCAGAGTGGGAGCCAGGCAACAATGCCTTTAACACAAAGAGGTGATACATTGTCCTGGCAGAAGAGTTAGGTCAACATACACTAGAAGAGTTATTCCCCTGGAAGGGCTGAGTGAGACCTCAAACCATGCTACATGATTGAGCATTTTAGGTCACCTTGACCTAAAATGTAAATTTGCTCACTAATTGAATGTGGTGGGGGAGTTGTCTAGCATGATTCCCAAGTTTTTCTGTTAGGTCCCTGGGTGATGCTGTTCACAGATTAGGAAGAGGAGAAGCAGAGGAGGGAAAAGGAGTGAGTTTAGCTTTGGACGCATTGCATTGCAGTAATTATGGGACACCTGAGAGGGTTGTCCACAGGTATCTATGTCGACAGGTCTGTTATTCAGAGGAGAGGTCTAACCCAGAGCTATAGTTTATTCGACTTTATCAACATAAATACTAAAAATGATAATAAAAATAGCTAACATTTATTAAACGTGAGGCACTGTTCAAAGTAGTTTACATATTTATCATATTCAGTCCCCAAAACAACACTGAGATAGGCTTGAGTATCACTCATACTGAAAAAAGCAGAAACGGAGGCAAGAGGGTTAAATAACTTGTCAATGTCATGAGGGCCAGTTAGTGGTGAAGGCAAGTTTTCAGCCCTGGTTGTCTGGAATATAGCAGGAACCAGAGAAGAGCTTCTAAGTGCAGGACACTGTAGAACAACAGACAGGGAAATGGGCAAAGAAAGACACCCTCACAAAGGAGACCAAGAGGAGCAACTAGACGAGAAAGTTCCAAGATGGTAGAAGTGCAATAGTATGAAACTCCAGGGAGTGGCCCAGAGCCATTAGATTGCTCCCAGAGCATTGTCAGCAGGGACGTGGGGCTAGAAGGCGAGGTACAGACGGTGAGGTACAGACAGGAGTGACTGGAGGGCCAGGAAGTCTTGGACAGCTTTTGAAGAAACTTGACTAAGAAGGGGAGAAAGATGGGCTATTAGGTGAAGAGAGACAATGATTTGGGGATATTTTTTAGCACAACAAACACTTGAACTTTACTTTTAAATTCAAGGGAATTTAGGGAAATGAGACCCTAGAAAGGAAGAGCTTAGGAAGGCAATTGATAATGGAGCGAGTCCATGGGGAGACAAGAATAGATGGGAAGCAAGATTTTTTTTTTTTTTTTTTTTTGCGGTACGCGGGCCTCTCACTGTGTGGCCTCTCCCGTGGCGGAGCACAGGCTCCGGACCTGCAGGCTCAGCGGCCATGGCTCACGGGCCCAGCCGCTCCACGGCATGTGGGATCCTCCCGGACCGGGGCACGAACCTGCGTCCCCTGCATTGGTAGGCGGACTCTCAACCACTGCGCCACCAGCAGAAACTAACACACCATTGTAAAGCAATTATACTCCAATAAATATGTAAATAAATAAATATAATAATAATTTTTTTTAATTTTAAATAATAAAAAATAAAACGTTAAAAAAAAGAAAGAATAGATGGGATCCAGAGCACAGGGGAGGAGGTGGGGGGATTCCTCACCCTCCCGGCCTGGAATGGGGATGAGGCTGACTGCAGTTATAGATGAGTAGGGATGGGCTGGGTGGTGATGGGAACTCTTGCCTCTATTTCCTGGAGGAGGCATAAGGGTAAGACAGGAGAGCAATGAACACTGGAAAATTTGAGAGAAAAAAGGAGAGCGAGATAACATTAAGAGGAAGTAAGCTTAATGGGGGAGGGGGACTGGAAGACACAAAAAACATAACTGCACAGTGAACCCAGGGTCCACTTTTGCTCTGTACACCAAGCACTCTTCCAAGAGACTAAATTGGACTGATGAAGCCTGGACCCTATTCCCAACCAGTGAGATGAGAATCTAGTGCTAACACATCTGCCGTGTCATCAGTACAGACTCTAGTGTGGGAGAGATGGTGAAGACAAGGGCATAAACTCATGGCTTCCAAACTTGGCCATACATCTGAATCAGCTGAGGAGTTTTGAAAAGTGATGGAGTGATTGCATCCCAGAGATTCTGGTTTAATTAGGCTGGCGTGCAATCAGAGTATTTGTATTTTTAAAAACTTCACACAGTTGAGAATCACTGGGGTAAATTACCCCATGGTGGTTTACATAAGTCAGTATATCATCTTATGATGAGTAAAAAGGTTTCTTTCCCTGAAATGAGAAAAATAAATGGAGAGTGAGTGTCTCTTGGAGGTCCTACACAAAACTCATTGTTCTTTTTTTCCATTTCTCTCTACCATTCTACTCCAGCCATATGTAAGTCCTTTCTTTCTTTTTTTTTTTTTTTTTGCGGTACGCGGGCCTCTCACTGTTGTGGCCTCTCCCGTTGCGGAGCACAGGCTCCGGATGCGCAGGCTCAGCGGCCATGGCTCACGGGCCCAGCCGCTCCGCGGCATGTGGGATCTTCCCGGACCGGGGCACGAACCTGTGTCCCCTGCATCGGCAGGCGGACTCTCAACCACTGCGCCACCAGGGAAGCCCTATTATTATTTTTTGAGATTTTTATTTTTTGGCTGCGATGGGTCTTTGTTGCTATACGCGGGCTTTCTCTAGCTGTGGTGAGCGGGGGCTACTCTTCATTGCGGTGCGTGGGCTTCTCATTGCAGTGGCTTCTCTCGTTGCGGAGCACGGGCTGTAAGCACAAGGGCTTCAATAGTTGCGGCACACAGGCTCAGTAGTTGTGGCACACGGGCTTAGTTGCTCCACGCCATGTGGGATCTTCCCGGACCAAGGCTCGAACCCGTGTCCCCTGCATTGTTAGGCAGATTCTTATCCACTGCACCACCAGGGAAGTCCTTCCACTTCCATTTTTAAGTGTGTATTTACATAATAACAAAAACTATTAGTTTTTCAATATTTATATTATATCCAATCACTAAATCGAGTTTTCTTCTCTTCCAATGTTTATATCAACTTATACAAGTTATCTCATTTTTCTGTTATTTTACTACATCTGTTATAACCTCCAAGGCAGTGTTATCCAATTAGGGTAAGAAAGGGCATCCCTAGCTAATCCTTGATTTTAATTGAATTTTTTTATTTTTGCCTATAAGGATAATATTAATTATTATTTTTTGTAAATACACTTATTCACTAGTTTCTTCCTGTTCTCTTTGAGTTAGAGTATTTCTTAGGAATGTCTGCTGAATTTTACCAAGTAACTTAATAGCATTTATCAATTTGATTAATTTTGATCCTTTATTTTCTTGATGTAACAAACTAAGTTAAATTTTAAAATGTGATAAATTTCTGATATTGAACTGCATGTGTGTCCCAGAAACAAGCCTTACTTCGTGTATTATCCCTTAGTGCATTGCTGGATCCTATTTACTAATATTTTATTTAGAATTTTTGTGTCTACATTCATAAGCAGAACTATTCTACAATTTTTTGTACTGTCTGAGTTGGGTTTCGTTGTTAACATTTTGCTAGGTTTATAAGATGAACTGGCGATAATTTCTATTGTATACGACCTGGGAGAGTTTAAATAACATTGGCATTATCTTAATAATTATGTAAAATTCATCTGTAAATACATTTGTTCCTGGTGCTTTGTTCAGTGATAGAGCTTTAATCTTTGCCATTCTCTTCCATAATAAGTTGTCTTGTTGTTTACATTTGCCTGTTATGTCTTTCACCCATCTACGTTTCATCCTTTCTTTTTCACTTTAAACATGTTTCTTAGTATATGTATATATTTTTTTGGGGGGGGGAGGGTGGGTATTTTTCTAATCCAATCTGCTAGTCATTATTTTTAAGTAGTAATAGTTATTTCATTTCTATATCTTATAATTATCTAAAATGTTTAATTTTTCTATTTATTTATACATATATAACAAATAATATAATGTCACATATTTATATAATTCAGGCTTCCTCTCCTCTTCACATTTCTCAATGGGGTTGTTTTCTGTTTGATCCTTCTCAGGTGGTAAGGTGGTTGTTACCCTGGCAGTAATACTTAGCTCCACCCACAGGGTATCTATTGCCCTTCTCTCCTCTCAGAAACCAAACCTGCAGCTGCTAGTCTCCCACCCTCTGTCGTCCACGTGGCAGCGAGAAGTTTGACACCAGGCTGAATTTTTTTCCTTCATAGAAAACTTGATCTTTCAACCTAGTACCTTGTAAGAAATTCTTTGTATCCTTGGAGTAGGAAAATGGTGTCAGGAGATGTCAGATGGGTGTCTTTCTCTTCAATCCAGCCTGGAACTTGAGGAGAATTTCCAATCTCTAGACTCAGATCTCTCTTCAGCTCACAGAGAGTGTCTTCCTTGGTGTTCCCTGGCTTGTAGACACATCTCCCCAGTCTTCCTCCATCGACTGAATTGCTTGTTAGTTGGTCGGTTGGTTTTTCTCTTGAGAAAGTCTTGGGGGCAGGGGTTGTCTTAGTCCATTGGGTACTGTAACAAAATACTACCAGGTGGCTTACAAACAACAAGCATTTATTTCTTATAGTTCTGGAGGCCAGAAGTCCAAGGTCAAGGCACCAGAGAGCTGGTGTCCAGTGAGCACCTGCTGCCTGGTTCATAGACTGCTGTCTTCTAACTGTGCCCTCACTTGGTAGAAGGAGCCAGGGAGCTCTCTGGGGTCCCTTTTATAAGGGCACTATATGAGGGCTCTGCCCTCATGACCTCATCACCTCCGAAAGCCCCACACCTCCTAATACCATCATCTTGCGGGTTAGGAGTCAACATATGAATTTGGGGGGACACAAACGTTCAGACCATAGCATTCCACCCCTGCCCCACAGAATTCATGTCCTTCTTTCATGCAGGCAAACTGCTACACAGAAAATAAAACATGCTATGTGCTTTCAAAATACAATGGTGGGACAGGCATAGAATAGCCATTTCCATTGCAAAAGGAAGAAATAGGAAAGAAGAAAAGGATGGCGGGTCCAGAGATGTCCAAATCCTTAAGACTCCAGGATAATTCCCTTTGGCTAGATGCTCTAGAATAACCCCCTTTGGCTAGATGCTCTAGAATAATCCCCTTTGGCTAGATGCTCTAGAATAACCTCCTTTGGCTAGATGCTCTAGAATAACCCCCTTTGGCTAGATGCTCTAGAACAATGCCCTTTGGCTAGATGCTCTAGAATAACCCCCTTTGGCTAGCTGCTCTAGAATAATCCCCTTTGGCTAGCTGCTCTAGAATAATCCCCTTTGGCTAGATGCTCTAGAATAATCCCCTTTGGCTAGCTGCTCTAGAATAATCCCCTTTGGCTAGCTGCTCTAGAATAATCCCCTTTGGCTAGCTGCTCTAGAATAATCCCCTTTGGCTAGATGCTCTAGAATAACCCCCTTTGGCTAGATGCTCTAGAATAACCCCCTTTGGCTAGATGCTCTAGAACAATGCCCTTTGGCTAGATGCTCTAGAATAACCCCCTTTGGCTAGCTGCTCTAGAATAATCCCCTTTGGCTAGCTGCTCTAGAATAATCCCCTTTGGCTAGATGCTCTAGAACAATCCCCTTTGGCTAGATGCTCTGGAATAATCCCCTTTGGCTAGATGCTCTAGAATAACCCCCTTTGGCTAGATGCTCTAGAACAATCCCCTTTGGCTAGATGCTCTAGAATAACCCCCTTTGGCTAGATGCTCTAGAATAACCCCCTTTGGCTAGATGCTCTAGAACAATCCCCTTTGGCTAGATGCTCTAGAATAACCCCCTTTGGCTAGATGCTCTAGAAGCTTCCAGGCCCACTGGGGCTATGACCTGCCTTCAGGAGCCGCTGGGACTGACTTCAGGGTCCCACCCCGTCAGCTCTGCTGGGCAGAAGTTGGGCCCAATGCCTCTGCTGGGCATTGCCCTGGAGGGGGCTGTCTACCATGGTCCTGCCCCAGGCTGTTCTCTGCTTGGTGGCCAGCACAGCTCCAGGTGGCTCCATTCCTCAACAACAGGCAGAGGTAGCCACGCCCCAGCTGGTACACTCAGCAGGCAGGTGGAGGCTGTGCAGCTTGGACCAGCCAAAGGCCCTCACCTAACCAGTTGGACAGGAAGTGGAGCCCGCAGTGCGGGCACAAGGCAGCAGCAGCCCCTCCTTTGAAATCATTCTGCCTCCCAGGCCCTTGCACACTGGGCCTCTGATGGAAGGGGCAGCCCTAATGAGGGCTGCACTTCAAGGATCTTTTTTTTTTTAATTCAAATTGACAGCTGTCACCTCCGACAGCTCCCTTTTGCTGAGTGTGCTCTATTTTGAATAATTGTCCCTCTAACTCTTGGGTCTGTATGAGTTGCCAAGGGCTGCGCTAACAAATTACCACACGCTGGCTGGTTTAAAACAACAGAAATGTATCCTCTCACTGTTCTGAAGGCTGGAAGTCTGAAATCAAAGTGTCAACAGGGCCATACTTCCTCTGAATGCTCAGGGAAGGAGTGTCCCTTGCCTCTCGCTAGCTTGCAGTGGTTGTCAGCAATGCTTGGTATTCCCTGTTTATAGACACATCACTGCAATCCCTGCCTCCATGTCTATCTTCCCTCCGTGTATGTCTGTCTGTCTCCAAATCTCCCTCTCCCTATAAGGGCCCTTATAGGGCCCACTCTAATCCCGTGTGACTTCACCTTAATTTGACTGCATCTATAAAGACCCAGTTTCCAAATAAGATCACATTGGGAAATTCATGCAGCTCAATCTGCCACAGGCCCCCTTGAATATATTTGCCAGCTTACTGGGCTCCAACCTAGTTACTGGAGTACCCTAAGAAGCACCAGGCTACAGAAGCCAAAGTGATCCTGATTCACCCGGTGGGCTGGCAGGGCAGAAGCAGGAAGCCTGCCAGCACCCTTCTAAGGAAACTGAGGAAGACTCACAGCCTTACAGCTCCCTTGACTCCCCTCATACTCGCCCAGACCATTGGGAAGGAAGGGCTTGGGTGGCCCATGTGGCACACCTGCACCCCAAAGGACCAAACTCTCCTCCAGATTCACAGTTCTCAAAGTGCAGATTTCCAGGTTCTTCCCCCAGCCTGGAACCTCTCCCCACACACAGCCCAGGCCTCACTGGCACTCAGCTTCCCACAAGCCCAGCAGCCACCTGGCTCCACAGAGGCTGGAAGATTGGAGCTGGGAGGGGCAGGGGAGGGACCTCACAGTCAAAGAGAATGGAGCGCCTGGAACATAGACATGTAATGACCAACCTAAGGTCATTTAATGACCAACCTAGGGTTCCTAAAAGCACCCTCTGTTGGTCTGCTTGCCAGTGTTCCATCTTCAGGTTTTGAGGAGCTCGCAACAGAAGGCAGCACCCCAGGGACACAGAAGTAGTGGCAAGTACTTTTCCATTTACATCAGCAGGCAAGACTGGTTACATTTTTTTTTCCCAGAAAGAAGTTCATTTGAATTGTTGGGGAGGGGTGTCATTTCCAATGTGAATTCTTTCCCTGGGTGACAGGGATTCTTTGATGTAACTCATAAGACCTTTTTCATAACAAACATACAAGCACCTGGGTCAATAGATGTGGCATTTCTCTCACCCACCGGAACAACCCATTTAAAAGGAAAGAAATTAAAAAAAAAAAAAGGCAGTGGTTGCTTTTTTCCTGTTGTCTTGAACGAGATCTGAGAATCAGAAAAACTTGGCAGAGACAACCTCCTACCTTCCTACTGTGAACAACCTTTGTTCCCTCTGCCATGAGGGATCTTTACACTCAGCTCCCCAGAGCCCTGAGGGTTTCCGAAGGAGAGAAAACCAGAGGACTTCAGGCCTCACCCATAGCCCTCCAGGATAAGCAGTAACCGTCTTAATAATTTGTTTACACTTCACAAGATACCATTCAAGCAAAACTTTCCCTGCTGAAACGTGTTTGAAAAACACTTCTTTAAAGCCATTCAAGGTCAGTTTCCAGTTTCCCAGCAATGAATGTATTTGGTTCCCTAATCCATAGTACTTATATCTTCCAACTCTAATACCGTAATCTGACTTTAGTACTCTAAAAGTGATCTTCTCCAGTAAATGCTTGTGTTTTATATTGACTCTGAAGGAGTTACTCCTATAAATATTTTGAAACACCATGATTTATGCTTTTCGTTGGCAGTATCCGCGCTCCAATAAATGGGAATCGTGTGCTCTTTGTGATCACTGGCTGCTCTGTTTTAAGGAGCAGAGTGAAGGAATTCCCTGGAAGTCCAGTGGTTAGGACTCCATGCTTCCACTGCCAGGGGCAGAGGCAAAACAAACAAAAAAAAAACACAAGGGCAGAATAAGATGGTGAACAGACTGTGTGGACCCTTAAACAATCCCTGCGTCGGTTTTCCCCTAAGTGGAAGCAGCCAGAGGAAGGGCCTCCGTCTCCACATGCCACTCTCCCTCTCCCCCAGCCTGCCTCCCCTCCATTCCCAATTCTCTTGGAATCAACTCCTAGTCATCTTGCGGGCCTACATGTCCCTTCCTCAGGGCAGCCTTCTCTGATCCCTCTCCCCAGACAAAGCTAATTCCCCTGTTCTATGTTTCTCACAATGGTTGATATTTAATTACATGTTAATTGTCTCTCTTACTAACTATAAACTCTTCAGAGGAAGAAAACATGTAGATCTTATTTTCCACTGTGCCTCTACCACTTAGCATAGTGCCTGGTGCAAGGTAGATGCTTAATAACTGCTGGGCCAATGAATGAATGATCACTAATGCCTCCTTCATTTAAAGTATTTGGGGTAATAAGTCAAGCATTCATGAATCCCTGCAATGAACAAGTTGTCATCCATGCTGAGCATGGTGGGGGAAACAACCAGCTGCTTAACCTCCAGGAGCTTATTACCTAATTGGGAAAATGAGACACGAACATTGATAAGCCAACAAACTATTAGTAGCAGATTAGAGACTGGTATCCTGGTTTATTAAGTAGAAAGTAAAGAAGCAATTGGTTGGATCTGCAGATGCCTTTGGAATTGAGAGAAAGCAGTGAAGGGAGGTTTGATGCTGCTTTTGATGGTAAATAGAGAAGGAGGGAAGATACAAGGACAAACAACCACAGCTGGACAGGAACAGGGTTGCTATCACTGCAGCATGGAAGAGCCTTCTCTGGTCACTTAACAGGTACTCATTGGGCATCTATTCTGTGGTCGGCACCATTCCAGGCCTGGGATACAGTGGTGCCCTCAGGGAGCTTACATTCTAGTGGAGAAAGCAAATACCAGGTGAAGAAGCATCCACGTCAGGTAGGACTGAGTGCCATGAAGAAAACGAAACAGAGCTGTTAGGAGAGTGACGGACATGCTCCTTCAGACGGGGTGGTCAGGGAAGAGCTCAGACCCAAGTACCAAGAAGGCACAGACATGCCAGCATCTGAGAGAAGAGAAGTCGAGGCGGAACGGGTAACATGCACCAAGGCCTAGGACAGGAACGAACTCAGCACATTCAAGAAGCAGGGAAAGGCCAGTGTGGCAGAGACGACGACCAAGGGAGAAAGCGGTGAAGCTGCGCTCAGAGAGGTGGGCCCCAGTTTATTTATCTGTTGAGTGGTTACCTAGACTGGATCACTATTTTCCAATGGAATAATCCTGTGGGCCAGGAGGAAGGAGGAAGGGCATCAAGGTGCTGGGTGGATGCAACACCCTACACCTCCACTTCAGGGCACAGACTGGACTTGTCCATGCAATTTCCTATGAGGAGACATTTCTGCAGCTAGAATAAGAAAAGCGTTGGGGCAAGTGGGAGGTCTCCGAAAGCCCACTGCTAGCTCTCCATGAGAAGGAGGAAGTGCATCCAGGACATGCCCCTGGGGCGGAAGCAGCACGCAGAGTGGGTTTAAGTTTAAACAGTTGTTTATGGTTTTCACACTGAAGAGGTGTGGGCTATTCACGAGCAAGCTTCAAAGCCAGGATTGGTGGGAGGCAAAGTGAGGCATGAGCTAGGAGGCGGGGCCACACAGGTGCCCTTGACTTAAAAGGCCACGGAGCAAGGGAGTCTCCACCCCCTGCCCTGCTCTCTGGGGCTCCAGGCTGTCCGCTTCCACACAGGGAGAGATTTCAGTTGCTCGGACCTAAATCCTTTCTGCTCATTTCTGCAGCTGGTACCAAAGAGCATTCTCCCATTTGGAGCTGGAAGGTGAAACTTTATCTACGGGTGCAATGCCTTGCCCATCGAGATCGGATGAATTGGTTTTCTTTGTGAATGGGTGGAGGGTAAGGGTTGGGTATCACTACCATAGTTTGCAGAGACAACAGGAAACTTCTAATGTGAGGAGAGCACTTGTGGCCTGTTTGGGTTGAGACCGCTCCAATCAGGAACAAGAACCATAGGCTGGGAACCAGGCTAATGTGGCCCGTTATCCAGTCCGCCCAGGCTCGGCCTCTGGGAATGTGGGGAGGCGGTAAAGCATTGGGGGTAATGGCACGTGCCTCGGTGTCAGACAGACTTGGTTCCAAGCCGGCTCTGCCTTTTACTGGACAAGTTTCTACAAGTTACTTCACCTCCCTGAGCCTCAGGGTGCCCGTCCTTATGGCTATTGTAAAGATTAAGAGAGAGACGCTTCTTTCATTGATTAGGAACCTCTTAAATTCTTATACGAGGCCCTTAGCACTGGGCCTGATATACCGGAGGCCCTCTATTCTAGCAACATATACCGATTCTCAAACTCAGGAGGATAAGAAATGGAGCGCTCTTTATTTTTCTATTTTTTGAACTTAATTTTCCTGTTGAGTCTCCATTATACAGAATTAGTTGACGTGTAATTGCAGTCAATTTCCAGGCCCCCCCTTTCCCTGAGTTGCAGTTGAATTGCAGGAGGAAACTCTACAACACTTTTCCCTGGCAGCCACCCCTCCAGGCCTCACCATCAGTCCACACAGGCCACTAGTTAACCCTCAGTGCCTTCTGCCGGGCCTGTTCCTCTCATGCATCTCTCAAGGGACCATTCTGTGCTCCAAGGCATGCAGCTTCTCTGGGGTCTTGCCACCTCTCCTCCAGGGCCCCTCAGCCTTCCCATCCCATGAGCTTAGCTGGAATTTGGTCAGGTACCTCCACCCCTGCCCCATGTGGGGGCTTGGCCCAAGGAAGGAGATAGAGCAGAGCCTCTACCTTCTCATGACTTTGGTTTTAACTCTCTCTCCCGTATCCAGTCTCCACTGCCAGCAGACACCAAACATTCTTCCAAAACTCTCACTTACAAGCTGAGTCCTTACTCGCTTGTTCCACTGGCTAGGGCTTTGGAGGCTCCTTCCTCTATTTTCTGTCCCGCATCCCTTCTGAGTCATGAGTCCAGAATGAAGTGGCTGCAGCCCGGACAGGGAATAAGTCAAGGGTTAGAGGAAACACAGGTTGTGCGGTAGGGGTGGAATCAGCTAGATTATAAAAATATTATCCAACCACATTCTCATTAAGTGCTTTCAAAAGACCTGGGGGACTTCCCTGGTGGCGCAGTGGTTAAGACTGCACGCTTCCAATGCTGGGGGACCGGGTTCAATCCCTGGTCAAGCAAATAGACCCCACATGCATGCCACAACTAAGGAGCCTGCATGCCACCACTAAGACCCTGGGCAACCAAATAAATAAATAAATAAATATTCAAAAGACCTGGGATGAAAGTAAGGGCAGGCAGATGAGGGCTGCTTCTTTCATTGATAGCAGCCCCTAGAGATCCAGAAAGCTCTTGAATTGTAATATCTCAACTTGGAAGCATCTTCCTGTACTATTTTATTCTTTGAGGTCTACACAAGTTCATGTTTTTCTTCTGGGGAGGAAGAAGAACCAAACATGAATGGCCCACTGTAGCTTCCTTTCCTCTGTTGCAACAAAATGGCTGGAGGTGTTTACAGGACACCCAAAGAAAAAGTGAAAGGAAATAAGCAAATGGGAAGGAAGCAGCAAAGAAGCTCCCTCCATGGCTTTAGAGTGCCAAAGCCCGCAGTTTTCAAGGTGAGGGAGGGAGGAATTCCAGTGTTCTCCCAGAGCCTCCCTGGGTCCTGAGCTGGGGCCACAAGGCTCACCATTGGCCACGCTGCTAGTAGCACATTCAGGGACCACTCCAGGATGGTAGCAACTCCCTCACTTCCCCTTTCTGCCACCAAGTCTTAGGATCCCGGATGTCATCAAACATACTCCCCACAGGAGGTGTCTCAGAGGTGCCAGAATAGAAACCCTTACTATTCAGCCTCCTTCCCTCAAGGACCCTTCACACTTACATACACAGACACACACACACACACACACACACACACACACACAGCATCCAAGTCCTTCCCCAGTTTGAAGTAGTTCAAGGGTACAGAATACTGGGTTGAAAGACTCCACAAAATTAGATAGTAGAGCAAACGTGAAGAATTTAAGTGCCAGGGGCATTTTTTGTTTTATAGCTCTCTCTATTTTTTTTTATAGCTCTCTATCTTATAGCTCTCTCTAAACTGTGTTAGTTTCTGTTGTACAACAAGTGAATCAGCCATACACATACATATATCCCCATATCCCCTCTCTTCTGAGCCTCCCTCCCACCCTCCCTATCCCACCCCTCTAGGTCGTCACAAAGCACCGAGCTGATTTCCCTGTGCTATGCTGCTGCTTCCCACTAGCTAACCAAAGCAATCTACAGATTCATTGCAATCCCTATCAAACTACCAATGGCATTCTTCACAGAACTAGAACAAAAAATTTTACAATTCCTATAGAAACAAAAAGACCCCGAATAGCCAAAGCAATCTTGAGAAAGAAAAATGGAGCTGGAGGAATCAGGCTCCCTGACTTCAAACTATACTACAAAGCTACAGTAATCAAGAGAGTATGGTACTGGCACAAAAACAGAAATACAGATCAATGGTACAGGATAGAAAGCCCAGAGATAAACCCACGCACCTATGGTCACCTAATTTATGACAAAGGAGGCAAGAACATACAATGCAGAAAAGAAAACCTCTTCAATAAGTGGTGCTGGGAAAACTGGACAGCTACATGTAAAAGAATGAAATTAGAACACTCCCTAACACCGTATACAAAAATAAACTCCAAATGGACTAAAGATCTAAATGTAAGACCAGACACTATAAAACTCTTAGAGGAAAGCACAGGGGCATCTTTACCCAGTGGTGGTTCCCAACTCTAATCACATATAAGAGCACTGTTGCCACAGATGCTTGGTGCATCTTTTACTCCATAGATGTGTGTAAAAGTTGTCTGCCTGTAGAGCACAAAAAGAGAGGCAAATGAAATCAGGCCTAATATACCCCAGTCCATAAACCAAGCAGGCCATGACAGGCATTCCTCGGGGTCACCCATTCCATTCCCATAATATTCTCTTTTCTGTTTCCAGTGCAGGTGATCGAGAGGAATGTGGACCCAAAAGTCACCCTGCTGACCTTCTTACAAAAGAACTGGAGCCTTTTGATCCAAGTCTTGGCCGTGTCTGTGTTTGCCTTAAAACATAGGCCAGGGGCTTCCCTGGTGGCGCAGTGGTTGAGAGTCCGCCTGCCGATGCAGGGGACACGGGTTCGTGCCCCGGTCCGGGAAGATCCCACACACCGCGGAGCGGCTAGGCCCGTGAGCCATGGCCGCTGAGCCTGCGCGTCCGGAGCCTGTGCTCTGCAATGGGAGAGGCCACAACAGTGAGAGGCCCGTGTACCGAAAAAAAAAAAAAAAAACATAGGCCAGCTACAATTATGAGAACTAACCAAACCTCTCCATCCCCACACAGCCAGGTCCCGTGGCCCTTGCTCTCTATTTGCTTTTGGCAATGGTTCTAAGGATATTAAGTTAATTGAGCTATTTGGAGAGGATAAAGTTTCCCCAGAGTTTCTTATATCTTGATTTAATAGCCATGAAATAGAAGCTAAGTTCTTTCTTTCAGCACTAATTATTCCTTTAAGTGCCTTCCAGATCCCCAAGACAGTGGTTATGTAATAGAGGTTTGTGTTGCATGTACCCTTCCCTGGAAGAAAACCAAATTCTCCAGATTCAGGAAGAGCACGTGTCATAGGAGAAGATCACCTTTCTCTACATCTGTTTTCTCACAACAGATTTTCCCCACCATTCTATATTCTGAAATTTAGATCTTCATAATGGCAAACATATTTTAATTGGTAAATCTAATGGATCTCTCAGAGAAGCCCCCCCAAAAAAAAAAAAAGACAGAAATGACAAGTTTTGTTTAAAAGCCCACATGGTTTTTAATTCGTTGTCAATGTTTTAAAATTAGGAAATCTCATTTTTTTTAAAAAAAAATAGGAATTTCTCATGAAAAATGGGAAGATAGTCCTTCCTGCCTGGCAGCAGTCTTGCTTAGAGCTGAGTGGGGCCTGTCATCCTCCATCTAAAATGGGGCACAAGCTCTCCAGTCACACCCAGCCCACTCCACTCATTCACACACCTCTCTGATAAGCATTTATGGTTATGACTTAATTTAGATGAGCAAGCCATATGGCTTAAAAAAAATAAAAAGCCAAAGATTCCAAAGTCTTCTTAGCCAGTCTAGTTAATTACATCCAATCCATAAACTGTGTGGAAATGGGCCACAATCAGGGAGAAGGATGCCTAAAGAGAGGAGCAGAGGCTGCGCCTTGGGATTGGACCTAGACCAAGCAGGAGCAGAGGGACACTCCGGGTGGGATATGAAAATAAGGACGGGAGTTTTCTCCAAAGGGTCACTGACTTGGTTTCAAATGCAGTACAAATTACTGGGCAAAACTAGCAATACATTAAACTGCTAAAAATAAGTGTTTCTCTTCCAATTACATGATTGGAACCCAGAAGAATACCTATAATGAAATAGGATTTTTCCAAGGGCTTTTACTTCTGTTATCCTACAAGATGCTTATGCTAAGCCTGTGAGGATAAAGTAGGTATTGCCTTTCCCTCTTTGCAAGTGACGACACAGGCAGGGAGAGGTTCCTATGTCCAGTGTCACAAAGCTAGGAAGATATAGAGTGGCCTTGACTGAGGCCTGCGGGCAGGCGAATGCCTTCTCAGATCTGCACCTCACCCCACAAAGGAGACTTTCCTTGCTAGTGACACCCTAGGAAGGTAGCTCTGATAGAGGCGACGTGTCCGCCTGGGAGTCTTTCCTTGACCACCCTTCCCAGTGCACCTGACAGGAAGTACGCCTGCAGAAGAGGAGGCTGTGGCGCCTGCACCGTGATGGTGTCTAAGCGAGACCCCACATCCCAGGAGATAAGGTATCTGCCCAAATGCCCAGAGACCAGGCTTGCACTCTCATCTCACAGCTTACGAAGATCTCAAAGACCTTCCAGCCTTGTGATTCTAACTCTCTCTAGGTCTTCGACCCCTCTGAGAAGCTGATAAAAATCTATGAGCTTCTACAAAAACTAATAACGTTTTGCACACAGTTTCCGGGAGATCGTGGACCTCCCAAGGCCCATCAATGCATCCCAGGTTAAGAATCCCCAATTAAGGGACCTCCCTGTTGGTCCAGAGGTTAAGACTCTGTGCTTCCACTGCAAGGGGCACGGGTTTGATCCCTGGGGAACAAAGGGAAGGGAAGATCCTGCATACTGCAGATACCACATACCACAGATCCCGCATGGGCACAGTGCGGGAAAGAAGAAAGAAAAGGAAGGAAGGAAGGAAGGAAGGAAGGAAGGGAGGGAGGGAGGGAGGGAGGGAGTGAGGGAGGGAGGAAGAAAGGAAGGAAGGAAGGAAGAAAGAAAGAAAGAAAGAAAGAGGGACTTCCCTGGTGGCACAGTGGTTAAGAATCCGCCTGCCAATGCAGGGGACACGGGTTCAAGCCCTGGTCCGGGAGGATCCCACATGCCGTGGAGCAACTAAGCCCATGCGCCACAACTACTGAGCTTGCACTCTAGAGCCCGTGAGCCACAACTACTGAGCCCATGTGCCACAACTACTGAAGCCCGCGTGCCTAGAGCCCGTGCTCCACAACAAGAGAAGCCATCTTAACGAGAGGCCTGCCCACGGCAACGAAGAGCAGCCCCTGCTTGCTGCAACAAGAAAGAAAGCCCGCGTGCAGCAACGAAGACCAATGCAGCCAAAAATAAATAAATAAATAAATTTATTTTTAAAAAAAGAAAGAAAGAAACCGCAATTTAGGCCAAGCATTCATTTTACAGATGAGGAAACTGATGTCAGAAGGATGAAGTGACTTGTTCAAGGTCATGCAACTAGTATGTAGAACAACAACTTGAGCCCACGTTTTCTGGCTCTGACACTAATGCTCTTTCTACTGTTGGGCTGGATCTGGGCCATGATTCCAGCCTTTCATTAAGGGCCAGATTCCAGGACTTGGGCTGCTCCCAAATCCACTGGCCCAAGAAATCAAGAAATGGCCTCAGGACACAGGCCTTCCAACTCTACTGAATGACCTTATACAGAGAGTTTAAAATGAACAAGCAAAAAAATTATCAACTACAGTTAAAAGACAAAGGTGCGTCTTTTACCTGTTATGGGATCAATGTCCTAATGTTTACTAGTTGACATCCAACTATATTCCTGATGACACGAGTGCATTCCCACTGAGACCAGACCCAGGTGGGTCTGTTCTAGGCTTGGAAAATGTTTCTGAGGTTCAGAATGCCCGCATTCCCCCTAAGGATCCCAATTCTTATAAATAATACAAAGTCAGCAGAAAGGACGCTAAATTCTTCCTCCCAGGCACTCCTCCGGGTCTCCATCCTCTCGGCTGAGTGACAGGGAGAGGGGGTGGTTTCTGCTGCCCTTCTTGGTTCCCACATTCCCCACAGGGCAGAGCTGTGTTTCTCCTTTGGACTTTCCTTGTGCCTCTCATATAAGACACTTCTCTGTCACCGTGCGCCTGGTGCCCATCTGCTCTCTGTGTGGGGCTGCTGTCACCACTGTGAAAGGTGTTGGAAGCATCAAAATGAGGCTTCACCCCGTGCAGGTAAAGCACATCCTAAATTCCTCATTTCTTAACGCTGTCTTTGTAATCAACGCCGTGTTGACTGTGCCTCCTGGGGCTTCTAGGTTGTGGTCCAGTAAGTAGAAGCTTTGGATGCATATTGATCAAGATAATAATATCTGTTAAGTGATTTAAAAGAAAGCTAGAAATCCATCTACATTTCAGTAGCTGATCATCTTTCTTCTTACTTTTTCTGCTTGAATGATAACAGCATGATCAAAACATTGATTAATGCCAATTAGACTGTGAGGCAGAATAAATATTGCACAAAGAGCATTGTGCATTGAATAAAGCACCTCTGAGGATAACAGGGTAAAATTCAGGATTATTCCCTCTGGCGTGGAGTTTTAAGAGTACTGTGACACGCACTGGTATAAACACACCAGTTCCTCTGTCATTGTCACAGGGGTTTGGAGAGTCATAAGTCCAGACCCATTAACACTGTGAGTCCTTCCAGGGAGAAGGAGTCTGGATTTAACCACATGAGAGTCAATTCCAGGAAGGTCAACAAAGGCAAAAGATCCAGCAGAGTTTACTAGAGTCTCTGAGAAGGTCGGAGAGGATGTTCACCCCAAGGCCAATAAGCCCAAATCCTAGAATTATACTACATTCTGAATCCAGAGCAAGGCTTTAATGTGCCCAAGAATCAATCAGCTGGGAGATTGTTAAAAATGCAGAGGGTCTTCCCTGGTGGCGCAGTGGTTGAGAGTCCGCCTGCCGATGCAGGGGACACGGGTTCGTGCCCCGGTCCAGGAAGATCCCACGTGCCGCGGAGCGGCTGGGCCCGTGAGCCATGGCCGCTGAGCCTGCGCGTCCGGAGCCTGTGCTCCGCAGCTGGAGAGGCCACAACAGTGAGAGGCCCGCGTACCGCAAATAAAAATGCAGATTATGAGTCAAAAAGTTTGGAGCAGAGGTCTGAGGTTCTGCATTTCCTAAAAGACCGCAGGTGGAACCAACACCACTGGTCCACGGACTGCACTTTAAATTGCAAGGATCTAGAACACAGACCAAAATCGTGGACCTTTGAAAGCAGAGCTCCTTTTGAGCCACACCAGAAGAATTTAAAGAACAAAGTAACATGAGGTCCATAGTGGAGAGTCTCCAAGTTAATCAGAAAGAGGTGACCCCATGCTCGGAACCAGGGAAAGAAATAGGGGTGGTCAAGGAAACTGTTTTTGAAATTACACATGCTTTCCTTATAATTACTGATTTCTGGAGAATTCTTCTCTCTCTGGGAATGGAGGTTGCATGCTAATTCCCAGTTAGAAGGATCTGGGCATTCGAGCTTGAGAAGTAATTGTAATGCTAGAACACGGCTTCCAGGTCACCTCCTCCAGAAGGAAAGGGGATGACGGCCCACTCTGCCCAAGGGGAGGGTGCACTGCTCAGGGAGAGGGTTCCACCATGACAAGAGAGACACAGGATGTGGACCCTGGCAGGAGGCGGTGGCAGCAGGAAGGCAGGGCCTGTGACCATGCCTGTGTCCTTCCAGGAGAGGACTGCCGAGAGCCATGGCACCCGGTGCAGGATCTGCAGCCCAGGGATGGTGGTGTCCATGTACACGCTGCCCAGGAGCCACCCGCAGCCTTCAGAGGAGCAGCTGCCGGCAGCCCTGGGGGGTAGGTCTGGCGAACAAGCCCACTGCCCGCCAAAGCCAGGTGGGGTCATGCGTCAGCCTGCTCCTCCCCACCTACAATGCCACCCCAGCCCCGTTCAGGGACCCCTCGGTTGTTTCTGAAGTAGCTGCTTTCACCCCTGAGCAGAGAAGAACGTCAAGGTGTATCTGCTCATCAGAGCACTTGCTGCACAGAACTAAAGAGCACGCGTGGCCCACGCCCGCATCTTGACACCCTACTTTTCTACCCAGTGACTTATGTGGTTGCCTTCATTCGGGCTGTCATAACAGAGCACCTCAAACTGGGGGTGTTAAAACAGCAGGAATTCCTTCTGTCGCAGTTCTGGAGGTGAAGAGTCTGAAATCTAGGCTCTAGAAGAGGACTCTTCCTTGCCTCTTCCTAGCTTCTGGTGGTGGACAGCAGTCCTGGCGTTCCTTGACTTAGAGATTCATCACTCCCGTCTCTGCCTCCATCTTCTCACGGCCTTCTCCCCTGTGTGTCTGTGTCCAAATTTCCCTCTTCTTACAATCCAGTCACTGGATTAAGGCCTACCCTAATCCAGTAGGGCCTCATCTTAACTTGATTACATCTGCATCACTGCAGATTTCCAAATAAGGTCACATTCACAGGTTCCAGAGGTTAGAACGTCAACGTATCTTCTGTGGGGGGGGGGGGGGGAGACACTATTCAACCCATAACACAGCCCTTCATGTATCGAAGGGATCCTTTAAAATTTGCAATGGGTTTAAGTTACTAAAGAGTTCATGGGAATTCCTTGGTGGACCAGTGGTTAGGACTCTGCATTCATTGCTGAGGGTCTGGGTTCAATCCCTGGTTGGGCAACTAAGATCCCACAAGCAGCGCAGCACAGCCAAATAAATAAATAAAGAGGAGTTCATAAACATATCCCTTTTGCAGGATCAATAAAGCTCACGTTCAGCTGTCAACAATCCCTAAACCAGACATCTGTTACACAATAGATATACAAATCCCTAGATTGAGGCCTGAAGGGTGAGCACCACACACTCTCCTAATCTGCCAGTTGCCGCTGGACTTCCTTTACTCTCTCTGCTCCATTGCAGAAAATCAGATCAAATCACCTAAAACCCTGCCTTCCTTAGGTCCTTCCACTATTTGAGGTCCTTCAGCAGCTCCTTACCCCTCATGTGGCCACGCCTACCCTCCTTCACCCGGCATTCAGAGAAGTCCAACAGCTGGCCTCCCAAACTCATTCTTCCTCCTCAGCTACATGAGTCCCTGCTGGCCAGTCTCCTCTCAACCCTCAGTCCTCCGCATGTTTCCACTTCTGCACCTCTGCTTGTGCTGCGCTGTGAACCCCGAATGCCCCTTCCTTGCTCTCCACCAATCCACTGCTTTCTCATCCTTCAATCCAAGCTTCTTTGTGAAGTCTCCCCCGATGAACTCGAGTCCACACTGACCCTCCTCCATCCCACCCTCTCCCATGCCTTCATCTGTGGAAACCTGAGTTTCTTACACTTTACCATGCAATAGAATTACCCGCAGACCTCTTAAATGCAGATTCCTCCACCGGGACCCAGACGTTCTAATTTAGGAGAATTGGAGAAAGGCCAGAGATCTGCATTTTAAACAAATAGCAGAAATTCTGATGCAGTGACCTAAAATCCACTGAGGGGCACTACTAACAACCTGTCCGGGGCATTACACTTCACTCATATGGTGCCTTAGAAACGGCCACATTTTCTTGTTTTGGGATCGCTTGCATCTTACCTAGTATCTGAAATATAGTTGCTGTCAATAGATACATGTTGAATGAATAAATAATTTAATAGATGCATGCAACTGAGCTCACCAGATAGACTATCATCTTCTTTAGAACAGAGAATAAAACTGGAATTGAGGTGGTGGGAAGGATAATTATCTAAGAAGAAAAAAATCAGTGAACAGCCTAGTGGCTATTTAAATATTCTCAAAAACAAAACAAAACACCAGTGTTTGTTTCAATTTTCTAAAGAAAAATAAATTAAGAGTCAGTAAAAATAAAGAATACTGATAACTTTTCTTCTTCTCTGATTAGGTAATCTATGCCACTGCACTGGGTATCGGCCAATTCTTGCAAGTGGAGGGACCTTTTGTTTGGTGAGTAGGGGACTGTGGGGGCAACCTACAGAGCAAGAATGACAGTGACAGCTGGTCCAGGCTGGGAGCACAGGAGGTGAGTTGTTTTTTTGTTTTTTGTGGGGTTTTTTTGGTACGCGGGTCTCTCACTGTTGTGGCCTCTCCCGTTGTGGAGCACAGGCTCTGGACGTGCAGGCTCAGCGGCCATGGCTCACAGGCCTAGCCGCTCCGCGGCACGTGGGATCTTTCCGGACCGGGGCACGAACGCATGTCCCCTGCATCGGCAGGCGGACTCTCAACCACTGCGCCACCAGGGAAGCCCTAATTTTTTAGACCATCTAAATAGACCATAGGGAAGACCAATTGAGTTAGCTCCAACTAACTCACGGGAGTTTGAGCTCTTTGTTGAGAGAAGGGTGAACGTTACACTACCTTTGATGCTCTACATCACACCACTGGGAAGCTAGGTGGTCTAGCCAGCCAGCCAGACATCTTCCGTGGCTAGTTCAGCAAGGCCTCGGGACAGGACATGTAGGAGAGCTCAAGGAAACCCAAGGAGACAAGCAAAGACATGGAATTTGCTTTGGGGAGGCAAGGTTAGTTCCAAGAATCCAAACCAGCTGGGAAAGTGTGAGCAGATAAAGAAGCCAAAAATCTGGAGTGGAATCCAAAATTCACCCCAAGTACCAGAGCGCAGGGAGTTTCCCCCACCAAAGAGCGACACCGCACTAGGCTGCTGTGAAAATCAAATGAGAAATTGAAGGCTCATAATGAAGCCTTCCTTGGCACTTAGTAAGAACTCAACAAATAGTTACTACTGTATTGAGGATGCTGTCCACACTATGAATAGTGCTTGCCAGGGAAACCAGACAAGTACATCTGATCACCCTCTACAGAGGGCAGGATGGACGTACGCAGTACTGCCCTTAGACCCAAGCAAGGGGGATTCCAAACTTTGGAGAGCCCCTCGCTGGTCCTCCGCCAGCCAATCTCAGGGGGCCATGGGGCCAAAGTGACTTGTTTGCCTCGAGCCTTCACCCTTTTCTAGACTGTGCTCCAGATACATTCTTGACCCCATTCCCAGGCACAAGTCTCTTCCCCAAGTCCATCTTCCTCGGGAAGATCATAACAGCCAGCATGCGCACCCTGAGGCCAAAGACTAGCTGTTTGGGGAACGAGTAGACAGAGCTTGGACATGCAGGCTGGCTCACAAGTGTGTGAGGCCCTTCATGGTACAGAACAGAGGCAGGGTGGGGAGGGAAGGGCAGCAGGCCACAGGCCGGGGGCCTCCATTTGTATTCTTGCCTCAACTCCACAAATAGTGGATGAGGGCCTGGAAATAGACCAGCAGGTGTGTCCCACTCCCCAGAGCCAGCCAGGTCCCCAGTGAGTGTCCCATCTTCTACTGCCACATGGGGGAGCCAGCAGGTGACAAGCTGAGAAAATGAATATCTTGTAAACCCATCAAATTGCCGGTGTAAATAGGAAAACACTTGTGAAATACAAATAAAGGAAGTTAAAGGCAACCTCTCTCCCTCTGGAATATGGATGTTATCCATCTTTCCAGGCACAGACTCTGGGGATAAAAGCAAAAATACAGTCAGAGACCCACCCTGCAGCCAACTGGCCCCAGGGACCTTAATGGATGAAAGGAACCTAGCCCCGGTGGGAATACCCAAGGCTCCCATTTATTAGGCAAGAGAAGACTGGCTTCTTCTGTTATCTCTCACTCATGAGAGCGCTCAGAGTTCTGAGTGAAAGAGGAAGCGCTACTGGCTTCGCTCAGCTGGTTTTGCTTCTTGGACAGAGAAGAAGCTGTCTCTGCACAACTGCCAGCCTGAGACATTTGTGCAGAGACAGAGAACTGAAGTATCTGGAAGAAAGTATTTTACTAGAAACTTAGGAGAGACTATTTGAGGAAGAAGGTACAAGAGGTAAGCTTGGAGAAAATGGGAAATGAAAGAACCAGCAAGTGGAAACCAGCTTTAAAATTCATTGATTGTCCATTCATTCCCAGTCAGTCCCATGCAGATCGCAAATGTCGGGGAGCTCTGGTTCCAAAATGGTTTTCTTTTTTTTTTTGTCTTTCTTTTTTTTTCTCTTTTTAAGGTCCCTTTATAAATGATAATACTCAATGTTGTTGAGTCTTGTATATACTAGAGAATGGATAATTATTATTGCTGTGAAAAGCATCTTATCAATTGATTCTACAACTAGGAATTCACCTAAGAAAAAATTCAGAGATGTACACAAAGCTGTACATGCAATGAACAGAAATGTTCATTATGTTATTTGTAGTTATAAAATGTAAAAAAAACCCACTAAGTATACATCAATAGCAAATTTTACAACTATATTATGGAATAGCCAGAAGATGGACTATTATGCAATCAGCAAAATTATATTTTAAAGGCTTTTTAATGATAGGCAAATAAATGAACAAAAAGTCAAAGTAAAAAGTATATTGTACTATAACTATAGTACAAATATATATTACATAAAAATATTACCAGTGGGATAGAGTAATGATAGTTTATTTCTTTTATGCTTCTCCATATTCTTTATTATTGTTTTAAGCTATATAATATATACTGTGTGTGTGTTATATATTCTATATATTTATCTGTATCACTGTATTTAAAAAATAAAGTAAAAAAAAAGGAAGATCTTGTGATTACCCCTATTCCAGTAGAAACCACCAAAAGTGACCTTAAAAGTTTGGAGCCTCATTTAAATTGTCAAACCCTTCAAGGCACACACCCATTTACATGTTAAAAAGTTTTTCATCTCAAGGCATTTCACTATCCTAGGAGTCAAATGGTTGTCAACAGAAAGGAACAGGAAAATGCTGCCTGGATCGGGGAGAAAATGATTCGTCCTCGCTCGACAGGAAAAGTGACGTGAGTCCCTTTGTTTGTCCTCTTCCTGAGAGTATCGCTTAATGCCGGCCAGTGCTGCAACTGTGCTTGTGAGTTCTGATGGTCATTCTCCGCTTTACTTACAGACGTCCAAAGTGCAGGCACGAATAATGCACTTTTCATTTGGGATCTGGGTAAAGTGGTGATTCAAAGCCCACGCTCTGATTTCCCCTTCACTCTCTGGAAGGCTGAAACAATAAATCATAAACCCACTCAGACAAGAGAAAAAAGACCTACCCCAACTATGATGAGTCCCATCCTTGCCTGGCCCTCCTCATGCAGAGCTGGCCTCTATCACCATCTCCTCCTTTGCAGAGAGAGGACACTGCAATGTCAGGAAGGCTGAGGAGCCTCTCCAAAGATACATGGCGAGTTCATGGCTCCCACAGCTGGGAAGTCCAGCCAGAAACACACCAGTCTCTGGCTTTGCTCTCTGAGAGACACTAGTTTCAAAAAAAAGACCCACGGCCAAGCTCTTAAAGGAATTACTTAGAAAGAATTCCTAGTTCGAATATAGGAAAAATAGAGTCTGCTCCCTGTAGACATGGAAAACTAAGAGAACACAGTTGGCCTTAGACAAAACTGAGCCCTTCATTCCCTGCTGTATGTGTTTCTATCCTTAACACCCCGGGAATTCAATCTGGGCAATGATTGCACTCTGGGGTCCACCTGGATCACTTTAACCAAATGCAAAAGAACACACTTAAACTGGACTGTGCCCCAATATTCCTTATAAAGAGAAACACAATTTTGAGGTGGATCTTATGATCACTGAGCCACATGTCCTTTCCCTATACGAAAAGACACACAGGAAGCCACATTATAAGGCGAAGGTTGCTTGGTGACCACGGATGCAGAGCAGTTGGATAATCTTAAGGGTAACATCATAGAAGACGCCCCTCCATCCATCAGGTAGACCTGCTGGATGGCAGGTGTCTGCCCCATGACACTCCCTTCTCTTGAAGCTATGTTAATATCTTCCATGGGGTAACTATAAAGTCTTGGCCTGGTCCCTGTTTAGGGGAACTTTAATCCCTCAGCTCTGATTCATTTTGTTTGTTTTACATTTTAATTCTCAGACACTATCAGGTACTGCCTATACTTCTAATTCCAACTTACACAAAAACTGATCTTCAGATGTTGGCCGGTTATGCTTCAGTCTGAGATCCTAACCTACACAAGGAACAACTACAAGTTGTCCTTCTGCAACCTAGGAAGACCTTAGAGAGATAGGAAAAAGGCAGAGGAGTATTGGACAAATGTCAGGTCATTTCACTTACTTGTCACAATTACCCTTCAAAATAGGCATTATTTCTATTTAATCTTCAGAGAGGTTACCTTTCCATTGAGAGGGTCAGAGAGCCAAGTCATGGCAGAACTGAGAAGGAACCCACACCTGTCTGTCTCCCTATCCCCCATGCTCTTCCCCACTACACAGCCCTCTAGCCCTGCATCCCACAGTTCCCTCCCAATTTGTCTTTTTCTTTAGGAAGGTTTCCTGGGAATAAGTGTTTCCAAAAACTGAAATATGTTTGATTCAGACAAGATTCCAGTTTGGGTAACTTTTCACTGTGCTTTAGTTTCCTAATAGGTAAAGTGGAGTTGATAATTTACTTTCTTTGTACAATTGTTGTGAGGATTAAGTAAATTATTAATACGTGTAAAAGTACTTGGAACATAAGCACCCCATAAATGTTAACTATTGTTATTAAAGCAAGTGGGGTGTGTGTGTGTGTGTGTGTGTGTGTGTGTTTACACATGGGTCTGTATGTTTAGAGTCTTTTTTTTACTTAAACTATAGGACTTCTCAGAGTTTTGAATCCTGACTTGACAGGTGAGGGGATAGAGGTTGGGGCACAGTGGAGAGCGTTTCCCAAACTTATATGACCTGTGATTGTTTTTCATAGGCTGTCTTGGTGTTTTGCAGGGTACTGTTTGAACTATTTAATAGAATACTCTTTTCTTTAACATCACATTAGTGTCAAATCAGTATTTCTCTTACAAAAAGATTCTTATTTAAAACTATTTGGTTTGAACTATTTTCCCATACAAGGAGAATCAGATAGTTATTACTATGTTCATTTTGCCTAATTAATGTAAAGAATTACAATGCTGTTTCCATTTGAGCAGGGCTGACAGAACAATCTTCTTCTGCCCCTTATAGAGACTTGCATGGAGCTATTTGCAAAAGAGGAGTTCCAGCCCTTAGACCTTACCCAGGAACTCATATTTCCCCCAGAACTCTTGGTAAGATGAGTTGGGTGTTTTATGTGCTCGTTTCAATGCCACTGGTTATAAGCTCAGTTTTCTAAAACCACACTTTCCCTCCTGTGAAATTATCAAATTGTGGAAATGCTTGATCAAATCAGTATGCCTGTCCCTGTCCAGCTCACCAAGCCCTGGCTGTTGCCCTGCACACTTTCCCTGAAGCCTCAGCTGAGGTTATTTTTTAAAGCAATTTCGTCATTACTCCCATCATTGTCATCTGCAGTGTGTCCCTACTGACTGTCCCAAGCAATCCAGTTTTTCTCAGCTTCTAACTTGGCCTTTCCAGTCTTTTCCAGATATTGACCTCAAGGGGCACTTCCAGGGCCTCCTGATACCTCAGCCTTTCCTCTGTCAGCATCTCTATCTTTCCTCTCTAACATCCAGTGGTCCCATTCCATAAAATGCCTATTTCTGAAAGACTCTGATGTGTTTATGCATGCATTCAACAAATATTCATCATTCAGCAATGTGCCAGGCACTGTTTGGGGTACTGAATATACAACAGGGAACAAAACTCACACAGACCTGACCCCAAGGAGTTTGTAACCTGGTGGCAGAGACAGACACTGAGCAAGATACTAGATAAGTTATATAGTGTGTTAGCAAGTGAGAAGGAGAACAAAATAAAACAGAGAAAGGGGATAGGATGATGCAGGGGGTTGCAACTTTAGATATCCGGCCAGAGAAAACTTCTCTGAGAAGATAACATTTGAAGAAAGTCCTGAAAGAGGGGAGGGAACTGGCCATGAAGATACATGGGGGAAGAGCAGTCCAGGCAGTGGGGCAGCAAGTGCAAAGGTGCCAAGGAGGGGAGAACTCCTGGTCTGATCAAGGGACGGAGCAGGGGCCAGCCTGGCTGGAGCGCAGTGAACCAGAGAGATCAGAAAGCTGCGGGCAGGGGGGTGGGCAGACCATGCTGAACTTAGACTACTTGGCTTTTACTCTGCCTGAGATGTGAAGCTATCAGAGAGGTTGGACAGAAGAGGGGTACGCTCCTATTAACCTTGTAATGGGATCCGGGGTCGTTTTGGCTGCTGGGATGGGAATAGCCTGCGGAGGGGGCGAGGGAAGGAGCAGTGAGCCCATTAGGGCACTAATGTCATGCTGAGGATGGTGGTGCTGGTCCAGGCGGCCAGCATGCAGGTGGTGAGGACGGAGTGGATTCTGGATACATTTTGGAAGAAGAGCCAACAAGATTTCCTGATGGGGCTTCCCTGGTGGCGCAGTGGTTGAGAGTCCACCTGCCGATTCAGGGGACACGGGTTCGTGCCCCGGTCCGGGAAGATCCCACATGCCGCGGAGCGGCTGGGCCCGTGAGCCATGGCTGCTGAGCCTGCGCGCCCGGAGCCTGTGCTCCGCAACGGGAGAGGCCAAACAGTGAGAGGCCCGCGTAACGCGCAAAAAAAAAAAAAAAAAAAAAGATTCCCTGATGAATGTGATGTAGGGGAGGGGTCCCCAACCCACCCGGCCGCGGACAGATACCGGCTGCAGCCTGTTAGGCACAAGGCAGCACAGCAGGAGTAAGCGTCGGGCAAGCAAGCTTCATCGGCCGCTCCCCATTGCTCCCATCGCTCGCGTTACTGCCTGAACCATCCCCCCACCACCACGTCCGTGGAAAAGCTGTCTTCCACGAAACCAGTCCCTGGTGCCAGATAGGCTGGGGACCGCTGCTGTAGAGTGTGGGAGAGAGAGCGCATTCACTGCTGACTCCGGGGCTTTGGGTAGCTGGAAAGGGGAGTGGCCATTTATAGAGAAGGGGAAGACCTCCGGAGGAGCAGGGCCTTTTGCCTTTGGGGGGTCCTTTTCCGGGGCTTGGAGGGCGATGGGATATGAGGAGCTCAGTTTTGGACACGTTAAATTTGAGATGCCTATTACACATCTAAGGAGAGACACTGAGTACTCGTTCAGGATTTCAGAGGAAAAGCTGAAGATTCTAATTTAGGAGTATTAGTATAATTATGATTTTTAAGGCCATGATACTAAATTATGTTGAATTAATCTATACTGAAGGGTCAGTGACAGATGCCAGCTCATATTGTCGGTTTCCTCCAAAGAAATACACATTATCAAGGCTTAAGCTAAAGGAGTAAATATCTAACTATGGAAAATTCAGGCCTTAGCCAATGGGTGTAGTGAGTGTCTTTTTGGTCAAGGGGACCCCAGAACTTCTGAAATCTCTCTAGAGGAACATACCTCCACCTAGGATCTATCATAACCCAGGAATACAGGTGTGCACAGGTGCACACACCTTGTTATTTGCAAGTAGAGAATGGCAAAGAACCCAGAAAAACGAACCCTGGCCTTTCATGGAAAGAGCGTCACCTGGATCTCCCCTGCGACCCTCAAGGACCTCCTGGAGCTGAAAGCAAAACACCTGGAAGGCCCTCTCATCCTGGACAGCACCTCGCTGGGTGAGTGATTGCAACGATTCTCAGTCCACCATTTGTGCCGAGGTGGATTTCCTGTCCCCCACTGTGCTCACAGTCTACAAAAACTACTTTTTAAGGATAAAAACCTCATTTTTTAAATAAAAATGCTATAATACTGTATCATAAAATATACTACTATATTGTATATTATATAATAATTATTTATATAACATAGTATTTTTATATCTACTATATATATATATATTTTTTTTTTTTTTTTTTTGCGGAACGCGGGCCTCTCACTGTTGTGGCCTCTCTTGTTGCGGAGCACAGGCTCCGGACGCGCAGGCTCAGCGGCCATGGCTCACGGGCCCAGCCGCTCCGCGGCATGTGGGATCTTCATGGACCGGGGCATGAACCCGTGTCCCCTTCATTGGCAGGCGGACTCTCAACCGCTGCGCCACCAGGGAAGCCCTACTATATATTTTTATAAATACTAGCATATATGTGCTATATAGACTCATATATAAATTATATATACAATATTAAAGTATAATACAAATATCGTATTATTATATAAAATGGTCTCCAAAATTGGAGGTACATATACCCTGGGAGTATGCAGTGTAACCTCTTGAGGTGTGGGAAAAAAGTATTAGAGGACAGTTTATCATTTAATTTACTTTGTCCTTTTTAACTTTGTTTTTGTTCAATAAAATAGAATTTTATAAAATATGTATGGATATATTAACAATGCACACCCAGTTATCACCACACCCAGCTTAAGAACCAGAGCTTTACCAAGAACTTTGAATGCCCCATGGGCCCTCCCAAACCACAGGCCCCCCCCCGCCTTCTTCTCAGAGGCACTCATTAGCCTGAATACAATGTTGGTCAGTCTCTTCCTCATTTTTACAATTTTACCCCATATATTTGAGTAACTAAGCACCATGTCCCTTAGTTTTGCATATTTTTGAACTTCACATAAATAGACTGACACGGTATTATTCTTCTGCAATTTGCTTTGTGCGTTCAACATTCTCGAGCTGAGATTCACCCACATTGTTGCGTGTAACTGTGCTGCTGGATTCCATCGTGTGTCCAGGGCACAATTTGCTCACCCATTCTATTGCTCAAGGATGTGGAGTGTTCTCCAAGTTTTTGCTATTACAGATATCTTTATATGTGTCTCCTGGTGCCCACATGCAAGGGTTTTCTAAGAACCTCTCATCCATTTTATTTCCTATTTTTATACACATGTAGAGAGTATAAATAAATACATATACCAGGAGAGCCTGTGCTATAAAATTACTTGGCAGGGTGTATGGCCACTGCTTTCACATCTATACACATTTTTTTTTTTAAAGCATTGACTAATTTAATCCTCACATCCACGGTGGCATTGGTACTTTTTGTTTTTAATTAATTTATTTATTTTTGCTGTGTTGGGTCTTCGTTTCTGTGCGAGGGCTTTCTCTAGTTGTGGCAAGTGGGGGCCACTCTATATCGCGGTGCACGGGCCTCTCACTCTCGCAGCCTCTCTTGTTGCGGAGCACAGGCTCCAGACGCGCAAGCTCAGTAGTTGTGGCTCACGGTCCCAGTCACTCCGCGGCATGTGGGATCCCCCCAGACCAGGGCTCGAACCCGTGTCCCCTGCATCGGCAGGCGGACTCTCAACTACTGCGCCACCAGGGAAGCCCAACATCTATACACTTATTGCCAGTTTTTAAAATTAGCATCTGAATATTTTTATGAGAAACTCTCAATGCCAAAAAATTGCATTTTCTCTTTCCTAACGCTCTCTAGAATATATAATGCATTTACTTTCAGGACCTGCGTTGAAATCTCAAGGACATTTTCACCCAGTTCTCCTCTCTCCTGCTAAGATTTCTGAGCTGATTATGGTGTCTAAAACAAGTGATGGTGAGTTCCAGGTGTTCTTCATAAAATATCAATGAACCGATTCCTGCACTAAACTTAAAACTTGCTATATAGTTTAGAACCTCCTCATACTTTTATCTTGTCTGGCCTGTTTCCAATTCTTCATCATTTTTCTGATGTGATATGACATCCCCACCATGAAACTTTACTGTCAAAAGCTTTGCACAGAATATGAGGTACTTGGATAATGTCATTCAAGACCCTGCACTCAGCTGCAGGATTCTTGCCTATAAAAAGCTACAGTCGGGCTTCCCTGGTGGCGCAATGGTTGGGGGTCCGCCTGTCGATGCAGGGGACACGGGTTCATGCCCCGGTCTGGGAGGATCCCACATGCCGCGGAGTGGCTGGGCCCGTGGGCCATGGCCGCTGAGCCTGCGCATCCGGAGCCTGTGCTCCACAACGGGAGAGGCCACAGCGGTGAAAGGCCCACGTACCGCAAAAAAAAAAAAAAAAAAAAAAAAGCCACAGTCTTGCAGTGTCACTTTAATGGGAAGACAGCAAGAGAGAACTGGCACTCTCCAATGGTTGGATGGTCAATTCCAGGGAGGGAGTATGTTCGCAGGAGGAAAGTAGGCGATGTAGTGTCTGGCACTCAAATGCTACTTGTCTCATGGGGACAACGGCAAAAGGCCAAGTGAGACAAAAACCTGCCCGGGCAAACACCCCCAGTCACTTACAACATCCTTAAGGGCCCATTTTGTACAGATACTGCATCAGGCAAGCTGGCACCCACAGAGTAGGAAGGAAACATGCAAGGCTTTGCCTTCAAGATGCACTGCAAACCCTTTGGCAAAAGGAACCTTATTTTAGTCCTTCCCTCATCTCCCAGATCTCCTAGCATATATGTGCCTGTCCCAGATACATGCATATATGTGCTAAATTACTGACAAATAACTTAATGCAAAAAACAAACAAACAAATGAGTGGGTCAGAAACTTGAATTTGGGAGGCAGTGGTAATAATGACTTCCTTAACTCAGGCTTCAGGGAGGTTGACTGAACTGAAAGCTTTAGTCCAGACTGACTGGTAGGCCACCGTATGTTTTTGGAGGTTGGTGGTGGGCAGGGGAGGGGACCCACCTTGGCTGTATCACTGCCATCCAGGAGTCCTACCTTCCCGGCCTCAACCATCACCAGCCAGACTTTGACCGTGCTGCAGACCAGCAAGCCTGCCCTTCCCTGGCCTCACCCTACCCACTTGCTAGGAAAGGGACCCTTCCTGGTTTTGCCCAGCACCACAGCTTCAGCCTTGGGATGACTCAGGTAGCACACCTGCATACCACTCAGAAGAGGAGGAGAATGTGCTTAGATTTACCTGAAATCCTGGGGTTGGAGAGAAGAGAAAGAGGGAATAGTAAAATGGGTGGCTTGGGAGTACAGTCAAGTAGCTCAAGCAGACGGTCAAGACCCGAAAACCCTTCCCCTCATGTTCACCCCAGGCATCGTTTAGCCCACGGTTTTCAAACTTGTCTTCAGCACCACAACCCTGTCCTCAAACAAATCTTAGTAAATGAAAATAAGCTGCTCTGTTTGAAGGAGGGGGAAGACTTTCTCCATCCCACTGAGCCCCTATATCTACCTCCGCCGGGGCCAGGACTCAAGGAAAGTGAACTTGCCCAAGGTCCCCAAACTGGCTAGTGGCGGGTCGTCAAGCCACACATCTCCCACTTCCAATCCAGAACTCGTCTTTACTGCCATTCCCCGTCCCCCAGGCCCACCCCACGGCCTGTCCAGTTGGCTGTTTGGACTCTGCAGGCAAAGTAGAGCCAGATTCTAAAATCTGAGGAAACAAACAATGCACTTTCCGGGGGGCCCCTTAAACTTTAAGTGTGAGTAATCTCTAGTGGCCTCCAGGGACCTTTCCAAGGATGCCCAAACTTTTCCTAAGGCCCAGAAGAATGAAGGACACTGGTGGGGGAGGGGTACGTGGGAGCCAGATGTACCCACCACCACCAGCAGCAGCGGTCTCCCGCAGGAAATCAGTTTCTGTGACAGCTTCCGTTTGTTTAAATTTTGTGTGCTAATCCATGTCACATACACGCTGGGCTCTGTACACTTCTTTTTCTTCAAAATCTTTAGTACAGTAAACGCTCCAGAAGTTGCTGCGCCTTTAACCCATAGACCTGCAAACTCTGAGAAGCATGGAGTTAAAACAAAATCCATGTTCTGAGAATCAAACAAAGGTAAGGTTCTTTTCAACTCTGTTGAAATACAGGCTAGGTTTTGTGACCCAAGATGGAATAAAATATGAATGGAAATACAGTAAATAGAATTTCCTCGGCACAGCTGTGTCATGCCTGGCACAGAGTGAGGGGGTAATGTGAGCAACGGAAAGAGCCAGACGAAAGCCCCAAAGTGGACTGTCTGGCCTCAGCCTGAGTTTGAAATCCATTCTTCTGAGAACCCAGGCGGTAGCAACAGCTGACAGTTTACTCTCCCCTAGGGCTGAACTGCCCTATTCTGTGTCAAATAAGGGATGATCATACTGGCCTGTGTGATGCTCCTGACCTTAAAAAGATTAACAATAATAATAATGTCTTTGTCTCTGATTTCTTCCCTACGAAGAAGGCTCTGGGTCTCTAGGGCAGGAGGAACTGTATGATAAGAAACATGCTTGGTCTTCCCAGTGCTTCTGCAGGCAAAGGGAAGGCAGGATTTTGCAGAAGTTAAAGACCAAGCTTTATTGGAACTTGTAGTGATGGGAAGCAATAGACCACCCCTGGTGGGTCTGGGATGGGATCCCGTGTTACAGAGTGCCTTGGATGAGATGCTGAAGCAGAAACAGGGTGAGGACTCTAAGTTGAGAGACGCTCCACGGCAGAGGAGAAGTTTAGGTACTTTTAGGCAAGATTTGCTTAGCATATAGATAATAAGGAGAAACTAGTGGTTTCCCTAATCAATGAGGTTAGCTGTGATCATTGAAGCAGCAGGGGGTGTTGTGCGTGTATGTTGGCAGGGGTGGGGGAAGTATTGTGCCAAGTACATTGTTAATACTGATGAAGATAAAGTTATGTGGGAGGGTGAAATATTCTCCACGATTAATCCACAAGAGAAAAATCAAAGCCCAGCCCACAGCCTGTTAAAAAACAGACTAACTGAGGTTAGAACCCAGCCTTGGAAATGATGTCAAATCAGATTCTACGTGTTAGTGATTCACTCTACAAACCCCAGAGAGATTAATTTTTAAAGTCCAGCTAAGTCACCTCCTGATGGTTTGGTGGCTTCTTCATTTTCAAAGATTGATCTGAACCCTTTACATCCCTACTACAGAGAAGCCCAAAGCCAGCACTTAGATACTGCCAGTACTCACAAGTATGGCTGCAACGGTTTTTAAATTCTGAATTACTTCCTTGCCAGCCAGCAAATAGCATTGCCCTGATCCCCCTAGATGGATGCTCTTCCATTGCTCCTGCCCCCAAGCTCCTCCCTGGGAACCCCCAAGATCCACACACCTAACAACAACCAACATAATACCTAGGGCAGCTCCTTGCATGAGCTGTGTTCATTCTGATTGGCCGGTGCCCCTCCTGGAACTGGTTGTTGATGATTTTGAATAGCAAGGCTACCTGTAGAGGTGCAAATCAACAGTAAAAGCACTATTGATTTCAGACAATGACCTAGGAAATTGTAAGACCTTTGATTGTTTCCATGCCATCATATTTATCCCGCTTAATCACAAAACAGCTCTGCATAGCTTCACTGTGGTCAGTCAGGAGGGGGTCATGGAAAGTTCTAGTAGAGTCTGCCACCTGCTAGTTTTTACCATCATCCCTTCTCTCTAGCCTCTGTTTTCTTGCGTTCATTCAAAGAGTGTAGACCAACCCAGGGGTTCCCAACCCTGGCTGCCCAGGAGAACTCCCTGGGGAGACTTTGATAAAGGCTTGCACCCAGAGATTCTGATTTGATTGACGTGGGAGTGGGCCACCTGTGCTGTTTGAGTTCTGCTGATTCTCTGAGCAGCCAGTGTGGAGAGCCACCGCACTAGCTGGACACCAAGGCCCTGGAGCCATGATTACAATCCAGCTGCTCCTTCCACATCACCTGTAAAAACAATGTGCTTCAGGACTGACAACAGGTGCTGCCTGTCTTCTGGCCCAGGTCAAGGACATCTTGGCTGAGAGGGTATCTGAGTTCCGGGAGAAGACCCAGACATACCAAGCATTCCTGAAGCACCTGAAGAGCCTGGTGGGCAGGCAGATCTGGAACGTGGCCGTGGCCGTATGTCCTCCGGGCCAATCACGAGGCCCACTGCACCTATTTCTTAACCTCACCGAAATGTTGAAATAGGCATTGGCAGAATCAGTGTGCAAAAGGGTCTCAGCAGATTGAAACGACAGGCACAATAAATAACTATTCAATATTTAACAAACATTATTTAATAACATATTTCAAAGAAGACTCTAAGTCAAGTTCAACAGAATAAGCCAAGTAGGAACAAGTGCTAATTTGGTGATAAGACCTTCAAAGAAGCTAATTTAGACTTAGGCTGCGTTAACAGAAGTATAATACCTAAAATAAGGAGGGTAGTCTCCTCTACCTCAGACTGTTCAGATCACAGCTGAAGAATAATGCTCAGGTCAGGGAATCACACTTCAAGGTCTGATTGTTTTTGACCTCAGAAGAAAGCAGAAGTAACTTTTCAAAGTACACACGCTCCTTCCCTTACATACCCCAAATGGTGTATTAGAAATCCTTGGGATACAGGGAATGGAGGGAGAACATGTTTCCTTCGAAAAATCTCTTCAAGTGATTCCAAAATGTTCCCATTCACTGTCAAGAACTCTGACTCAAAATCTGGAGCCTGGCAAGAAGATGGTGGCAGGAGAGTGGGGGGCTGGAAACCACATCAGAAAGAGGAATGGTGGGGGTGGGGACAATCAGAGGGACCACGAGAGCTGCCTTCAAATATTTCTAGACTCCCAAGGAGACGTGTGATGCATTTCATATGATCACAAAGGGTAGAAGTATGACCGATAGCTGAGAATCCAGGGAAGCAGATTTCCACTCAGTGGAAACAAGAACTTTAAAATTGAGCTGCTCATCGCTCTATGACATAAATCACAGCAAGATCCTTTTTGACCCACCTCCTAGAGAAATGGAAATAAAAACAAAAATAAACAAATGGGACCTAATGAAACTTCAAAGCTTTTGCACAGCAAAGGAAACCATAAACAAGACCAAAAGACAACCCTCAGAATGGGAGAAAATATTTGCAAATGAAGCAACTGACAAAGGATTCATCTCCAAAATTTACAAGCAGCTCATGCAGCTCAATAACAAAAAAACAAACAACCCAATCCAAAAATGGGCAGAAGACCTAAACAGACATTTCTCCAAAGAAGATATACAGATTGCCAACAAACACATGAAAGAATGCTCAACATCATTAATCATGAGAGAAATGCAAATCAAAACTACAATGAGATATCATCTCACACCGATCAGAATGGCCATCATCAAAAAATCTACAGACAATAAATGCTAGAGAGGGTGTGGAGTAAAGGGAGCCCTCTTGCACTGTTGGTGGGAATGTAAATTGGTACAGCCACTATGGAGAACAGTATGGAGGTTCCTTAAAAAACTACAAATAGAACTACCATACGGCCCAGCAATCCCACTACTGGGCATATACCCTGAGAAAACCATAATTCAAAAAGAGTCATGTACCAAAATGTTCATTGCAGCTCTATTTACAATAGCCAGGACATGGAAGCAACCTAAGTGTCCATCGACAGATGAATGGATAAAGAAGGTGTGGCACATATATACAATGGGATATTACTCAGCCATAAAAAGAAACAAAATTGAGTTATTTGTAGTGAGGTGGATAGACCTAGAGTCTGTCATACAGAGTGAAGTAAGTCAGAAGGAGAAAGACAAATACCGTATGCTAACACATATATATGGAATCTAAGAAAAAAAAAATGTCATGAAGAACCTAGGCGTAAGACGGGAATAAAGACACAGACCTACTAGAGAATGGACTTGAGGATATGGGGAGGGGGAAGGGTAAGCTGTGACAAAGTGAGAGAGTGGCATGGACATATATACACTACCAAACGTAAGGTAGATAGCTAGTGGGAAGCAGCCGCATAGCACAGGGAGATCAGCTAGGTGCTTTGTGACCACCTAGAGGGGTGGAATGGGGAGGGTGGGAGGGAGGGAGACGCAAGAGGGAAGAGATATGGGGACAGATGTATATGTATAACTGATTCACTTTGTTATAAAGCAGAAACTAACACACCACTGTAAAGCAATTATACTCCAATAAAGATGTTAAAAAAAAAAAATTGAGCTGTTCATAGAGGAACTGGGGTTTCCTGTCCTCACCCATGTTCCAGCCCGGGTCAACACAGCCCAGGTTGTCACTGTAGATTCCATCACTACATGGGAAGGAGAGCACTGAGCGGACTGGCCAGTCATTTCCCTGCCACGTTCTGAGATGCTACAGCCTCGACCAGATCCAAGTGGAATCTCCCAAGAGGAAAAGGGCAACTCTCCCTCAGTGATGTGGATGCCCAGCACCTCAACACAGCCCCCGGGAAGTCCACCAATTTCAGAGGCCGTGCGATGAGGCTGAGATCCCAAGGCAGGACGGCACCTCTGTGGCCAGCACTGTGGCCACCTGCACCAGCTAAGTAGGGGTGGCTCAGAAGCCAGATCAAGGGCTGGCAGACCTTGATCAAGTGTCATAAGTTCTCTGTGCCCCAGTGTGTTCATCTGCAAAGGGGGGATAATTGCATCATCTCACTGGGTTGTTGTGAGGATTGAGTAAATACGTGTGAAGGGGTTAGACAGCAGGTGGAACGTACCAAATACCGTAGAGTGTTACCATCCATTCCTCACCCGATCCAAAGTCGCAGGTGGGTGGAGGCCTCCCACATGGTCTGAACTGAGTCTCGTCTGCAGAGCACACTGAGACTCCTCCTGACCCTTTCACTACCAGAGAAGACCGTAAGCAGGTGCCTATGGGTCTCGGATTTGAGGGATCGAAGGCCGAGGCTGTAACTCTCTCTCCTTAGTCCTTAGGGGGACACGTTATAAGCCGGCATCGCTATCCAGATCTGAATCCATTTCTGGCTGTGGGCAACACTAACCTCAATCTGATTTCAGAAGGTAAGCTACCCCAGAACACTCTGGACAGCACCTGAAAAGTTTTTGTCTCTTTTTAAAGAATTGCTATATCAGAGCCCAGGTCTCCGGCTCTCAATCCACCATGGGAAGCTCAGGCTCCTGGCAGGAGGCACACTGATGTAAGGGGTGGCTGATGCCTCCTTCTGCACCACCTGCCACACATACACGCAACACCCAGCCTGGACCACAGCTCAGTTAGCCCGCATCAGCCTGGGGCGGTATCAGAGGCTGATGTGAAGGCTCTCTGTGGCCCAAGGACCAGCACCTCCTTCTCTTCATGCCCACACCCCCAGTTTCTGTGAGAGAAGCCACAGATCTAGTTAGGACACGCTGGGGACATCGTGGGGCCCCTGGGGGCAGGAGGAAGGTGATGACTAATTGTACGTGCTGGCTGAGAGGGACGCTCCCTTGGGGCGCTCCGTGCTATACCACCCTTGTCTCCCCCGAAGTGCTCAGCCTTCACACTGCCTCCGGCTGCTACAGGGATGCTAGCACTCCCATTTACTGGGTGCTGACTTTGTGCCAGGCTCTGTTGGATACTTTACACACGTCATGTCTAATGTGTGCAACCACCCGGCGGAGGTCACTTGTAGAGGTGGGCATGGGATGGAGACCCAGTCTGCCTGATTTCCAAATGGGCATGCTTGTTTCTTCTCCATCAGGGCCTCCCCAGGGCTTCTAACTCCCCGCTTCCCTTGTTCCACGCCCTCCCTCACCCATCAAATGCCCTCCTACCGGCTGACAGGCTGGCACTGGGTGCAGGGGAGCAGTCACACTGCCCCTTGTGAACTTCGGGGTGTGGCCAACCAGGAATTATATTACAGGCATTGTAACCCTCCCCAGGGGATTGCTGGCTGTCCCTGGTGGGTGGGAACTGAGAAGTGTTGGGACAGACCTACTGGTAGAGGACAAGCTCTCATGCCCCCATTCAGCTTTGTGTGGGACCCACCCAGGGGGGAGGAGAGGAAAGGCCTCACCCTTGCCCGGCCCAGTCAACTGTTTTGCTGAGTCCTCCAGGCCTGCGGTCCAGGACGACCTTAGCTCAACCCCCAAAGACTAAGGGAGAAGCAGCCTAGGCTCTGGGGCATCAGGATAGCAAGGATGGCCCGGCCCCCGTGGGGCCTTCTACACTAGGACTAGTAGTACTAGCTGTGTTCTTCTGCTGGGATGTTGGTCGTTACCTTTGGCTTAAGGTCTCTGTTTTCCCAGCTCTGCCAAAGCCACCTCCAGCCTGAGCCCAGCCCGCTCCGGTGAGGCCAGTAGCAGGGAGGGAAAGGTCCACAGGGGCTCCTTTGGGGTCCCCCTGCCGCCTGCCTTCCAATCAGCATATCGCTGCTGTGCCAGGAGCGGAACCCACGTCAGATTCCCTGCACTGCCGCTTGATCATCTCCTCTGTGGAGCCACAACCACTTTTTAAAGCCAGAGGGGACTTCTCTGACCACCATGTGGTGACAACGGGGCCGAAAGGAGGTTTTGTGAATTGTTCATTTTGCTTTAAAGGTGTGGGTATCCCGCTTAGAGGCCAACAGCGGTGGCAAGAACAAAAGGCAAATCCAATGATTTGAGCTCTGTTCATAATGGAAACAAACCACGTCTCAGCTTAAGTTACGCCCTTACCTTGATCCCAGTATTGAATGAGTTAGATTTAGTTAACCAGCCTCTGCTGAAAGATGAAAACAGGCCTGACAGGCCTTGGGGACAGGAAGAGACCCAGTTCACACGGCACGTGCACTAACAAGAGTAAATGTCATGCAGCGGCTGCCACCCCTCCCTGTGGAAGGGACAAGGGGGCCCGGTCCACGGCGCGCTCAGATCCCCGCGCTGCTCCTCGCAGAGAAAGGTGACCTTTTCTTCTCCGCTGCTGACATTTAAGAGTACAGAATAATCTCGCATTCCTGCTGCACCTGTGCAGAAATGTCATTTTCTTCAACAGATTCCTCTAAGCGAACATTTTCTTGCTGGGCTGGCGAGTGCAGACCTGGAGCCGGAGGGAACTGCGGAGTCTGCGTATATCCCCCACTCTCAAAAGGTAAGAATTCTGCTGGTCACTTTTGAGAGTTGTTTTTCTCTTTGCATAACTGAGTCCAGTCATCTGTAGAAATTTCAGAACAGATGGAAGGAAAATAAGGCTGCCCTGAAAACCTGTTTCCTGTCCTCTGTAGCCCGGTGCGGCACCAAGGCTTTCAGCAACCCTTGAGCGGGCGGCTCCGGGTGACCAGCTGCGGTCGTTGCTTCAGCTGTGGGGTGGCGCCTGCCCGGCCCGCGGAGGTGCTTCCACAGCCCCTCGTGTCCAATATCAACGCTGGGAGGCGGAAATTCAAGTTCTCCTGCTGCAGAATGAGCTTCTCCACCTGACCCAAAGGAGGCAGAGGCTGCAGCCGGACCTCTGTGCTCCACCCCCACCCCGGAGCTGACCCCAACAGTTCAGAGAAACAGGAGTGCCTAATACACCAGCCCTGGGGGAGATGTGGCCACCCAGCCAGCTACCGAGGGAGCCCTCTGTCCTCACTCCCTGTTCCCTGTGCTTCTCCCCCAAACTGTACCTGAACCCCAGAGGACAGTCTTGCCAAGAGGGGCAATACTTCATACACACACACAGTGATCCCAAGGCAGGAGTCACCTTGGTCATGTAGGAAGTCTTATATTAAGTCGTGCTTTCAGCCGTGTATGACCTTCCTTTATTTTTCCTTGGGAATGGAAACTTTGAAATCTGTTCCCGAGCCAGTGTGCATCTGGGTAAGGGCCCCAGAGAGGAAAACAAGCTGACCAAACACAGCACCCTCGGTGGCCACACAGATGGAAACACACTCGAGGCACCGGCCATCTCCGTTAACACTATGTCAGCACACCAGTGTTGATGGTGCCAAGGGTAAGGGGAGCAGCCATCACCATCCCGACTCTTGTCTCAGTTAGAAGAGTCCCTAGTCCACCGTTGGAAAGTTCTATTCAACGCCTTTACGAACTTTGCAAAATGGAAAAATGATAGCATCTACAAACCCAGAAATTCGGTGGGTCTCTTTCACACTTTCAGCAAATCACGCTTAAAAGCACCTGTGTTGAGAAGGCTCCTCCATCCTCACAGGGGACAAAGGGAACTGGAAACTGGAGTTAATGGCGCCCGGAAATAAAGGCATGTGGAAATGCTCCAGGCATTTTGTGCAGAGGCATCCTGGCCTCAGAGGGAAAGTGTGCAGTGATCCCTGTTCATTGAGGGTATGGGGGGTTGGGGACAGACCTTTGGGAGGACGTCATTCTCTCTTTGAACGAACAGGCAGCCAAATTGTCCTCAAATTGTGCCAAGCGTCCTTTGTGTCCATTTAGATTGAGTCTAAGTGATTAATTCGTGGCACCAAGAAGCAGAAAACTTGCTCTTAGTTTTAACATATCAAATAACTCCAAACGGCTTTTGTCTCCACAGTGGGAATCTGTGTCAGCCTTCTGACAGGCTCAGTGCCAGCAAAATGCCTTGGCCCATGTGAAGGCTGGCAGGCAAGTCCTCTTCAGGGAGGGCACAGACACCGTCGAGGACCTGAGCATCACCTACAGAGGGGTCGGGGCTGCCACAGTCAGTGCACAGAAATCCTGCCAGCAGCTCCTGGGGAGGTAAGCAACAAACCCTGGACCCTGATGGTGAAGCTTGACGTCAAAAAAACAAGTGGGAAGATGGAAACTCCTATATGTAGAATCATTGCTTGTTCTTTCTGTAATTTTGCTAAATGAATCCAACCTTATTTGACTTTGATTAATTAGGTGCCGCTCTTTGAGTGAGGGATACAACAAATATGGCCCAGGACTGTGCTCAGCCCCACTGCTCTTGCGCACATCAACACTCCTGCAAACCCACACCGGCAGCATCCAAGTGGTACCTCCCACTCCCACTGCTCGGGGGCACTCTATTTCTTCCTCAGTAAAGGCAGTGTCCAGTTCATAATGGAATTGACCCTAATCGTCTATTTATTTAATGCCTGGTTCCAGCATGTTCAGGCTACTCAGTGCAGCCTCCCAGGCCCCAGTTTTCCTGAACGGCTTGTTTAGGTGATTTCTAAGTGCCTATCCAACTCATAAAATGAGACTCGGGGGTGTCTGAACCGCCACCATCCAATATCTAGCACGTGCCAGTAGTCACTGAGGCTGCCCTTCTCCAGGCGCTGGGGTGAGTTGATGCTGGATGAGGCCTGCAGGCTGCTCCTGGATGAACTCTCCCTCCCAGGCTGGGCTCCAGGTGGGAGGGTGGCATTCGAGAGGACTCTGGTGGTCAGCTGCTTCTTCAAATTCTACCTACAAGTTCTGCAGGAACAGAAGAAGCTAGTAGAACTGTTCTCTGTGCCTGTGAGTGCTCTGGCTTTTATGTGCTCCTGGCAGCGTAAGCTCCCACCTTCCCCACTACTTTTGCAAACTGTCTTGTGGGCAGCCTGTCAGTTCCCAGCCATCCCTTCTTCCGGAAGTCAGCCCTGAAGGGCTACTGCGTGAGGCTCAGGATGCCAGACTGTCTTCAGTGCACAGATGTTTACCACATGCCCTGAGCAGGGAAACATGACGGGACCCCTGCCTCCTATGTGCAATTTTTTTCTCTTTTAAAATCAACTTTATTGAGGTATAATTACATAGAACAGAATGTACCTATTTAAACTCAGAGAGTTTTGACAATTGTGTAAACTGGCCTCACCACCACCTCAAACAAGAGATAGGGTATTTCCATCACCCCAAAAAGTGCCCTTTTGCCCCTCTGCTGTCAATCCTCCCACCCCTGCCCCCAGGCAACACCCCTGATCTGCTTTGTGGCACTATAGATTAGTTTTGCCTATTCTAGAATTTTATATTCAATATGAAATGTGAAACAAAATTTTATTTTTCAAAAAATCTAAAAGGTTGGGTGGTGGTGGGATGAATTGGGAGATTGGGATTGACATGTATACACTGATGTGTATAAAATGGATGACTACTAAGAACCTGCTGTATAAGAAAATAAATAAAATTAAATTCAAAACAAAAACCTGAAAGGTTTATATGCTAATATTTAAGTAGCTTCTTTTCAGAATTTCTGATTATAAACTTCTGGAATATGTTACCAAAGCAAAATATTTTCACTCTCTTTCTCCCTCTCTCTCTCCCCCTCCCCCTCTCTCTTCTGAATCTATCTTTCCTCCCCTGACTGTGACTACAACTCTTACCCTAACTTGCACCCCTGTTCCCCAGTCACACCCCACGCCAACAGCCCAGTGTGTTCCTAAACTTTCTGGTTTTCATTCATTCAGATGAAGACCCTCACAGGACTTCCCTAGAGGTCCAGTGGTTAAGACTCCGTGCTTCCACTGCAGGGGGCCCGGGATTGATCCCTGGCTGGGGAACGAAAATCCCACAAGCTGTGCGGCGAGGCCGAAATAAAAAAAGAAAGAAAAGAAAGAAAGATGAAGACCCTCACAGACCACATTTACTAGAATAACTCCTGCTGCCATTGAATTTCTTAATCAAGACCCTTGATGTGTTTCAGTGACACCCAGAGAGCCTTCCCAGTTTTGCTGCTCTCTCAGAAAAACTGAGTTGCTGAGGAAAATAATCAGGATTTGGGCTCTTTTGTGTACAATGAACCACCCCAGCTCGTTCTAGAATGGCTTTTCCAACCCCAGATTTTCTTGTTTCTCCTCCTGCCTCTGCCCAGCTTGCTGACAGGCCCCTCTCTCCTCAGACTGGCTTGAGGATCAGATTCAAACAGTCAGTCCAGGTCTTCCTTATGTGGAAAGGGAGGGAGGGCAAAGAACATTCACAGAAGTGAATCCTGGGAGGTGATGTGGATTTGCGTCATCCAGGCTACCCGAACCTTACGGTTTCTTGGCTACTTAAGCCAAGTCACTTTCAAAGCCCAGTTTAATCAGAGACTAATCAGCTTATCTTTATTGTTTTGAATCGTCTTTCAGAACAGACACCGTTATCCTGAAATTTCAGACCGATTCCTAAGTGCTCTAGAAGACTTCCCGGTCACAGTACCCCAGGGAGTCCAAAGGTACCAGGTCAGTGAGTTTAATTTAATGGAAACCGAGAAACTAAGAGACAGCTGTAGCTGTGTGAAGAAGCAAGTGCTTCAAAGTTGTGATTTTCCCTTCTAACTTTCTAGTTTTTGCTAGCACGTTGGCCCTTTGTTCAGGTCGATCCAGGGAGAGGCTGGATCTAAGATCAGGCCTGAGCTACCGCTGGATGCCCTCAGGGCCAAACTGACCTGAAACAGTTTGACCATCTGACTAATAATTGAGAGTGTCTTCAAACTGCTGTTCTTTGGGCATTTGTTTGAGGAGCAGCTAAGCCAGGAGTAGGGGGAAGGACAGAGCAGGACAGTAGCAAGGTTCAGCCTCCAGCCCTGATTGCAAATGTTTAATCTCCAGTCGGCAAGACAAGAGCCCTGCAAGTAACTGAAGCCCCTCTTCTTGAAGGACAATTTAGAAAGTATCTATTATTATCTATTAGAGCACAGCCCCTCCTGCCACCCGATCTCCACACACAGTCCACACATAGATCTTCGCTGAGAAGAGTTCCAGAATAAACACATGCTCCCTTTACTTTTTAGTTTTTATTGGAGTACAGCTGATTTACAATGTTGTGTTAGTTCCTACAGTACAGCAAAGTGAATCAGCTATACGTATACATATATCCCCTCTTTTTTGGATTTCCTTCCCATTTAGGTCACCACAGAGCACTGAGTAGAGTTCCCTGTGCTATATACTGTAGCTTCTCATTAGTTACCTATTTTATACATAGTATCAATAGTGTATATATGTCAATCCCAGTCTCCCAATTCATCCATTTACTTATACTGCCAGTGATATTTTTGTGCACAAAAATATCACAAGGGCAGCCGAGGCACCTTAGACCAGATCTGGATAGACTCCACTGCCATGTGCCCACCATCTCCCACCAGAGGCCCTGCTCCAGCCGATAAGCAGGCTTTTGGCTTAGATTTTGGCCCCCCCATCCTCAGGAATTATAGCACTCAAGGCATCATCATCATGGTCACTTTACGTGTAAACAGGCTGATCATTGGAAAGGTAAGAAAGCAGGACAGGGAGACCCTCTGAATTCCAGAATAAAGGGGTGCGGGGTACCACTTGGGAAAAGAACATGCCAAAAGGGGAAGCCAGAGTGCCCCTTCACCTACTTCACAATTTTGCCAAAACATTAGCCCTGTCTAAAGCATTGCCGCATAACCGAAATAACAATTCCCCAGTCTAGTTACATCATTAAATTGCCACGCTCATCTGACCCACTCCACTGTTTGTTGCCTGAGGGTGACCATCTGATTTCTCAATCCTGAATCAGGAGTGTTGGTAATCGGCCAGGTCACTTCTGAAGATTAAAGTTTTCCAGGGAAACTCTTGTCTTTCTCTGTAGAGTGTGGATTCTCACCAATCCCTCCAAGATCCAGTTGGATGCCCCATCATGCACCTACCAGGCCTTAAACATGGCACAGATGAAGCCATATTTTGTGATGAGATCCCCATGCTGGATAAAGAACTTTCAATGGCTTTGGTGACCAGTACCAAAGCCCATGCAAAAATCATGTAAGTAAATGAAAAGCTTTCGAAAGGCTTTTTTAAAGCACACTTGGGGATTCCCTTGGAGGAATGTGACCATTCTCCTGAAATGTTCTAAACCCAAAGAACCTTATGGAAAGAATTTTAAAAAGGTCACCAGCCCCAGGAGGAGGAAGGGAGTGTAACTGGAAATGCCCATCATGAAAGAGAGACAAAAATCACAATTAGGGCCCTCGCTTTCATTCTAATCTCATCTCCCTGCTGCTGCCTCAAGCATGGCTCAAAGGAGTAACTCTGAGTAGGGCTAATATTCAGCTGGTGATAAAACAATGAATGAATGGTAAATGGCCACTGTCCTAAGCTTCCTAAGGACACCCCTGCCACAGCCGTACTGGTCCCTCCCTCTCCTCCCATCCCAGTAGCTATGATGTTACCCCAGGCCCAGCAGGGGGCCTCCTGGACCCTGCTCTGTGTCAGATCAGCTCTGATTGGTCAGGGCCTACGGTGAACCAGTTGTTATATATTTTGATTTTCACCCATGCTCTATCTCTCCCTCAGGTTTAGGGCCCTCAAAGCTTGCTGATTTCTACTTCTTAAATATTTCTCTTTTTTCAGATCAATTGATTTGTCCGAGGCCCTTGAACTACCTGGGGTGGTTGATGTGATAAGAGCGGAGGACATTCCAGGCACCAGTGGTACCGAAAATGACAAACTGTTGGCCGTGGATAAGGTAAGGTACAGAACGTGCCTTCCCACATGACTTTGTGCAGATAATCACCACGGTACCACCTCCAGGTGGCCTTCCGTCGCCTCCCAGCCCTCTCTGTCACTGGGGGCTAGAAGTGCCAATTCTTCCAGCTTCTCTCTACCCCTAATGCCTTTATTCAGATGGACCTACTCTTCTGGAATCAGGAAATAACATCGAGAAAAGGAAATTTATTACAGGAAAACAACAAGTCCGAGTTTTCCCACTGTGTGCTCTTGAGTCAATTTACTCTTATTTGAAGAATAAATGCTGGAATTGACATATATCAGGATAGAAAACTCTTGAAAAATCTAGAAAGGAGAGTACAAATATATAGCCAGTCTCTGTTATTTACACTGAACTCTTTCCTTTCCTGGACTAACCCTCTTCCTGCCACCTCCCACTCACCTTCACATACTCCATTTTTAATAAAGTTGCTCATGTCATCCTTGACCTTTTAATTCAAGTCTACAATCATTCATTGAGCACTTGCTTTTGGAGCCAAACTACCTTGGTTCATGGTCTCGCTCTGCCACTCACTAGCTGTGTATCATCACCTGTGAAATGGTATCGTGATACCTGTAAAATATCATTATCTGTAAAATGGGAATAATCGTAGCACCCACCTCATTGTGTTGTTGTGAGATTTAAATGAGCTGATACGTGCCAAGTGCTTACAACAGTGCTTGGCATGTGAAGGCTCTCAGTAGGTGTTGCTACTACTGTTGCATCTCAGGCTGTTTCTCTTCCAGCCATGAAACAAACCACTGTCCTTTTGGTTGAACTCCAGATGAAGAGGTTGGCTGTTATTTAGGAGCTATGTTATCTGCTCGGGCTGCCATAACAAAATATTGGGTGGGCCAAAAAGTGCCTTCAGGTTTTTAAATAAAAATAAAAGATATTTTTCATTTTCACCAAGAACTTTATTGAACAATGTATTCATCCTTCTGTTCCACTACCTTCTGCCATTTTTCAGGCAACTTCATAATTCCATCTTCCCCAAAATTTTTATCTTTTTGAGCAAAGAACTGTCCCAGGTGCCTTTTATTGTCTTCCAGGGAATTGAAATTTTTTCCATTAAGAGAATTTTGTAAAGACCGAAATAAATGGAAATCCGAAGGTGCAATGTCTGGTGCATACAGCAGATGAATCAGAACTTCCCAGCCAAGCTGTAACAGTTTTTGCCTGGTCATCAAAGAAACATGCAGTCTTGCGTTATCCTGATGGAAGATTATGCATTTTCTGTAGACTAATTCTGGACACTTTTCGTTGAGTGCCGCTTTCAGTTGGTCTACTTGGAAGCAGTACTTGTCGGAATTAATCATTTGGTTTTCCGGAAGGAGTTCATAATAGAGGACTCCCTTCCAATCCCACCATATACACAACCTCACTTTCTTTGATTGAAGACCAGCCTTTGGTGTGGTTGGTGGTGGTTCATTTCGCTTGCCCCACAATCTCTTCTGTTCCACGTTATTGTACAGTATCCACTTTTCATCACCCGTCACAATTTGTTTTAAAAACGGAACGTTTTCTTTACGTTTCAGTAGAGATTCGCATGCAGAAATACGGTCAAGAAGATTTTTTTCACTTAACAGATGTGGAACCCAAACATCAAAGCGATTCACATAACCAAGTTGGTGCAAATGATTTTCCACGCTTGACTTGGACATTTTGAGTATGTCGGCTATCTCCCGCGTTGGTATAACGTTGGTTGTTCTCAATTATTGTTTCAATTTGATCGCTATCAACTTCAAGTGGTCCACCTGTGTTGATGCTCAGCTGGACCGTGGAGCATCGTCCAGCAAGAAATCTCCAGCACGAAACTTTGCAAACCACTTTTGACACGTTCAGCCAGTCATAGCACCTTCTCCATACACTGCACAAATCTTTTTTTGCGTTTCAGTTGCGTTTTTACCTTTCTTGAAATAATAAAGCATAAGATGCCGAAAATGTTGCTCTTTTTCTTCCATCTTCAATATTAAAATGGCTACACAAAAATTCACCAATTTTGATGTCTTTTTCTAAATGCACACTGATATGACAGCTGTCACATAGAATCTAACAAAATTGTTTCAAATGAGGTTAAAGACAACTAAGCGCTACTAGAGCCATCTTACGGAAAAAACTGAACGAATCTTTTGGTCCACCCAGTACCACAGACTTGATAGCTTAAAAAAGAGAAATGTATCTTCTCACAGTTCTAGAGGCTAGAAGTCCAAGATCAAGCTGTTGGCAGGTTTCTCCTGAGGCCACTCTTCCCAGCTTGCAGATGGTCACCTTCTCCTGTGTGGCCATTTCTCTGTGTATGAGCCTCCCTGGTGTCCTTACCTCTTCTTATAAGGACACCAGTCATATTGGATTAGAGCTCCACCCTTAGGACCTCATTTCACCTTCATTACCTCTTTAAAGGCCTTATCTCCAATACAGTCACCTTGGGGGTCAGCCCCTCAACATATGAATTTTGGGGTTGTGGGGTGGGGGGAAGCACAGGAATCACATTGTACAAAAAATACTCTCCTTATCTTTAAACTCTAAAATGACTCCATGAAGGCGACACTCGCGGACGACCCTTGACAGAGGATGCAACCGATTCAGGTCACAGCCAATCTCACATCCACTCTGGGGCTTACATTCACTGAGTAAAATGGCCAGTAGTAGAAGCATCTGTATGATTTTAATTAATTTTTAAATTAAAATTTAAAAGAAATATTTTTTAGCCAAGCACATGTAGTCACATGTGGTTATTATTGGTCAACAATGATAACTAAAACACCAGCCATTGGTAAGTTTGCACTAACAGTACTTCTACCCAGAATTTTCCACCTGCTTCATGTATGTACTTTCCGCAGGTACTCTGCATGGGCCAGATCATCTGTGCTGTGGTTGCAGAGACAGATGTACAGGCAAAGCACGCAAAAAGATAAAGGTAACCTGTGAAGAACTGGAGCCCATAATCTTCACCATTGAGGTAAGCAGACTGCCTGATCTCTCCGGTAAGCTTGTAGAATCAAAAGTTCCTTTGCAAACTTCTTAATGCGAGACTAATTCAGGGCTCTACTTTTTTTTTTGTCACTGGCTTGCTCTGGAAAAATCAGCTTGCTCTGGAAGATATTACTTAAATGAATTAAAATTAGCTTTGGCTCCAAGAAACAGGAAAAAAATAGAAGTTTCTTTCTCTCTCACATTCAGAAAATCTAGAAATGGCCAGTCCCGGGCTTATATGTGTTTCTAAGTGTCAAGGGTCTGGCCTTCTTGTATATAGTTGCTCCGTCCTGCGTGGTTTCCATTCTCCAGATCACGCTTTGGGCCACAATGGCTACTGAACTCTGGCTATTGAGTCCACATTTCAGTCAGCAGAGAGAATGAGGTGATGACGAAGAGCATATCCCCTCCCCTTAAGGACACTTCCAGAAGCTGCACATAACCTTCCTACCTCTCCTTGGGTAGAACCTGGTCACATGCCACACCAACATACCTAGAAAGGGGATCTGGGAAATGTAGACTGTATTCTAGGTGGCCAGGTATTCACTAGAAATTGGGGATTCTATTACTTGAAAATAGTGAGAATGGATATTGGGAAAAATAATCTTTTCAAGGTAGAGCCCAAAAGCAGTGGGACTTTCATGATGAAATTCCACAGAAATTTCCACTCTCATTTCTGGGTCTAGATGATGGAATGAAAATGCTACTTCCAGCAAAAATAATGAATTTAGATTAGAAAAGTGAGATGTGGACAGGGGTTTGCATGTTCTAATTCAATGAAAGTTGAGAAAAGCTTATTTCTTTTTTTGCTTGTGAAAGAAAATAAAATTTTTTCAAAGGCCCTAGTGAACCATTTGAACATTTTTAAAATGTGCCTAAAAGGTACAACTTACTCAATATTCAAAGTGTTAAAGAGGTCATGTTTCTTGTTCTTTCTAAACCAAATCAACTCTGTTCCAAATTCCCATTTCATCAAGTTTGCAAGAAGTCCAAGCCATTGTTCTTGGCTCACCCCGCTTCCTAGGGTTGTACTAGGATCCTAACAAGGGTTTTTTGAAATTTTAATTCCAATCCCATTTCCTCAAGGGGGAAATGGTACCCAAAGGACACACTCATGAAATATCTGGGGACTTGGAACGTTTAGAGATCTAGAGTTCCCTCCGATTAGGACTGTCCACCATCAGCAAAAAAATTCTTTTGCGAAAAAAGTAGGTCGGCCTTCCCTGGTGGCGCAGTGGTTAAGAATCCGCCTGCCAACGCAAGGGACACGGGTTTGATCCCTGGTCTGGGAAGATCCCACATGCCACGGAGCAACTAAGCCCATACGCCACAACTATTAAGCCTGCGCTCTAGAGCCCAAGAGCCACAACTGAAGCCTGCACACCTAGAGCCCATGCTCCGCAACAAGAGAAAAGCCACCGCAATGAGAAGCCCATGCACCGCAACGAAGAGTAGCCTCCGCTCGCTGCAACTAGAGAAAGCCCCTGTGCAGCAACGAAGACCCAACACAGCCAAAAAATAAATAAATAAAATAAAATAAATTTTTTAAAATCCTTTTATGAAGAATAGCAGGTAGGACTTCCATGGTGGCGCAGTGGTTAAGAATCCACGTGCCAATGCAGGGGACAAGGGTTTGATCCCTAGTCTGGGAAGATCCCACATGCGTGGAACAACTAAGCCCATGCGCCACAACTACTGAGCCTGCGCTCTAGAGCCCGTGAGCCACAACTACTGAGCCCGCACGCCACAACTACTGAAGCCTGTGCGCCTAGAGCCTCTGCTCCACAATAAGAGAAGCCACCACAATGAGAAGCCCACGTACCGCAACGAAGAGTAGGCCCCGCTCGCCACAACTAGAGAAAGCCCACATGCAGCAACAGAGACCCAACACAGCCAAAAATAAGTAAATAAAATAAAAAATAAATAAATTTAAAAAAAAGAAAAGTAGCTAAAAGAACAGTCATATATACCAATACTCATTAATCCATTCATTCATTAACGTGACTATATATATGAGAGGCAGTATAGGGTACTAGTTAAAAGCACAGGTTCTAAAACCAGGGCTTCCCTGCTGGCGCAGTGGTTGGGAGTCGGGGACGTGGGTTCGTGCCCCGGTCCGGGAGGATCCCACATGCTGCGAAGCGGCTGGGCCCGTGAGCCATGGCCGCTGAGCCTGTGCGTCTGGAGCCTGTGCTCCGCAACGGGAGAGTCCACAGCAGTGAGAGGCCAGCGTACCGCAAAATAATAATAATAATAATAAATAAAACCAAACTGCCAAGTTTGAATCCTGGCTACACCACTTCCTAACTGTGTGACCTTGGGCAAGTTTCTTAACCTGTCTGTGCCATGGTTTCCTCATTTGTAAAATGAAAATAATAATAATAATACCTACTTCATCGAGTTGTTGTAAGACTAAATGAGTTACTGTGTGCAAAGCACTTAGAACAGTGCCTGGCACATGTTGATAGTTAGTACTTGATAAATATAGCATATATTATAATAAGATTATACTACCCTAGGACACATTTATGGGACGGCAATAAACATACTTCCACATGTACTACGGTGACATATTGAGATCTTGGTTTAGCAAAAAATGAAAATTTCAACTATATTCTTCATTTTCTGCTGCTTTGAGAAATCCAGTATTCATTATTAGGCAAGATGCTTCTGAAAACTAAGCCCAGGCTTGAAAGCTGCTTCTATCACTTATTTGAAGCGTGACTTTGAGCAAGTTATTTTAACCTCCTTAAGCCCAGTTTCTTCATCTGGAAAATGAAGAGAATAATAGAATTCATGTGAGAATACATGTAAATACACTGTATATTGTACAGTGTTTGACACAAAACATGCACTCAATAAATATTAGCTGCTTTCATTATTCCCATTATCATCATTAGCAAGAAAGGCAATGGACATAAGGCCATTGGCAAGTGAGAATGCAGGAGTCAGGTGCCATTGTCAAGTGTGGAAAACACCTGGATCTAAAGGTTAAGCAAGGATCAGCTGTCCTAGGTCAATCCATAGAACCACAGGACAGGATGGCTTCCAGTCTTCATGTGTGAGTCAGTTCATGTAACTGTCCAAAAAACACCCCTAGAGCAAAGGGCTAGAAAGGCCCTTATGAAATATGCCAAATACAAAAAGAAATGAATGAACTGCATACTGTGTCTGTTGGGCTTTCTTGCCCAAGAGCTGTGTTAGGACTTTAGTCCTCCCCCATTAACATGGTCTCCATCCTATATGTGAGCTCCCTAAGTCTGACACGAGTATTTTTCTTCCAGAAGAGGGGAAAAAGGGAGGGCCCTGAGCCTCACTCTTACTGCATTTGGAGGTATCACTTGTTCCCTGGAGATCTACACTGAAAATGAGAAATGAGTAGTTATCATCCCGGACCATCATGGTGTCCCCAGATCTCAACTCTAAATGTTTCTCTAATCCTTGTTGGTTTTCTCTGCCATTTAGAAGTTATTTCCTCTGACATCTCATCTCTGCGGGGAGTCTGCTACTCTAGTATGTGCTCCCTTGCTTGCCTGACTCCTTTGTGTGTCTTAGCAGATGGCGATTTTCGGGAGTTTACTGGTTTTTGAGTAAGAACAAATTGCCATTGGAAGAAAACAGTCAGAAGAATTAGCTCTGGGCTTCCCTGGTGGCGCAGTGGTTGAGAATCCGCCTGCCGATGCAGAGGACACAGGTTCGTGCCCCGGTCCGGGAAGATCCCACATGCCGCGGAGCGGCTGGGCCCGTGAGCCATGGCCACTGAGCCTGCGCGTCCAGAGCCTGTGCTCCGCAGCGGGAGAGGCCACAACAGTGAGAGGCCCGCGTACCGCAAAAAAAAAAAAAAAAAAAGAATTAGCTCTTTTTCTTCCTGTCACTCAGGATGCCATAAAACACAACTCATTCCTGTGCCCTGAAAAAAAAACTTGAACAAGGAAACATTGAGGAGGCATTTGAAAAAGTCGATCAAATTGTTGAAGTGACTCAGGATGTTTCACAGAATCTTTGCGCAACGTTCTTCTGACGCAGACATTGAGAACATGTGATTTCCTCTCAGAAAGACCAGCTTCTAAAGTCTTGGCGTTTTGCCAAAGTTCTCTTTTCTCGCTTCCTTTCAAATTGACTTATGTGTTGCTTTGGGGGGTGGGGGGTAGAAAGCAATAGAATAAACAGAAGAAAAATTCCTAAGACTTTGATTAGTCAAGGACAGAGTGAAGAAGTGAAGCAGACACTTTCAACTTGTTATCCAGAACCTCAGTCTCTGAAACAGATGGCCTCAGTTGTCACAGGACAAACACCTGATCCATCAATGCCTTGGTCAGGACAAATCCAGCTGGCCAGTGCACGTCTCACCTGCTTTTGAATTCCCCAACCAGCATACAACTTCAGGCATTTCCCTGTGCTTACCCTTAACAGGAGAAATCCGTGTTGGAGGACAGGAACAGTTTTACATGGAAACACAGCGAGTGCTTGTTATTCCAAAGACAGAGGACAAAGAACTGGACATTTATGTGTCAACACAAGATCCAGCCCACGTGCAGGTGAGGTCCAGGATCACCCCCAGCTTCCTAATTGTGTCATGGCCTTCCACCTCCACAGTCTCACAGCTGGCCACCATTTTACCTGCAGAATCTTAGAATCCAAGTATTGGACATCAGCAGAGCAGCTAAGACCCCAGACCCTTTTCTGATATTATCTGGTCTTGTCAAGTAAATGAAAGAACTGCCACAGCCATTTTCAGCTTGAGGTGTACATTCATGGACTTCGTGCTTAAATGTGATTGTGACTGGATGACAACACTTGATTATTTCCGTACTTGATTTTTCCCTAAAATAATCACTACAGGTAACCTTTGGAGTAAACACATCACTTCATAGCACATTTTCATTTCCCCAGTCATAAAGTGCTCCAGGTTTTAGCTGCAAACATATCTTCTTTAGTAAATTGTCAGGTGTTCACTAGCTTTCACCTTGCTGGGACTTTAGGGATAGGTGTTTGTCTAAGATTCAGGTTCTGACAGGAATCCAGGACAGTTTCCCTTTAGGAAAGTACCATTTTTCTGCTGGAAAGTCTGCTGGAGACTAACAATGTTTATAGACTCAGTAGAGCTCTGAAAGACAGATTCAGACTATCTCAGTTGTTTCTTCCTTTGTTTTTTACTGACAGTAGATGTCGATGAATTTTGCTGTGCTGTTTCAGGAAGCAAAAACCTTCTTTACCATTTCAATCTTGTAAATCTTTCCCGTTATCTACCTTTTACAGAAAACAGTGTCCTCTACTTTAAACATCCCATCAACAGAATCACCTGTCATGTAAAACGAGTGGGTGGAGGTTTAGGCGGGAAGGTAGGAGGACCAGCCGTATCAGGGCTATTGCAGCTGTGGGCACTACCAGGTGAGTGCGCTTGGGGGCACGGGAGGGCGTAAAATGCACACAGCTGAGAGCAAATCAGTGGCCTGAGAGTCACTTGGGCTGCTGTCAGAACCACCTGAGTGTCCTTGGGCAACTCAGCCTCCTGTCCCTTTTTCTTTATAATTGTAGATAACACGTACCCTCCTAGAGTTATTGGAAAAGTCAAGTGCACATAGAACTTTGAATAGGCTAATTTGCTCTATAAAGGAAAAGTGGTATTATTTGTTGAACACCTCCAGAGCTGACGCGGCCCCGTCCCCGAGCTTCAGGGAAGGTGACCCACTTAGGGGTAGGGCAAGTCACCTGCCCAAGTGGAGTGTCAAGGGGGAAGGCTGCTCCCCAACTTTTCCTTCCTACCGTCAGCTGAAGACAGTGGGATGAGGAAAAAAAGGCTCCCACCCTCTCCCTCACTGCTCCTGAGAAGGGCTTGCTCTTCAATGTGTGCTCAATTGACACATGACAACCTCAAAGAGAGCTCCTGGGCTGACCTCAACCGGAAGTGTTGCTCTTTCACTGTTCATGCTGTTCATGGCGCTGGCTTTTCTATTTCTCATTCATTTTTTTTAACATCTTTATTGGAGTATAATTGCTTTACAATGGTTATTCCTCGTTCATTTTTTATGGCTGTTTTTTGTTTTGTTTTGTTACTATGTCAAAGCCCGAATCAGCCTGCAAATTTCAAAGGTCCTGCTTCCTTTGACAACTTCCATGTAGTTCAAGGGTCCCAAAGCACTCAGATATGTGTCTCGTTTTGCAATGACAGGTGGGGAAAAGGTGGGATCTGAAATCCATCCCCAGTGTTTTCCATAATGAAACTCTTTGTATTCACACCCAACAAGGAGTCAGCAAGGCATAATTAATTCATCGTATTCCCACCAAGCTTTGTGCATTTAAGACTTCTCAAACATGACTGCACATCAGAATCATCTGGGAGCATCTAAATCCTAGTACCTAGGCTTCTCCATGTTGACCCAGGCATCAGTCTATTTTAAAACTTCCCCAGGTATTCCACTGTGCAGCCAAGTGTGGGAACCAGTGCCTTAAGCTACAACACCTGCCATGCACTAAGTGGTCCCCAGAGCAGTGTTCCCAAACTGCTGATAATAAGAGTCTCCTGGGCTCATAGAAATTCTTGCCTCCCCATCCCAGACCCACTGAATCAGAATCACCAGGGGATGGATGTGGAAACTGCACATTTAACTGATACTCCAGGTGGTCCTCATCATTAAAGAGGACCATAAAACCCTGTGGTAGAGTCGTGGTTTTCCACATGTACCTGAAGACACCTGCATCAGAATCACTGAGGAAAATGCAGATTCTAGGGCTCCTCCCAACCTATCGAATCAGAGTCCTAGTGCTAAGGCTCAGGAATCTGCATTTCACCAGCACTCCAGATGATTCATCTGCACTTCGAAGTCTGGGAACCTCTGCCCTAGAGAAACAGAAAGCCTGGACGTCCTCACTACCCAAGGGCCCAACTTAGCTAACATAGTAGCATTCATAGCTGAAAATGAAGATTCTAATCCAGACTTCCTAGGCCGTGTGTTTGGCCTTGTTTTTCCAGTTGTGTTGTTAAGTTTGATCTACCTGTTCACACTCTTTGGCCTCTGTAACTAGTGGCGGGGATATGCAAAATGGTTGGATCGAGGTGAGGGTCAAATTTGAAGCCATGAGAACACAAGTTAACTGACATGTGACATTAATCTCCTTTGGCTAGTTCGTCAAACAATGACTTCTAGAACACAGAGATAATAGTAATTTAGCCATACATCAATTCATATCAGTGCCTAGCATATCATATGCACTCAGTGAATGTATATAAGTGACGGGTGGGTGGTTAAATAAATGGTTGGATATATAGGTGGAAGGGTGGATGGTGGATGGATGGGTAGAAAGGTGGATAGATGGATGGGTGGGTAAATAGTTAAATGAGGGGATGGATAAATAGGTGGGCGGATGGTAGATGGGTGGATGGATGGATGGATGGGTGGGTGGGATGGATGAAGAATCTAAGATTTGTTTCTTTAGAACTGGTCACTCCATTCGTCTTGTTCTTGATTGTGAAGATGATATGTTAATAACTGAGAGAAGACACCCATTATTTGGAAAATATAAAGTAAGTATTAAAGATGAAAATATTAAAGTGCCTCATTTTATTTGAATGGTTTATCCTTTTCTATTATTTTGATTTTGCCAAATTCTAAAAACAATCATCTTAGTACCTACAATATTAAAATGGGTGCTGTGTGTTTGAATACTCGTAATAACATTTTATGAGGAACTTTTAGTAAATTTGTTGTAAAATTATGAAGAAGCTAAATGATAAAAATAATTTCCAATAATTATTAAAAATACACTATTGAAGGAATGGGATTTATGTTAGTGGTTCCTCAAAGACAAAAAAAAAAAAAAAGAAAGAAACTACAGACATTGTGGTACCAAAACTTCTTGACTATAAAAATATTATTTTGCAGTAGAAACTGTTTGGAAACCATTTGACCTTTTTAACTGCAAAATTATTTTTTACAAGTGTTTCCACCAAATGGTTATGAAAGCACCACAAAAGCTTTTTGCAAACAGGAAAAAAGAATAAACTAACTAGTGAAATAACTTAAATTGTCTCAAACCACATTCATTGCATTTTTATGCAACTATAGCATAAACACTATTAAAAATAACTGCTGGGATCTGGTTGACAACAATACTACTTTTCAAATTTGTGATTCAGTGTTAGGACAGTTCTAATGTAATGTTTCTATATCAAACATGCTTCATCTGGGAATTGCTTATAGCATACACATAGCTAGATTTTCTGTGTGATTTTGTCATTTGGTAATTTTGACAAATGCTAGGCTGAAGTTTTCATGAAGAAAGGTTTGCTAAGCAAAATAGTACCATAAATGAGGGAGCAGAGAGATTCTTAAGCTGTTCGATATAAACCTTTCAAGAATTTTGGAATTGGAGGCTTCCGGGAAGATGGCGGAAGAGTAAGACGCGGGGATCACCTTCCTCCCCACAGATACACCAGAAATACATCTACACGTGGAACAACTCCTACAGAACACCTACTGAACGCTGGCAGAAGACCTCAGACCTCCCAAAAGGCAAGAAACCTCCCACTACGTGGGTAGGGCAAAACAAAAAAGAATAAACAGAGACAAAAGGTTAGGGACGGGACGTGCACCAGTGGGAGGGAGCTGTGAAGGAGGAAAGATTTCCACACACTAGGAAGCCCCTTCGCGGGTGGAGACGGCGGGTGGCGGAGTGGGGATGCTTCGGAGCCGCGGAGGAGAGCGCAGCAACAGGGGTGCGGAGGGCAAAGCGGAGAGATTCCCGCACAGAGGATCGGCACCGACAGGCACTCACCAACCTGAGAGGCTTGTCTGCTCACCCGCCAGGGCGGGCGGGGCTGGGAGCTGAGGCTTGGGCTTCGGTCGGAGCGCCGGGAGAGGACTGGGGTTGGCGGCGTGAACACAGCCTGCAGGGGGTAGTGCGCCACGGCTAGCCGGGAGGGAGTCCGGGGAAAAGTCTGGACCTGCCGAAGAGACAAGAGACTTTTTCTTCCCTTTGTTTCCTGGTGCGCGAGGAGAGGGGATTAAGAGCGCTGCTTAAAGGAGCTCCAGAGACGGGCGCGAGCCGCGGCTAAAAGCACGGACCCCGCCGCCACCAAGAAGCCTGTGTGTGAGCACAGGTTACTATCCACACCTACCTTCTGGGGAGCCTGTGCAGCCCGCCACTGCCAGGGGCCCGGGATCCAGGGACAACCCCCCCGGGAGAACGCACGGCGCGCCTCAGGCTGGTGCAACGTCATGACGGCCTCTGCCGCTGCAGGCTCGCCCCCCCTCCGTGCCCCTCCCTCCCCCGCGGCCTGAGTGAGCCAGAGCCTCCAATCAGCTGCTCCTTTAACTCCGCCCTGTCTGAGCGAAGAACACACGCCCTCTGGCAACCTACACGCAGAGGCGGGGCCAAATCCAAAACTGAGCCCCTAGGAGCTGTGAGAGTAAAGAAGAGAAAGGGAAATCTCTCCCAGCAGCCTCAGAAGCAGCGGATTAAAGCTCCACAATCAACTTGATGTACCCTGCATCTGTGGAATACCTGGATAGACAAGGAATCATCCCAAATTGAGGAGGTGGACTTTGCGAGCAAGATTTATGATTTTTTCCCCTTTTCCTCTTTTTGTGAGTGTGTATGTGTATGCTTCTGTGTGAGATTTTGTCTGTATAGCTTCGCTTCCACCATTTGTCCTAGGGTTCTATCCATCCGTTTTTTTTTTCTTAATAATTATTTTAATAACTTTATTTTATTTTATCTTATTTTATTTTACTTTTTCTTTTTCTCCTTCCTTCCCTCCTTCCTTCCTTCCTCCCTCCCTCCCTCCCTCCCTCCTTTCTTTCTTTCTTTCTTTCCTTCTACTAATTCTTTCTTTCTACTTTTTCTCCCTTTTATTCTGAGCCGTGTGGATGAAAGGCTCTTGGTGCTACAGCCAGGAGTCAGTGCTGTGCCTCTGAGGTGGGAGAGCCAACTTCACAACACTGGTCCACAAGAGACCTCCCAGCTCCACATAATATCAAATGGCGAAAATCTCCCAGAGATCTCCATCTCAACACCAGCAGCCAGCTTCACTCAACGACCAGGAAGCAACAGTGCTGGACACCCTATGCCAAACAACTAGCAAGACAGGAACACAACCCCACCTATTAACAGAGAGGCTTCCTAAAATCATAGTAAGGCCACAGACACCCCAAAACACACCACCAGACGTGGACCTGCCCACCAGAAAGACAAGATCCAGCCTCATCCACCAGAACACAGGCACTAGTCCCCTCCACCAGGAAGCCTACACAACCCACTGAACCAACCTTAGCCACTGGGGACAGACACCAAAAACAACGGGAACTACAAACCTGCAGCCTGCAAAAAGGACACCCCAAGCACAGTAAGATAAGCAAAATGAGAAGACAGAAAAACACACAGCAGTTGAAAGAGCAAGATAAAAACCCACCAGACCTAACAAATGAAGAGGAAATAGGCAGTCTACCTGAAAAAGAATTCAGAATAATGATAGTAAAGATGATCCAAAATCTTGGAAATAGAATAGACAAAATGCAAGAAACATTTAACAAGGACCTAGAAGAACTAAAGATGAAACAAGCAACGATGAACAACACAATAAATGAAATTAAAAATACTCTAGATGGGATCAATAGCACAATAACTGAGGCAGAAGAACGGATAAGTGACCTGGAAGATAAAATAGTCGAAATAACTACTGCAGAGCAGAATAAAGAAAAAAGAAGGAAAAGACTGAGGACAGTCTCAGAGACCTCTGGGACAACATTAAACGCACCAACATTCGAATTATAGGGGTTCCAGAAGAAGAAGAGAAAAAAAAAGGGACTGAGAAAATATTTGAAGAGATTATAGTTGAAAACTTCCCTAATATGGGAAAGGAAATAGTTAATCAAGTCCAGGAAGCACAGAGAATCCCATACAGGATAAATCCAAGGAGAAATACGCCAGACACATATTAATCAAACTGTCAAAAATTAAATACAAAGAAAACATATTAAAAGCAGCAAGGGAAAAACAACAAATAACACACAAGGGAATCCCCATAAGATTAACCGCTGATCTTTCAGCAGAAACTCTGCAAGCCAGAAGGAACTGGCAGGACATATTTAAAGTGATGAAGGAGAAAAACCTGCAACCAAGATTACTCTACCCAGCAAGGATCTCATTCAGATTCAATAGAGAAATTAAAACCTTTACAGACAAGCAAAAGCTGAGAGAGTTCAGCACCACCAAACCAGCTTTACAACAAATTCTAAAGGGACTTCTCTAGGCAAGAAACACAAGAGAAGGAAAAGACCTACAAAAACAAACCCAAAACAATTAAGAAAATGGGAATAGGAACATACATATCGATAATTACCTTAAATGTAAATGGAATAAATGCTCGCACCAAAAGACACAGATAGGCTGAATGGATACAAAAACAAGACCCATATATATGCTGTCTACAAGAGACCCACTTCAGACCTAGAGACTGAAAGTAAGGGGATCGAAAAAGATATTCCATGCAAATGGAAACCAAAAGAAAACTGGAGTAGCAATACTCATATCAGACAAAATAGACTTTAAAATAAAGACTATTAGAAGAGACAAAGAAGGACACTACATAATGATCAAGGGATCGATCCAAGAAGAAGATATAACAATTGTTAATATTTATGCACCCAACATAGGAGCACCTCAATACATAAGGCAAATACTAACAGCCATAAAAGGGGAAATCGACAGTAACACATTCATAGTAGGGGACTTTAACACCCCACTTTCACCAATGGACAGATCATCCAAAATGAAAATAAATAAGGAAACACAAGTTTTCAATGATACATTAAACAAGATGGACTTAATTGATATTTATAGGACATTCCATCCAAAAACAACAGAATACACATTTTTCTCAAGTGCTCGTGGAACATTCTCCAGGATAGATCATATCTTGGGTCACAAATCAAGCCTTGGTAAATTTAAGAAAATTGAAATTGTATCAAGTATCTTTTCCGACCACAACGCTATGAGACTAGATATCAATTACAGGAAAAGATCTGTAAAAACTATAAACACATGGAGGCTAAACAATACACTACTTAGTAACGAAGTGATCACTGAAGATATCAAAGAGGAAGTGAAAAAATACCTAGAAACAAATGACAATGGAGACACGACGACCCAAAACCTATGGGATGCAGCAAGAGCAGTTCTAAGAGGAAGTTTATAGCAATACAATCCTACCTTAAGAAACAAGAAACATCTCAAATAAACAACCTAACCTTGCACCTAAAGCAATTAGAGAAAGAAGAACAAAAAAACCCCGAAGTTAGCAGAAGGAAAGAAATCATAAAAATCAGATCAGAAATAAATGAAAAAGAAATGAAGGAAACAATAGCAAAGATCAATAAAACTAAAACCTGGTTCTTAGAGAAGATAAACAAAATTGATAAACCATTAGCCAGACTCATCAAGAAAAAAAGGGAGAAGACTCAAATCAATAGAAATGAAAAAGGAGAAGTAACAACTGACACTACCGAAATACAAAAGATCATGAGAGATTACTATAAGCAACTCTATGCCAATAAAATGGACAACCTAGAAGAAATGGACAAATTCTTAGAAATGCACAACCTGCCAAGACTGAATCAGGAAGAAATAGAAAATATGAACAGACCAATCACAAGCACTGAAATTGAAACTGTAATTAAAAATCTTCCAACAGGTCTTCCCTGGTGGCGCAGTGGTTGAGAGTCCGCCTGCAGATGCAGGGGACACGGGTTCGTGCCCCGGTCTGGGAGGATCCCACGTGCCACGGAGTGGCTGGGCCCGTGGGCCCTGGCTGCTGAGCCTGCGCATCCGGAGCCTGTGCTCCGCAACGGGAGAGGCCACAGTGGTGGGAGGCCTGCGTACTGCAAAAAATATATATATATATATCTTCCAACAAACAAAAGCCCAGGACCAGATGGCTTCACAGGCGAATTCTATCAAACATTTAGAGAAGAGCTAACACCTATCCTTCTCAAACTCTTCCAAAATATAACAGACGGAGGAACACTCCCAACTCATTCTACGAGGCCACCATCACCTTGATACCAAAACCGGACAAGGATGTCACAAAGAAAGAAAACTACAGGCCAATATCACTGATGAACACAGATGCAAAAATCCTCAACAAAATACTAGCAAACAGAATCCAACAGCACATTAAAAGGATCATACACCATGATCAAGTGGGGTTCATTCCAGGAATGCAGAGATTCTTCAATATACACAAATCAATCAACGTGATACACCATATTAACAAATTGAAGGAGAAAAATCATATGATCATCTCAATAGATGCAGAGAAAAGCTTTCGACAAAATTCAACACCCATTTATGATAAAAACCCTGCAGAAAGTAGGCATAGAGGAACTTTCCTCAACATAATAAAGGCCATATATGACAAACCCACAGCCAACATCATCCTCAATGGTGAAAAACTGAAAGCATTTCCACTAAGATCAGGAACAAGACAAGGTTGCCCACTCTCACCACTCTTATTCAATATAGTTTTGGAAGTTTTAGCCACAGCAATCAGAGAAGAAAAGGAAATAAAAGGAATCCAAATCGGAAAAGAAGAATTAAAGCTGTCACTGTTTGCAGATGATATGATACTATACATAGAGAATCCTAAAGATGCTACCAGAAAACTACTAGAGCTAACCAATGAATTTGGTAAAGTAGCAGGACACAAAATTAATGCACAGAAATCTCTGGCATTCCTATACACTAATGATGAAAAATCTAAAAGAGAAATTAAGGAAACACTCCCATTGCAACAAAAAGAATAAAATACCTAGGAATAAACCTACCTAAGGAGACAAAAGACCTGTATGCAGAAAATTATAAGACACTGATGAAAGAAATTAAAGACGATACAAATAGATGGAGAGATATACCATGTTCTTGGATTGGAAGAATCAACATTGTGAAAATGACTCTACTACCCAAAGCAATCTACAGATTCAATGCAATCCCTATCAAACTACCACTGGCATTTTTCACAGAACAAGAACAAAAAATTTCACAATTTGTATGGAAACACAAAAGACCCCGAATAGCCAAAGCAATCTTGAGAACGAAAAATGGAGCTGGTGGAATCAGGCTCCCTGACTTCAGACTATACTACAAAGCTACAGTAATCAAGACAGTATGGTACTGGCACAAAAACAGAAAGATAGATCAATGGAACAGGATAGAAAGCCCAGAGATAAACCCACACCCATATGGTAACCTTATCTTTGATAAAGGAGGCAGGAATGTACAGTGAAGAAAGGACAGCCTCTTTAATAAGTGATGCTGGGAAAACTGGACAAGTACATGTAAAAGTATGAGATTAGATGACTCCCTAACACTATACACAAAAATAAGCTCAAAATGGATTAAAGACCTAAATGTAAGGCCAGAAACTATCAAACTCTTAGAGGAAAACATAGGCAGAACACTCTATGACATAAATCACAGCAAGATCCTTTTTGACCCACCTCCTAGAGAAATGGAAATAAAAACAAAAATAAACAAATGGGACCTAATGAAACTTAAAACCTTTTGCACAGCAAAGAAAAACATAAAGAAGACCAAAAGACAACCCTCAGAATGGGAGAAAATATTTGCAAATGAAGCAACTGACAAAGGATTCATCTCCAAAATTTACAAGCAGCTCATGCAGCTCAATAACAAAAAAACAAACAACCCAATCCAAAAATGGGCAGAAGACCTAAATAGACATTTCTCCAAAGAAGATATACAGACTGCCAACAAACACATGAAAGAATGCTCAACATCATTAATCATGAGAGAAATGCAAATCAAAACTACAATGAGATATCATCTCACACCAGTCAGAATGGCCATCATCAAAAAATCTAGAAACAATGAATGCTGGAGAGGGTGTGGAGAAAAGGGAACACTCTTGCACTGCTGGTGGGAATGTGAATTGGTACAGCCACTATGGAGAACAGTATGGAGGTTCCTTAAAAAACTACAAATAGAACTACCATATGACCCAGCAATCCCACTACTGGGCATATACCCTGAGAAAACCATAATTCAAAAAGAGTCATGTACCAAAATGTTCATTGCAGCTCTATTTACAATAGCCCAGAGATGGAAACAACCTAAGTGTCCATCATCGGATGAATGGATAAAGAAGATGTGGCACATATATACAATGGAATATTACTCAGCCATAAAAAGAAACGAAATTGAGCTATTTGCAATGAGGTGGATAGACCTAGAGTCTGTCATACAGAGTGAAGTAAGTCAGAAAGAGAAAGACAAATACCATATGCTAACACATATATATGGAATTTAAGAAAAAAAATGTCATGAAGAACCTGGGGTAAGACAGGAATAAAGACAAAGACCTACTAGAGAATGGACTTGAGGATATGGGGAGGGGGAAGTGTAAGCTGTGACAAAGTGAGAGAGAGGCATGGACATATATACACTACCAAACGTAAGGTAGATAGCTAGTAGGAAGCAGCCGCATAGCACAGGGAGATCAGCTCGGTGCTTTGTGACCACATAGAGGGGTGGGATAGGGAGGGTGGGAGGGAGGGAGATGCAAGAGGGAAGAGATATGGAAACATATGTATATGTATAACTGATTCACTTTGTTATGAAGCAGAAACTAACACATCATTGTATTGCAATTATACTCCAATAAAGATGTAAAAAAAAAAAAAAGAATAGTGGAGGTTTTGGTGAAAGGCAATTGAGAGGAGATTAAAAAAATTTAAAAAATAAAAAGAATTTTGGAATTACCATAAATTCTAAATTTGTACATTTTGCTCCATTTCATAACTTCTCTGATTTACTATCCAGCAGTTCCCTTGGAGTAGATGATAACCAAATAGGCAAATGGTTCCATCAATGTATTTATCCCTGATTTCAGAAAGGCAAAGGGACCAAGGCCAATTCTTTTTTAGTAGAACTACACTAGGGAGTGGGAATTTTTCTTTTCAACCTGGGCTGTGCAGACAAAATGATCCAGGTTGGCGGGAAGGGAGTGGCAACTTGAGAAAAATGCAAGCTGTCCGGTACTAACAGCAACACGAGCTCACATTTGTTACATGCTTCATCAGTGACAAAGTGCTTCACTAGCTCAGTAAGATGAGAGCAGTCATTCCCATGTCTGTTCCCCGACCTCAGAGGCTTTCCTGTAAAAAGATGCACTGTGATTCATTCCAATGCACTCTGGAATCCCAGAGACTTTTCCACAAGGGGGAAAACCACAGACTAAATTAGAAGGAAAACCAGTAAAAAGTGAAGGAAAATCTTCCAAGAACAAGGAAGAAGAGGGTAGCAATTATATGCTGGGAGACAAGCAAGAACTTTAGAATTCCATACTGACTGTGAAGCCAGAAAATTACACGTTGAAAGGAAAGGGCTCAGCAAAATTCAGGTCAGAGGAGGTCTTTGTCAGCCAAGCACTGAAAAACAAGAGAATGTCCAGACGTGGTCCACCACAGAGCAAACGGGGGTGGTCTGTCTTCAGTCCTGCCCATGGAGGAGCTGGGCTGCAGCTCAAACTTAGCATTAAATTCGAAACATTGTAAAATGTCCATCATGTGGTGACAGGTGGGATTCATGAACAACGGGCGAATCAAAGCTCTAGACATTGAGTGCTTCATTAATGGAGGGTGCACACTGGATGACTTGGAGCAGGTATGTGCATCAGAAACCGGCACCATCCTGCTTGTGAACAGAATGTAGAATTTCTTTCTTTTTTATTTATTTATTTATTTTGGCTGCATTGGGTCCTCGTTCCTGTGTGCAGGCTTTCTCTAGTTGTGGCGAGCGGGGACTACTCTTCATTGTGGTGCGTGGGCTTCTCATCGTGGTGGCTTCTCTTGTTATGGAGCATGGGCTCTACGCACGCAGGCTTCAGTAGTTGTGGCACGCAGGCTCAGTAGTTGTGGCTCGCAGGCTCTAGAGCACAGGCTCAGTAGTTGTGGCACATGGGCTTAGTTGCTCTGTGGCATGTGGGATCTTCCCGGACCAGGGCTCGAACCCGTGTCCCCTGCATTGGCAGGTGGATTCTTAACCACTGTGCCACCAGGGAAGCCCTAGAATTTCTATGAGTCTTTGTGGAGCACTTTCTTCAAGTACTTACCTAGTTCCGCAAGAGGTTCAACTCTGTATTTGACTTTTAGAGGAGAGAAAAAAAATGTCCAGTATTATGTGAATATTTCCTTTTACTTTAGGTAGTAGAATTTCTTATACTGAAGCTGAAAAATGCATATATAAAATCCCCAACCTCAGGTTCCAGGGCCATGCGTGCCTGACAAATTTACCATCTGACGTGGCCTTTCGCAGATTTGGCTTCCCACAAGGAACCCTGGTAACAGAATCTTGCATCACAGCTGTGGCAGCCAAATGTGGCCTTCTGCCAGAAGAGGTAAGATTGTAATCGAAGTCATAACCAAGGTTGCTGAAGAGTCAGATGAGGTGTGAAACCAGCTACTCAAGGAAACACCCCAGAAGAACCATACAAATTAGCCCTGGCTCAGAATTCAAGATAAATTAGGGGCTACCTAAAAGAACTCACCTCCACCTATCGGTCTCCTTCCTTATGCAACGATTTCTCTTTTTCTTTCTTTTTTAAATTTGTACGAAAGGAATTACTCTTTTTAAAATTCAAACCATACTGAAGTTATTAAAGTAAAAAGTGAACATCCTTTCATCCCCCGTCCATATTGGTTGAGGGTAACCATTGTTAACAGTTCCATGTTTATTGTTCTAGCCCTTTCTCTATGTTTACCCACCCATCTGTATTCATACACAATTACATAAATGCTGACATATGATGCAAATGTGCACATATGTGCTTATTTACCAAAATGAGACCATAATAAACACATAATTCTGCACCTACTTTTTCTACTTAATATGCCATGGCCAGCTTCCCATGTCAATAAAATGATCTACTTCATTCATTTTCATGACTGAATACTTCTGTGTAACATGAATGTACCATAATTTATTTAGCCACTCCACTATTGATACACATTCAGGTTGTTACCCATTTTTTGCTATTAAAATGGTATTGGTACAGAGGTACCAAGGTTGTATCTTTGCTCTATTGTGCATATCTGTAGGATAAACTTACAGAAGTGGAATTGCTGGTGCACTTGAAAACTTTTGAGAGGTATTGCCAAAAGAATGCCCTCCAAAAATATTATCTTGTGCAAGATCCTAGAAGGTACACAGTATGTACGATATGCCAGACCAAAGAGAGGCAGCCACTGGCAACTGAGATCATTGTTGATAACACTCTTCCACTCCTCACACATGCCAAGCAAATCCCAGCCTGCTTTTTCCACTTCTATCCCGTTTCCCCAGTATAGACCCTCTGCTCCAGCAAAGACTCTCCATGTCTTCAAACCCCTTTGTCCTTAAATTCAACAGGGAGAACAACCAGGTCTGTGAATTGTGAATGTTGAGGTACTTCCTACACACAGGGGAACACCTAAGTATTGAACAAGGAAGACGGTAGTTATCCTAAGAGAAGTCACATAAAGTGTTCTATGGGTACAAAGGAGAAAAACATCACATTGGCTTGGGGGAGGGGAGTCAAGCAGAACTTTCTGGAGAAGATGGCACTGGGGTAGGCCTTGAAGAATAATAGCACAGGGAATGGAAAGGTAATCTGGGCCAGTGGAACCCTTGAACAATGAGAGGCAGCCTCTTTGTGGCTCAGTTTCTTTATCTACAAAATGAGGACAATATGACTCACCTCACAGAGTTTCCGCAAGAATTAAATGAATTTGTTAATATTTGGTTTCATAAACTAGGTAGTAGTATGCCAGTGTAACTGCTGATAATCATAATTCCTTTATTGTCATCACAGTGGTTGGGGATGATGAAAAACCCTGAGCATATCTCAGTGGGCTCCCCTTCTTCTTTGTCAGATGTTGCAAGTTTCTAGGACATGACACACCTATATTTAAATACATTTCTAAAAAGATTTGACCACACATTCCAAAGGCAATTGGAAGGCTTAGAGAAGATCTGCTATTTGTGACTAGCTGCAGTGCTCTTCCTCTCTAGCAAAACAAATCTTCAGTTATGACAATAAATCCTTGCTTTCATATCCTGTCTAACAACACCGCTCCCCTCTCTGAACCTTGTAGGAAAAAAAGGAAAATCTACCCCCTTCAGCCCCTCCATCCCACTGCCCTTCAAAAATCAGTTACTACCTCTATCTTCCACTTCCAGGAGGGAGAGACCCCGACTGGTGCATTGAAGAAGACAGGAGAAATACCGCTCCCCACTATTTCTGCAAAAACACATGCTGTTCAAAGAAAAAGAAGAAAGACCCTGTCTTCTCCACACTGAAGTTTATGCTTTAGTGGGGAGGCTTTACAAGTCTCTGTTTTGCAATCATTTTCTGTCTTATCATAACTATTGACTCAATTTCCCACCCACTTCAGATTAGGGAGAAAAACATGTACAGAACAGTTGATAAAACCATCTACAAACAGGCATTCAACCCTGAAACCCTGATAAGATGTTGGAATGAATGTCTGGAAAAGTCTTCCTTTCACAACAGAAGAATGCAATAAAAAGAATTCAATAAGAAGAATTACTGGAAGAAGAGAGGCATTGCTATGATCCCCATGAAGTTTTAAGTCGGATTTGCTGCAACAAGGTATCATCAGGTAAGTCTTGTGTGTGTGGGAAGTAACCCTCGTTCAGACACACTCTGGCTCTCCGATGTGGGAAGAGTGTTACATCTCTCAGGGTACTGGGCCCCTCCCCCAGCACCTGGGAGAAATGTACAGAACCCTCCTGAGCAGTCCCCCATCTGCAAGCACTTTCAATACAGCGCAGTGGAAAAACACCTCAATGGCAGAAAACGGCATCAGCAATCATGAGATCCACAGAAGCAAAACTGCCATGATAGAGCGTTGACCCCTGCTGAACCCCCGCTGTTCCAAAAGGGGACCGGAGCCCACGAGGCCCATGGTGCCATGCTTTCTGAGCTTGGAGGTCTCACGGCTTGGGCAAGAATGGGCTTCTCCTGCTCTGTGCCCCAGACCCTGCAGCACTCTTCCGTGCCCCTAAGTCTGAGGCAGAGAAGTCATTCCATCTTGCCGTTGACAGGCTGGCTGTTCTCCTAGCCACCTCTCCTAAGAATCTGTGTCAATTCTGCAGGGGTGGAATGGGGGTGGGAGGGTCCAAAAATCCTCCCAGGTAGATTTGTGAAAGAAGAGTCAAGTCATTCAGAGGCTCATCCAGAAGGGAGGAGGAAGGGCGGCATAGGGATGGGACCTTTGAACAGCACAAAGACTGGTACAGATGAGTTTCCCAGCAATCCCAATGGGTCATATACAGGAAGGATGTTAGAAAACTGGGAGAGGCTGCTGCCTCCCCGTTGCTGTCCACCAAAAGCAGAAACTCAGCAACTGGAAAATCTTACATGCATTAGATCTAGATCTAAATCTAAAATCCAAATCTGAAAGTGCATTAGATCTCCCTTGTGCGTATCATTGAAAGCATTCTTCCACTTATACTCAGCTACTGGCAGCCAGCACACACACATACACACACAACACAAAGGCTGCCCTGTCAAAGGGAATCCCTCTTAGGGAATAAAGCAGTTGCCCCAAATCCCTAATCAGCTGGAGCCAGATGGCCCTGCCACTTATTAGCTGTGTGATATTCAGCAGGTTATTCAAGCTCTCTGAGCCTCAGCTTCCCCAATTATAAAAGGAGAATAATAGCCCTTTCTCCTAGGACTGATGAGGATTCAATGAGATGCTGAATGTAGGATTGGCAGCGTTCCTGGAATGCTGTGTGCTAACCAGGGCAGCCCTAAGCCCCTCCACAGGAGATCTCAGACACATCTCTCAGGCTGTGGCTCCTCTGGTGGGTAGGACTCCCTGGACTCCTGGATCACATTCCTGTTTGGGTCCAGAGTGCCCATTTTATAAAGAGACACAAGGAGGTTAACCGTCATGTCTACAAGTCTGGACTGAATCAACAGCCGGGGTATAAGAGATCCTGGATAGCTGCCAGGGTGGTTTTTCTCTCTGACACCAAGTGCTGTCTGTCCTCCACCAATTCCCCAACACCAACTGCGTGTCCATCAATTCAGTTCCGGAGTTGGCGCAGAACCCACAGATCAAGGACTGAGTCCTACAGGATGGTCCCCACTTCAGATGCCAGTGCAAACAGGGTACCCATACTACCTACACTTCTGCCCAGACAAATACAAATTCAGGGGTTTCCACTACCCACCCTCAGGTTTGATAATGCCACAGAACAACTCACAGAACTCAGGAAAGCACTTTACTATGATTATGACTAGTTTATTACAAAGGCTACAACCCAAGAATAGCCAAATGGGAGAGATGCACAGGGCAAGGGATGGGAGAAGGTGAGTCGAGCTTCCAATGCCCTCTTCACCCAGGCATGCTGCCTCCAGCTTGTGGATGTGTTCACCAACCCAGAAGCTCCCAGAACCTTGTCACCTGGGGCGGGGAGGGGGGGCGTTGATAATGGACTTCATTACATAGGTGCCGTTGATTACATTATTGACCATTGGTGACTGAACTGCTCTCCCCTCCCTGGAGACTGGGAGATAGGGCACCCTCTGACCATGTACTTTGTTGTTCTAGCAATGAGCACCCATCCTGAAGTTATCTAGGCTCCCTCCATGAACCATCCCATTAGCTTACAGAAGACAGTAAATTCCAAGAGTTTGGGGAGTTCTGTGCCAAGAACCAGGGCCAAAGACCACATCTTTTTTGGTTTTTATTATTTTTTTATTGATGTATGGTTGCTGCACAATATTATAGTTACAGGTATACAAGTTACAGGTATACAATGTAGTGATTCACAATTTTAAAGGTTATAATCCATTTATCGTTACTATAAAATATTGGCTATATTCCCCATATTGTATAATATATCCTTGTGCCACATATTTACTTTTTTTTTTTTTTTGCGGTACGCGGGCCTCTCCCTGCTGTGGCCTCTCCCGTTGTGGAGCACAGGCTCTGGACGCGCAGGCTCAGCAGCCATGGCTCACGGGCCCAGCCGCTCCGCGGCATGTGGAATCTTCCTGGACCGGGGCACGAACCCGTGTCCCCTGCCTCAGCAGGCGGACCCTCAACCACTGCACCACCAGAGAAGCCCCACATATTTACTTTTTATTATACCACATCTCCCCTCACTTGCATGGCCACCTTTCACCTAAACCATAGCCTACTCTCTACCATCATCATGGGAGACAGCTTCTCATCTTGCTACAAAAGAAAAAAATCTTTAAATCCAGCGCCGACTTTGTCTCCATTTGAAAGGCCTCCAGCTTCCCCACAGCGTTCTAAATTGACACACCCAAGAATCATCTGGCTGGGAGTTGAAGTGTGTTATTCCAGGTCAGCCGATGACTCACAAAGCTGGAACACCTACTCTCTCAATTAGGTATGAGAAGTACTCTCCTCAGAGGGAGTCAAAGGCCCACGGTGAATAAATACTATTATTAGCGCCTACAAGCCTTGATGCCCCGGAGCGCCTCCAAGCCACCCTGGGCTTCCGGGCATCTCCAGACACGAATAAAGTCCCAATTCCTCCTCCTCTTCCTGGAAAGAAAAATACCACATTTCCATTTGTCCAATTCAACAAACATGTATTTAGTGTCTCTGTGATTCAGACCTGCTCAAAGTTCTCTGCAGGACTCAGAGATGAACAAGACCAGGGCCCCTCCTCTGAGAGACTCACAGGAGAGCCTGTCACCCCAGTATCTGTTTCCTATGGCTGCTGTAACGAAGTACCACAAGCTTGGTGGCTTAAATCGACAGATTTATTCTCTCACAGTTCTGGAGGCTAGAAGTTCAAACTACAGGTGTCAGCAAGGCCACGTTCCTTCTGAAGTCTCCTGGGAAGAATACTTCCTTGCCTCTTCCAGCTTATGGTGGCCTCCATCTTCGCGTCACCTTCTTATAAGGACACTAGCCAATGTCCTAGTGGGCCCGCCCTAATCCACGATGACCTCATCTTAACTAATTACACCTGCAAAGACTCCATTTCCAAATAAAGTTACATTCTGAGGTTCTAGGTGGACATGAATTTGAGGTGTGGGAGGGGACACTATTCAACCCAGTACACCCCTGTAAGAGGAAGTGCAGAGGAAGGGGTCATTGATCCTTCCCAGAGGGGAATGAGAAGCATTCAAGGAAATTTTCACAGAATAGAGACTTGGGGTGTGGGTCTGAAGGCTGGGGAGCAGGCCAGGAAGAGAGAACGGCATCAGCAAGAGTACAGGTCAGGAAGGAGCAGCTGTCAGGCCAGACTTGGAAGCAAGGAGGGAAAAGACAGGGATGAATCTGGGAAAGTTCAAGAGACCAAATCCCAAAGGGCCCCGTACTGTGGTAAGGAGCCAGGCTTTCCCTTACACACAATGGGGAGTTTTCACCCACCTTGCCCAGTGGTGACCCCTTCTTCCCTCCATGATTCCATTCAGTTGTAATTTGGGGGAACGCTTCCCAGGCTCCCCAGAAGCAGCTGGATCTGTTCTCCCAGAGCCCCTTCCGCCACATCCATTATCTCACAGAACATTCCACACAGTAATGACTTGCTCTCCAGCCTGTCCCCCCACTATGCTGTGAGCTATTTGAGGAAGAACCACGTCTTACTCGTCTTTACATGTCGAGCTGAGCACAGGTTGGCACATAACCTGTGCAAGCACTTACAAATGTTTAAGGAGCTGGTTGAGTGGTCAGCCAGAGGATTTAAGCAGAGGAATGACTTTCAGAGAGTTCATATCTACACCGATGGGTCCGTATTGGTCACACATGATGTCAATGAACTGGGACAAGGTATTTACACCAAAATGCTACAGGTGAGAGAAATAAAATTCATCTCTCCATACATTGTTGACATGACAGACATTTGGCACTAATTTTAGAGTCAATGATGACTCCCTGTATGCAAACCCTAAGATCTTGACTATTTAGTTGAAAAACTTCTTACATATGAAATAGAATGGCTGAGGTGGTGGAAATCCTACACATGTGCAGATACTCCTGGAGCTTAGCCCAGGTTTATGGACAAAGATGGTTCTTAGTGAAAACACCATTGATGTGCCCCCAGAGCACTGTGGTGGGTACACCGTGCAGGCTTACCTAGAGTAGGCGTTTCTCAACTTTTCTATTTTGAGACCAGTATGTATAATTTTTAAAGTTTGGACAATAACGTCAGGTGGCTAATGGATTGTTTTGAGAAGCAAGGACAAGTATTTCATCAACTGTCATCATCCTATAATTTTTAAAGGATATCTTAACACACACACATATACCCAAAGTAGGAAGATATAATCCCAGGATAAAAAAACAGAATAATGCTTTAAATTGAATCAATGTAACTTTATGACTAATTTACTAGATTGTTATAGTGCACATCTGCAGCTTTTGACTATCCGGCCCCTTAGCTCCTTTGGAATACCCCTCCCACATTCCATATAGTTCTGAAAGACTCCTCAATTCTGGTACCTTTTAACCTCATCCCCCTCCTGGCCCCAATGCCTGCCACAGATATATAGGCACAGGACCCTGTTCTGACCAATCATAGTTCCTGAACCCTGCTGGCTGCAGGGATTGGTCGAGGAAGAAGAAACAGGGCCAAGCAAGGCCAATCAATGTCCTTTCCTGGAACTGATGTGTAGATGTTAGGAGAAAGGAACTATTTTTCCCTTGTGGTAGGTTAGCTACTATGCTATAGGCCAGTGGCTGTCAGAGGCAATTCTGTGCCATGATGAAACCTGTCTACCGTTGAAAATGACGTGGCCATGGTAGAAAGAAAAGCAAATATGAGAGGCTGTGGGAGAATCCAGATGAGACCACAAAGCCCCTAGATACAGATATATGTGATACTAGCTCCTCCATCCTTCCCAGTGATGTGGACCAATAAATTCCTTTTGGATTTTCATCACCAAGAATTCATCAAATTGTCCTTTTTTTCTCTCATTTTGCGTCTTTCTGGAGAAACTTAATCACTGAACAGTATTAGTCTGAAGATTGGCAAGTATGAACAGGTACATACCTGCAGACATCTAGAGAAAGTGTTTTTGCAAAAACTAAAACACAGTATCGGCCAAAACAGTGCTTTTTTCTTTTCCTTCCTTCCCTCCCTTTCTTTCTTTTTCATTTTTTCTTGATTAAATATCTTAATTTCCACATGTGTCTGCTAGAGAAACGGAAGGAAAAGCACAGAAAAGGAAAAAGTGAATAGCACATACTAGAGGAGTATAAGCAAGTGGGAACAAATAGAAGAAAAGAGGGAGGAAGTTAAAGTAAGGTGGGAATGAGGGCAAGAAAGAAGACGGGCCCCCAGGGTCCTTCCAAGTTCATCTGATAACCAATACCAACACACTTAAGACCAAACTGAGTCAGTCAATCTACTCTCTGTCTCTCTTCCTGCCACTGCCACTAAGTAAATCTGAATAATCTCAACTTGGCCTATTCTCTACACATGTAAACTTTAGAAAAAAGGAAATCCTTAACATCCTAAATGCACTAAATTTGAATAGAAGAACTGCTGTGGGATATTACCAAGAAAACACTTTAAAAATTAGCATGAGGCCCTACTAAAAAGTGGTTTTAATTCTTAAAAGACACATTATTCTAGGCTTTAAAGGATATTGTGGATGTACTAAAAATAGTAATTTTTTAATTAAGAAAAATAATGACTCAAGTCTTCATAGAAGTCCTTACCAAACTTGAAATTATTTCTTTTTCTCCTAAGTGCCCAGCCGTGAATTAAAAATACCCATGTCATACATGCACATCTGTGAAACAAGTACAGCCATGGAACCTAATACAATTGCTACAGCAGCATCCATTGGCTCAGATGTCAATGGCAGAGGCGTACAGGTGCTTCCTCCTGTCTGTCTTTCCCTGGGTGCTTTCTCCACATCTCTGGTTTTCTTAGCTGGATATAGTCACAGTGGTTGGATTCAGAGAAGTTATCTGTGTCGCTGAACATAGGCTTGGGATCACCAAAATGCCAGGAGAGGGTGTTAGTTGGAGTAAGCTAAACTGAGGTGACAAACAGACCCAGAATATAATGGCTCCAACACAACAAAAGTTCTTTCTTGCACACAATCCAGAGGGAATATTTGGTCATTCGAGCACCCAGAGTGTGACGGCAATTCCTTCATCTTCAACACGTGGCTTTCAAGGTTGCCCTAAGCATCATCACTTGGGTGATCTGAAGGGAAAGAACATGGAGGCCAGACTTGGGAGGGATGCAAGTCACTTCCCCTCATCATCCATTAGCAGAACCAGTCTCAGGCCATGTCCAAAAACAGGGGAGGTTGGGGAAATGTAGAGCAGTGCGAAACCATGGCCCAGCTACTATGGAAGAAGGGGAGAATGGATTTTGGTGAACAAATTTTCTGTGTCCCTGGGAGACACAGAACAAAGAAATCTGGGTACCAAGTAATGCAGACCTGTGCAAGTTTGCCTTGATACAAACAAGTTCTTGCAGGCAGGTAGGCAGACAGAACCCCAACCAGGTAGATATAGTGCAATTAAAGTGTCTGCATTAGTAGAGTTCCACCAGACTACTCATCCTTTTTCTTTGTACTTATTTTTCTAACTAATGTAAAAAAAAGACTGCTAAATTTTCACTAGTTCAGAATAGAACCATGACTTCATATTCCTAATTCAAAGATCTGACTGCATGTACTTTTGAAGTAATATCTATTTGTCATGTTTCTGTTATAAACTGTCCACTTTTTCCACTGGGACATTCTGAGGAGGCATATAGCCTCACTCCCAGGACACTGCACTTAGGCTACCAAGAGAAACCACTTTCAAATCCATCTTATCTTTGTGGAGACACCTCCTAGGGGCTCAAAAAACAGACTGTTTTTGCTCAGAACAAGGTGGGAAACCTCAAATTCATGAGATCCAATTTTAGGTAGAATCAAACACAAAATAGGAACTGCTCTGTGTGTATGGAAGTTGTCAGCCCAACCTAGGCATTAATCCATCTTCTAGGGTTTGGGGCTTCTATATCATGGATCATAAACTCTGTGGGTCTAGGTTATCACAGAAACAAATTTAATTATTTTCTCACTTCACACTCAAAGCCAAGGCCTTCACTGCAGTAGTTTGATGACAGATGGATGAACAGACAAAAGACTGGACAGACAGTTGAACAATATTTCAGACCCAGAGGGATACTGGCATGTCACTGTTACAGACTAAAGAGCACAAATTTGAATGAAAATAGGATGTTTTGTTCCATAGATCTTAATGGCTGGAAAATACAAAACAAGGTATAAATCCAAAATGTAGGAAAAAAAGAGAAGGAATTAAGAACATGAATATTCTTAGAAAGGGGATCTGAGAGTAGAAATTCAGCTGAGCCCATAGTTTCACAGGAAGTGAGTGAGGAAGGGAAATCACCCTCTATAACTGATACTCTCCTCATGATCAGGGGCTGTGTTGGTATCGTCTCTGCATTCCCAATGTGTCAGTATCAGGCACCCCAAAAGCATTCACTGACCTGATCAATTGTCAACCAATATTCTTTCAAATCCTAACCACCACGCTCTTCTCTAATGAGGATTCACTTCTTTACTCCTTCAAGAATGCTTGTCAGATTCTTCTGAAACACCTTGAGCCCATCATTAAGAAAAATCCAGAAGGTACCTGCAAAGACTGGGTAAGTGTTCCACTCTGTCTGTTACTACAAATGAGAAAGCAATCCAAACCTGTGCTGAAAGAGCTGTGGTAGTGCGCACACGCACCACGTAGAGTCAGACCTAGGAGTGGATTTCTGTGAAAGGGCAGGATCACCAGGTGATACAACTGCTCCATGATGTATCCCAGGTATGAGTGGAGAGAGAGCACAGGGAACTGCATCGCTGAGAGGAGGAACAGAAGTGTGTGAAGAATTACCAGAGGCCTTACCTCTTTTCTTTTCTTTTTTCTTTTTTTTTGCGATTCGCGGGCCTCTCACTGTTGTGGCCTCTCCCGTTGCGGAGCACAGGCTCAGCGTCCATGGCTCACGGGCCCAGCTGCTCCGCAGCATGTGGGATCTTCCCAGACCGGGGCACGAACCCGTGTTCCCTGCATCGGCAGGCAGACTCTCAACCACTGCGCCACCAGGGAAGCCCACCTCTTTTCTTTCTTAAATAAGAAAGAAAAGACTGAGCCTTCCTAAGCCATAAAAATGTGATATTTGGGAAGGGAGGAAGAAAACTAAAAAGTCTAATTGCTACTGAATATATCTCAAGGGAAAAGACTTGTTTAATCCAACTTTACAATGTCCTGTATCTTATTTCATTAGAACAATTATCTCACACTTGCACACACACTTACCAGAGTTCTAACACTTAGAAATGAAGCTCCAAATATCTTGTGAACTAAGCCCCTACACCACAGATGTGCAGCAAGATTCTACTGTACTTGCTTAATTTAGATTTCTGAATTCAATCAGAAGGAAATTGTTAGTGCACTAGCTGAGGAGAAAAAAATATTAGGATGGGTTCTATTATTGGTTACAAAGCACCAGTAACAATTGTCAGATGTCAATTCTGATATACAGAATATTTTCCTTCTCACCTATCAGATGGTATGTTTATTTTATTCTGACTAAATATGCCCATTCTGCACACAGAAACTGCTTTTGAACAAATAATCAGTCTTTCAGCCACTGGATACTCCAGGTAAAAATTACAATAATGCCTTGACTTGGCTAAGAAATTATGAGGCCATCAAATCACTCTGGGCCTCAGTTCCTTCAGTTGTAAAATAAGTTTTTTTTTTTTTTAATAAACTTTATTTTTATTTATTTATTATTTTTGGCTGTTTGGTCTTTGTTGCTGGGCGCAGGCTTTCTCTAGTTGCAACGAGGGGGTGCTGCTCTTCATTCCGGTGTGCGGGCTTCTTATTACGGTGGTTTCTCTTGTTGCAGAGCACAGGCTCTAGGCGCACAGGCTTCAGTAGTTGTGGCTCACGGGCTTCAGTAGTTGTGGCGCACGGGCTTAGTTGCTCCGCGGCATGTGGGATCTTCTGGGACCAGGGCTCGAACCCTTGTCCCCTGCATTGGCAGGCGGATTCTTAACCACTGCGCCACCAGAGAAGCCCATAAAATAAGTTTTTATTATGTGATCCTTAAGGTTCCTTCTAGGCCCCAAATTCCATGACTTTGAATAGGCCTTTGAGCTATGTCCAAAAAATATTAAATAATAAAAATACCCCTATTTGGTAAAAAAATAAACATAACTTACGATGTCTAATCGTTATTTACTATTCTTTACTATGAGTAGTAATATCATTAGAAATAAGTTGCAACTCAATTTTACACATCTCCCTCCCTTTACCATAAAACTTTTCTAGTTTGAAGCTCCTTGCTGGGCAAGAGAGATGGATAGGATGCTTAACTTAGACTTCTGAACTCAGTCAGAAGGAAATTGTTAGTGCATCAGCTGAGGAGAAAAAAATATTAGAATGGGTTCTATTGTTGGTAACAAAGCAAAAAGATGGAGGGATGGATAGGATGGATAGGACGGTCATCACCAGGCATCCTGGGTGCAGTGCCTGGCAGTGGGAGGTCCTCAGTAGATGCACGTTAATTAAATGAAGCACAAAGAGGGGAGCTGATTGTCAAACGCGGGAAGTGTATGACATTAGTTTTACAATCAAATGAAACAAGCCAACAAACCAGACACACACACACACACACACACACACACACACACACACACACACACACGAGTATAGAAAATCCTCATGAAGAAAGGAGGTAAGGGCCAGCCCAGTGCCCTGTACGTAATAAGTTCCAAATTCCTGAGTTCAGTAATCCAAGAAGAGGGCAAATCAGCCCTCTAGCTGGGTCCATCTTCCATTAATAAACACATCGAATTACCGGCCCTTTCTCACCAGCCCTGAATCACCACCAGTCCCCTATGAGTTTGGTTAGCGCAGTCTAGGGGGTCCCTCTGGGAACCCTAATAAAAATCAATTGAGGTTTTCAACGTGCAGATCTAAAAGTCAAACCTTAAACCCTCAAGATGCAGAACGCTGTGAGGTCTGGACTGAAACAGTTTGTTGGCTTCTCTCTTTTTGGCATCCTAACTGCAGCACAAAGCATATCCTCTTTAAAAATGGAGGCAAATGTTAGTGTTGCTGTAAGTAGCTAGACTGTAAATATGGGTAACTTAAAAGCAGTCACAATGAACATCAATCAAATAAAATGCTGTCATTAAAACTTTGGTAAATTTAAAACAAATCAACATTGTTTGCACCTCCCCTCCCAAGCTAAAGGGTTTTATTTCTTCCATCAGGGGCTACAAGGCCCTCATGGACCGGGAGAAAGGAAAAGGAGACCCTTTTTCCTACTATGTCTATGGAGTAACCTGTTCCAAGATTGAAAGTGACTGCCTGACAGGAGCTCACAAGGTAAGTTATTTGACAATTTTCCTCTTAGCAAGTAAAAACAACAACAAAATTATGTTTACACTAATAACCCAATTTCATTATGTAATACTTGTACGATAAGGACAAGATTCTTTCAATTCCATGGGAATGTCTAGAAATTCAGCTTTATCCTAACTTCCACTCAAAAAGAAGTACAGAAGGAATTGCTCATGACAGCCTAAAATGCATTAAATATTTTATTCCATTGCAAAGTTTTTTTTTTTTCCAAAAAAGGGTCTATTCCTAAAGGAAGGTCAAGTTATCTATCTGACTAGGTAATTTAGTAAATTGTCTTGAGTAAAAGTTTTGAAAGCACATAGCAATGTGATATTCCCCCAAAGTCAATTAACCCAAAGGTACTACTGGTCCTAAAGAAATAGACTGGGGGAGAGGGGAGGGCAGGTAATTAAAATAATTTTTGTGTTTACTATTTAATTGAGCATCCAAAAAACACCCTTATTGGAGACAGGGAGTCATATTTAACCAAAAACTAATAACTTCCACCATAAAGGATAAACCCCAGGTACCATTCTAGAAACAGAGAGATTACAGAAACCTTAAATAGAATATAGTACAATCCAAAGTATAGGAAATTTACAGGATGTACCGATGACACATCTAAATTCCATACACTAATTATTCTAACATCATCTTGAACCACCTTGCCCCAAAATAGAAATAGTCAGTCCATGTAAAAATGGGAAGGACTTTGCAAATACTGACCTATAAATTTTATCAAAATGTCTTTTATTGCCCCATTGTTGGTTAACTTGCCCACTGCTTAGATATTACATAAATAAGAAAAAAATACAATAAATGAAGGGATGTCTGGAGAGCAGCTGCCCTCACATTCCACTCAATTTTATCCTTAGGGCACATTAATATTATGTCTCCATTTTCATTCTAGATCATTGTGAAGAAGTAAACTCATGAAATTAGGATCACAGATTACTCACATGATTATTTTAAAACTTGTGTTTCTGGATGTTTTTCACATCCTGGCACACATAGACAATGATCATATTTGCACAGCACACTACTGCAAACAAGGAAGCCATGTTGGCAGGTGACCAACCTGGGTGTCCTGCCCCAGGACCTCCGAAAGCCTGTGTCTGTATCTTGGCACCCCTGTAACCCATTTGAGGCTCTACACTAGGTGGGAAGCTGTTTTTAGAAATCAACTAGTTGTCTGATCCTCCACCTTAAAGGAGGTGTTGCCAGATTTAGCAAATAAAAATATAGGACTCCCAGTTAAATTTGAATTCCAGATAAACAACAAACAATTTTCTGGTATAAACATGCTCCATGCACTATATGGGACATACTTATTTTATCTGGCAATTCCACCTGAGGGTCTTGGTAGAAATCCTGAAGAAATGAACCTCATGGAGATCTTCCAGAATTTGGGGTGCCAGAAAAGTTAAGATTTGGTCTTCCCTGTGCCTTCCTTATTATAGCTTAAGGTTCAGTCATTTCAGTATCACTTTGGTCCCTTGAAATAGTTCATTCTTTGAAGAGGCAAAACTGATTTTAAAGAGGAATCAGAGAAATAAAATGACAGGCCTTATTGCTGGTGGCTATTTGTGGTTGGTGAACTAAACCATCTGAAGGTTCAGCTAGTGCACAGCCATCTCTTCCCATTTTCCAATACCTATAATGCAAAATACACCAGGTTTCAAGATGGAAATAAGTTGAAAACTCACTCTGGGGTGTGTCTAATCTCCTGCCCTATCCAGGTTGAGAATGGACGAAGGTTGGTCTCAGTGCCCATAGTAGGTTGTCTGAGAGGCCAATGGTTGAATCAAAAGAGAATTTCCCATTCAAAGGACTAGAAAGTAGGAGCCCAGGTATTGGGCCTAAACAGTGAATGATGATGTTGGAACAAACACTGGACATGGGGGAGAAGGAAAGCCCAGAGATATTCCTGAGATAGACCACAGCCATATAGGGCTTTCTGTGGCTCCTTCACAGCCTGCATGCACATGCCCAGTGACACAACAGAAGGGCCAGATTAGTGTGATTTTTCTCAGGGAAGGAAGTAAATTGGTCTCAACATTCGCCCTTAATACACCCAAGATCTTGCAAATCCCCAAATTCATACAAGCCGCTGTGACTACATGATTTCCTCAATAAAAAGGCAATAATACCACCTACAGTGAACCATTATGAGGACTAGATGAGCTCATGATTATATTAGAACGAATCAAGGCTGAGAATCAGATGAATAGTCAGGCTCAATTATTTACTAAGAGACGCTCAAACACACCAACATGCCGTGGACTTTGGAGTCACCTGAGAGGAATCAAAACCACGAATGCAGAAGACCTTCTGGGGTCATTGACAGTCCTAGCACTAAATTTGAAGAGCTTAGCAGATGTCTCGTCACCTCTAATGTTGACGGGGTTCAATGCAGTGCTAATTAACCAGCCCGAGTCCTGGAATAAATTGGGACCATTTAATAAACCTTAAAATAGTATTTTTAATTCAAGTTCTCATGGTCAGGTAATTTTAACTTTGGCAGAAAATCAGAACAGACATCGTCATGGATGCATGTTGCAGTCAAAATCCGGCCACTGATATTCGGCAAGTAGGTGCTGGCCCACCAAGATGGGTGCTGCTTCCTGAGAGCCACTTGGGGTAGGTAAAGGCCTTCTAAAAGGCACACGATATCACAGAGCTTGACATTTTCCCCCCTTCAGATTGAAGGTTTATTTATTCAGGGAATGGGCCTTTATACCACTGAAGAGGTGAAATACTCCCCAGAAGGTGTCCTGTACTCTCGAGGTCCAGATGAGTACAGAATTCCAACCATCAGCAATGTCCCAGAGGAGCTTAATGTCTCCACGTTGCCATCATCACAAACCCCGCTAACCGCCTATTCATCCAAGGTAAGCATCCAAACCTACTACTACACAATGTGATGGATCAGGTAGCTTGGTAAATGAATGCAGGTGGACGAAATAAAAGATAGAGGTTAATGGTTATCAGGACCCAATCCCGATAAACTGTTACCATTTGGAGATGAATCACCTAGAGAAAAGTGAGATTCAGAGAAGATAGATGATCTGCCCAATGGCAATCCTGGGATTTTATTTATTAATATTCTTTTTCACTGAAAACTCTAAAATTCAGCAAGAAGCTTTAATTTGATAGAATAACATTTTCACTTAAGACATTCTCACTTAAGAACCTGAAGACTGAAATATTAAATGGGATTGAAGGCACGATGCTACTGAAATCTTAGAAAGCAGCGGCAGCATGGACACAATCCCGGACCGAGGGCTCAGAAGACCTGGATTCCTGCCCAGCTCTACCAATTCCCTATGATGTTAAGCAAACCACTCACCTCTGAGGGGCCCAGAGTCCTCAGTCATACTGAGAAATGGATCTAAAGCAGCATTTCTCAACTGGGGGAGAGGGGATATTTGGCTCCCACAGGGAACAGCTACCAAATGTCTGGAGACATTTCTGGTTGTCACAACTGGGGGAAAATATTACTACTAGTGGGTAGAGGCCAGGGATGCTGCTAAACAGCCTTCGATGCACTACAGTCCCTAACAAGAAATTATCTGGCCCAAAATGTCAATACTGCCAGGAAACAAAGACACCAACCCTGAGTAATTGCTAAAATAGTGAAATTGCGAATTAAAGTAAGTCAGAATTTGTTTGCACTGCTGTATGCAGATTATGTGAAAACTACCCTTGGAGTAGAAACTTCATTTAGGTTTGAGATGCATTGTTAAATTTTTCTTTAAAATCTATTGTGTGACTTCTTACTAGGAGTAGCAAATTGATAACTTTTTTTTTTTTTTGCGGTACGCGGGCCTCTCACTGTTGTGGCCTCTCCCGTTGCGGAGCACAGGCTCCAGACACGCAGGCTCAGCGGCCGTGGCTCACGGGCCCAGCCGCTCCGTGGCATGTGGGATCCTCCCGGACCGGGGCATGAACCCGCGTCCCCTGCCTCGGCAGGCGGACTCTCAACCACTGCGCCACCAGGGAAGCCCCTCATAATCTTTATTTATAGCCACTGGAATAAGTTTTGGAGGCAAGAGCAGGGCAGAAGTTTTAACTTCTTAATAATAAGCCTCTTGTTATTAAGGCTACTTAGAACATGTTGAGAAAGACCATTTATCTTTCATTCTCATCCTGACCCACAATATTCCTAGCCATTCCACTGACCTCACATCTATTTGAATCAATGAGAATATAGGCTTCTTCAAATCCTTGACAAGACTTCCGTGAGCCAAGGGTTCCTCTGTTCTGGCCTGCAGGCCCCCTCTCCTCAGCTGTACACCAACAGAGGAGAGGACAGCCAGAAGCCAGCCTTGAGTGGGGCCTCCCAAGAGAGACAAAGAGGAGGAAGTCCTGACTCTTAGTTTAACAGAGAGATCCAGAAACGCACAAAACATAGATTCTTCTGCCACTTCCTGTCACAGGAAATGTCGATACTCCTTTATCCATATAGTAACACAAACCAGAAACCTTGGACTTGGCCTGACAGTTCTCTCCCTCATACTCAGTAGCTAGTCCTTCACCATGCCCCTAACAATCTTTTCCACCAGTCTATTTCCTACATTTCTAACCACTATGTCACTCATTCATTAAACAAACATTTGCTGAGTATCTAATAGGTGCCAGGAATTGATCTGGGTGCTGGGAATATGGCAGTGAATGAAACAGAGAGTGATCGCTACCTTCAAGAAGCTTATTTTCTAGAGACTCTAAGTCCAACTACCATCTCTCTAGCCTGGGTCAAAGCAGCCTCCTAACTGGTCTCCTTACACCCACTGCAACGTGGTGTGACAAATATGATCATGTCACTCTAGCATGTACAGAGGCGAAAAGGTTCCCATTGACCTTAGGATAAAGATAAACCTGTTTACATTGCCCTGCCAAACGCATAAACCTGCGAAGTCCAGCATGGCTGGCCCCCACCCACTTCCCCAGCCACACGGGGTTCCCTACCCCACCTTGTCTCTCCACATTAGTTACATTTGCTTTCTGTCTGTTCCTCATGTCAAGGACAGAGGCCTCCACCAGCTCTTCCCACAGCTTGGAACCATTTTCTTGCTTTTCCTCACCTGGCTAACCCCCTACTCACCTTTCACATCTTAATCAAATTTCATATCTTCAAATTCATATCTGAATCAAATCAAATTAAATGATACTTTCCTTCTCGCATAGTTTGAGGTACGAGGAGTATAGTGGTGAACTAGACTCAAAGGCGCCGTCTCTCTAGTTGTTTATGGTATACCAGAGGGGGAAGACAAACAATTACTGTAAATTATAAGCGCTTGCCTAACTGTGGGTTATCCCTGTGTGTCAACAGAATAAACTTGTCTAACTTAACCTTTTCTTACAGTCAAAAGGGTATGAGATGTGGCCCCAGCTTTGATCATTTATCATGCAATCATTCATTCATCTAGCATACTTATTCAGCCCTTTACATGTGCCAGGCACTGCCGGTAACTAAAAAGATAGTGAGATAGTCAATCTCTGCCATATGGAGCCTACATTCTATTGGGGAAACCAGACAGTAAACAAATAAAGAAACCTACAATTTCAGGTGGTGATAAATACTGTGAAGCAAAATAGAAGAGTAGGGGGCTAGCTTGTGATAGATTATTTTAGATTATTAGAGAAGTTTTCTCTGGAGTATTTACATTTGAGCCGAGGCCTTTATGAAGTGGGGGAGCAAGCGTAAAGCTGGTAAAGGTGTGTTCCAGGCGGAGAACAGCTAGTGCAAAGGCCCTGTGGCAGTTTCTATGGATTCAAAGTAGCCTGGGACTAAGTAGTCCTCCAAAATGGCCTTCTTTGTAAGTTTCTGATCTTGACTCCCTGGTGGAAAAAAACTTGTAACTGAAAGGCTGCAGTTGTTGTTCTCCGTGGCAGAGAGAGAAAAGAAATAGAAATGTGTGGCCAAGCAACTTTATCTTCACGTCATCAGGGTGAAACCCGGATAGTCCTTATCCAATCAGCAGTTTGCTGGCAACTAGCCCCTATCACAGTGCAAGTCTGCTGCTTCAGATCTTTGGAAACTACAGTTCACTCACACAGCAGGTCTCCTGAAATTGTTGTAGCCTGGCTCTTGACACAGACCAGTTTCTTTAAAGCACCTTGGAGCAAATCTGAGCCTGTATTAGCATTTACATTTGGTCGAACTCCAATGTGGTTTTTTAGTTGAGATATATAATGCTTCACACTGGCATGCAACATTGTACTATGAAAAAAAATCTTTTTTGAGAAATATAGATACTAACACTCTTTGTATTTGGCCTTTGAATGCTTCTGTCAAAAGAATTTGTTCTGACAAGTAAGAAGGTGAGACGGTCAGGTCTGTGTACTAGAACATGAGCATTGGAAAGTCCCAAACCTCGTCTTATAACAAGCTTCTTATAATCATAAGGTAAATAAAAGCCAGGATATAGCTACTTCTTAAACAGAAATCAGGGTCAAACAGTCAGTATTTTTCCTTTGGAATTAAGTAAAATAATGCATGTAAAAATACTGTGTAAATACAAGTCACCATGTAAATATTACAGTTAAGGTCTCCACCTAATACCTATAACTGTTAATGACGTTTTTCAAAATATACCTCTCCCAAAGGCTTAAAAAGAGTTTTCCGCATTAAATCAAGTTGAACTGCTGAGAGCAGAAAAAACAGCCCTTAAGATTTAGCAGCCTGTTTTTCACGGGTAATTGACTTTCAGCATCAATGAAAAGCAGACATTTGTAAGAAGGCTGGAGCATTTTTGTTATAAAAATTTCTGCAGTTTGAATAATCATATCAAAAGTGGTTTGTTTTTTTACCAGTGTGGCTTTGGTAACCTTGATCAGAGTTGTTGATTTTTGCTCGTATCCCTTTCTTAGGTGGTTAACTTGGTCAGAACAGTGTTGCTGGTGATAGTTTCTGCTCTGAGCCCAACAGAGCAGCCTGGCTCAAACAGATACCACAAGAAATATCATTTCTATACAAAATTTCCTTTTTCGTGATGGGAGAAAGAAACATTATTGGAAAATGTATTTTGTGTAGTCATTTAAAATTCCACAAGAAAAAAAATGAAATTTCCTTTATACAGAAAATGCCTAATTAACACTTTCAAATTAGGAACTTCCTTAGAAACAAGGATTTCATTTTTTAAAAAATCTTTAGGACTCAGAGACATGAAGGGTTCCACAACCTTAAAAATTAGAAAAGTACTGCTTTGGAGAACTTGTCCTGCCCTGTTATTCTATAAAGTTGGCGAGTGTCTTGTTTCTAAAGACATTTACCTTCCCCACTTTGAAAACCTAAAACATACCAATGGGGAGAGGGCCTGGGGAAGGGGCATTAAGATTAAGAGACACAAACTACTGTGTATAAAATAAATAAGCAACAAGAATATATTGTACGGTGCAGGGAAATATAACCACTATTTTGTAATAACTTTAAATGGAGTATAAGCTATAAAAATATTGAGTCACTATGTTGTACACCTGAAACTAATAAAACATTGTAAATCAATTTATACTTCAATTAAAAAAAAAACTAAAAAAAAGGAAAACCCTAAAACAGCCTCCTTCCACCTGCTCTCCTCCCTCTACATCACTAGTACCCATGTCTCATTTTCCCTCCCTGCTTCTTTTGCATTTCTAGGTACACAGACTCTGAGAGCTGGCAGCATTCAAAGTGCCACCTGTTTAGTGCAGTAAAGGAAGCCCTTCCTGCCAGATGAAAGAGGAAAGGCATGTGAACATTTCCTGTGCTGTGGCCAGCCTGCTTTACTCGCACTGTTCTTGGATGGTTTGACCCCAAACACTAGTCCCCAACCCCATATCCTATGCATACACAGCCTTGCATTTCTCCAGGTATGGGGAGATGTCCTGACAGTCCTACAAGCCTGCATTCTTTTTCCTTACGGTTTTGGAACCTACCCCGATAACATGTAGTAGTTGTGGCATGCATGTGGGATCTAGTTCCCTGACCAGGAATCGAACCCAGGCCGCCTGCATTGGGAGGTCGGAGTCTTAACCACTGCGCCACCAGGGAAGTCCCAGTGAATGTGTATTTTTGCATCTAAAAATTCTCCTACCTGGTCTCTGGAAGGTTACTCCTTTAGTCTGGTAAAGCTGGAGGCATCCTGGAATAAACATATTTAATGTGGAACCAGGGAGGGAATAAGTGACGCTGAATGGGAAAAAGGAAAATGGTAGCCATCTTATCAGGTCAGGGAAAGGAGTTATGACACACTTTTTTAGCTTTGTGTTTAAGACATGGCCCTGGAGTCAAAGGGACCTGGGTTGCAATCCCAGCCCTACTTTTGATGATTTATTTAACCTCTCTGATCATTTAGTTTCTTTATAAAATGAGGGGAGACGTTTGTGGAGAGAATAATTCTAGTTTCTTTACAGCATTGTTATAAGGTTTGAATAAGAACCATGAAAAGCATTTAGCAGTTGTCACACATATTAAATGGTCAATATACATTGATGATGATGATGATTGAGTCAGAAGTCCCCAAGGCTATCTTCAGTTTTGATGTTTCAATGATGGACTCACAGAACTCAGAAAGCTGTTAAATTCATGGTGATGGCTTATTACAGTGAAAGGATACAGATTAACATCAGCAAAGGCAAAGGCACATAAGGCAAAGTCCAGGAGAGACCAGGTGAGGCTTCCAGTTGTCTTCTTCCAGTGGAGTCACACAGATAGCACCTCCTTTTCCCAGCAGCAATGTGGGAGAAGATACACAAAGTATTGCCAGCCAGGGAAGCTCAGCTGAGCCTTGGTGTCCAGGAGTTTCATTAGTGATCAGTCACATAGACAGAGGTCACCTGCATAGCTGACCTTAGTCATTCAGTGTCCAGGTCTTCCACAGGTCAAGTGATATCACATGGCCCAAGGCCTCAGGTAAACAAAAACACTCCCATAGGCAGGTTATTTTGAGGGCTGAGGTGTTATCTCCCACGAGCTGGTCAAGGGCTAACCCCTTCTTAGGAATGTGCAGAGTTGGGACAACGGAACCTCCTAAATTCATCCTTTACTGCCCAATGAGGATGATTAACAATCCTGGATTGATGACACTAGGCCTTGAAACCAGTGAGACTGGGCACAGATGTATCTCTGACAGCCATAGTGATATATTGCCTTAATCATAGCTATCAAGAACCAACCAGGATGAGACTTTCCTAGTGGCGCAGCGGTTAAGAATCCACCTGCCAATGCAGGGGACACAGGTTCGATCCCTGGTCCAGGAAGATCCCACATGCCACGGAGCAACTAAGCCCATGCGCCACAACTACTGAACCTGTGCTCTGAGAGCCCGTGAGCCACAACTACTGAAGCCCACATGCCTAGAGCCTGTGCTCTGCAACAAGGGAAGCCACCACAATGAGAAGCCCGCGCACAGCAATGAATAGTAGCCCCCGCTCACTGCAACTAGAGAGAAATCCCACGTGCAGCAACGAAGACCCAACGCAGCCAAAAATAAAAAAATAAATTTATATATATATATATATATATATATATACACATATTTAAAAAAAAAAAAAAGGAACCAACCAGGGAGAAAGAGGAGGAAGGAGGAAGGGAATGATGGCCCCAAACAAGGGAGAAGTTAAAGGGAACATCAGCCAGGGCCGATGAAGAGCAGTTTAAGTCCCAGAGCTGGGATCCTTGAGAAAAAAGGAAAGTTGTGTCCTCACTCAAGGAGCTAGGGAGTGGGTGAGACCCAAGAAGGCTGGGGTAGCTAGAGAATGAGTATTGATCTGAGTCCCAAAGTAGAAGGGCACCCCAGGAACCCAGGTCTAGAGAGAAGAATAGGAAGCAGGTTTTAGAAAAGACTAAAAGTTGCCATCACCTTTAGCAGAAGAGTTGACCTGAATCTACCTCAGACGAGGTCGATTTGTCCTGCAGCCAGCCCAGCCCAGGTGGAACAGGCTGATTCTCAATAAAGATAGCCAAGTAACTCCCAGCGCAGCAGTTAGGTAGAGAATAAGGGAAATCCCTTTGAGGAGGGCAAACTAGCCCTCCATTTACATTTCGATACAGATTAAAAGCAAACAGTAAGAATAAAACTTGTAAAGATATCCTGGGGGTCGGGCTGTGTTTTTATTTGTGTTTGTTGTCATCTTTTTGTATTTTTGTGAAATAAATATCAGGAGAAGCTTTCCGGAATCTTCATAACTTTTCATTATTTATGGGAAGTTTTTTTTTTTGTTTTTAACACCTTTGTAACTAAAAGTCAACTCTGCAAGCAAAAACATGACAGCAGCGGAGGCAGGGAATGTATCTTCTGCTTGTTCTGCTTTTCGGCCAAACCTAAGAGGGAGAATTCCCAGCAGAGACAGGAGTTAAGAACCACAAGGAAGATTTGTGTGCACCACACAAATCATTTGGCTAAATGTGTAGACAGGGCTGTTCTCGGATCACTGCAAAGGAGTCTGGGTCTAAAGGCTCCAAGCAACACTCAGCCTAACCACTTTCCCCATTCTGTTCTCCTCCCCCAAAAGTTTTCATAGGATTCACATCTGAGAAGCAGAGAAGATAGGTAACGAATCCAAGTGCGCTCTTAATTAGCAACATTACAGGTAGCAGAGATGACAACACTGACCCACTGTCTTTTCAGAGTTGTCACTTGAAAGGAATGGTACAGTCCCATTCCCCAGGAAAATCCTGCCACCTCCCATCAGAAAAATTTTTCAAAACCTACAGATTCGATATCATTTTCCTGGTGAAATATTGCAATGGCATTACGATATTAAGTATTTAATTTGCTTTCTTTCTTAGATCCCAAGAAACGATCCTAAGACATTTAAACCCTGGTCTATCCCTATAGCATAACACTGCTGTCATTTCCTAAAAGGTAAGATCAATAAGCTGAAAGATTATTACTCAAAATGACAAGATCAGCTAGTCCAGTGGCTTTCAAGCTGTGCTCTGTGGAATCTTAGGATTGCACAAGTGTGTAAATCAAGTTTTCTCTTCAAATCTTATCCAACATTTCAATCCTTCAGCACTAAATGTGAATGGCTTTGGATGCTGACAAAGGAAAGTTCAGGGTGTTTTACCCAACATGCAGTTTTTCTTTTTATTTTAAAATAAAACTTTAAATGGAAATGCAGTGGATTAAGATATTTTAAAGATCCTACTCCCTGATTCTTTCGAGAGTCACTTACAACTTGAGTGCAAAACATCAAATTAAAATCTATTGATTACTGCACTTATAATTAACCAGTGCTATTTGGAAGAGTTGTCTATTTGTATTCGTTGAGTTCAACTGCTACAATTTTGTACTGCTGCTTAGCACAAAATACAAAGCACTGAGGACTTTGGAGAGTGGCCACCAAAACTACCTGGGAGATATATGCTGATAAAAAGGAACAAGTATTTTCGTTGTTAGAAAATTAAACTTCTGCTTTTCTGCACACTTAATGGGCAACATTAGAAAAACTGAAAGCAAAAGAGAATAACATTATAGATTCAAAGAAAACAAAGTTTATTCATCAAATGCTAATTTTCCAATTAAATGTCTAAAACAACCCACAAGTTGTGGGCTAACATATGCATGTTTAATTCCATTGTGCTTTGTCAGATGAGAACTTGCATTGATAGTTTTGCTAAATCAGACTAAATAAATGAGACTTTTGTTTCTCCTCTCACAATACCAACCACAAAAATCAAAATAGGCAACATTTAAAATTTTGTTTTAAGTTATTATAAAATAGTAATTTAACAACATACACCCAGGTATGGATGTGATGGCGAGTCCACTCTAATTCCTACATAAAACAAGGTATATAAAGTGCATAGTATTATGCCTGACACTAGTACTCAATAAAGGACAGCTACACACACACACACACACACACACACACTCAGATGTGCTAAATGCCATATTTTAACAAATCGGAGACCACTAATGAATGAACAGGTTGTTGAGTTTTTGTACAGACTTTAAAATAAAGACCATCTTCAAATTGCAAGACAAATATAAAAAAAATGAAATGAAATGAAACAAACCCCCCCCAAAAAAACCTCTTGCCACTTTACCACTTACGACTATTTCTATGTGTCAGAATTTTCTCCGTGCTGTGCAATTAAAACAAAATGCAAATAGAAATTGCATTCTGAGTCTTTAACTGTCATTTGTATTGTTTTGTTTTTACTGTGGAGTAGCTATGGGTCTGTGTATTGCATCTGACAGGAAAGGAGTATTTTCCTCATGGTAGGTCAGCTATTCAACTGCTTAACATTGTTTTGGAATTTGGAGGGAAAAAGCAATGTAAAAACGTTTTCATAACATGATCACAAAACATTTTATTTTTTTAAATTTGTTTATGAAAAATATGCAATCTGGTATCAGTTTCAGAAATACATAATTGCTCATTTTCCCACATACTGAAGTGGGTAACATGGAGTAAAAGAATTCTAAATTGTAATCACCTTTATGTTGTAGTTAAAACATGCAGGATTGGGACTTCCCTGGTGGCACAGTGGTTAAGAATCTGCCTGCCAATGCAGGGGACACGGGTTTGAGCCCTGGTCCAAGAAGATCCCACATGCCACAGAGCAACTAAGCCCATGCGCCACAGCTACTGAGCCTGTGCTCTAGAGCCCGTGAGCCACAACTACTGAAGCCCACGTACCACAACTACTGAAGCCTGTTCGCCTAGAGCCCGTGCTCCGCAACAAGAGAAGCCACCGCAATGAGAAGCCCGTGCACCGCAACCAAGAGTAGCCCGCTCGCCGCAACTAGAGAAAGCCCGCGTGCAGCAACAAAGATCCAATGCAGCAAAACAAATTTTTTTAAATAAATAAAAAACTTAAAAAAATACATATCATTAAAAAAAAAAACAAGCAGGATCCATCAAATTCAACTAATCTGCATTTTAGAGACCAGCATATGAATTAGGCGTTATTTGACCAGAAAGTAAGAGGGAAAAATGACACCCTGTCAGCCAGAATCCACAATCGGGCTCACCAAGCCTTCATCTGCAGTGACTCCCGGAATGAATGCACAGAGGAGGTGAGGCTGAGCTGGGAGCTCTGGGTGACTGGGGGGGAAGGCAAAGACTGGGCATGTAGTCAGTCTGGAGGAGGCTGAGGGCTGCTGAAGGCCATGAGTATGTCTGACTGAAGTGACTGGGACACATCTGTCCACAGGCTGACTGGAGGTCTCACTGGGCCACAGGAGTCTAAGGGAGGAAGTGGGGCAGGAGCACAAAGAGAAAGGAGACAGAAGCAGAAGGGTCACAGGCAGGACAAAAAAATTACACAAGACTTTTGCACACATGAGCTGAAGAGCTGGGGAACTTAGTGGGAGTAGCCAAGGTAAAATAAGTTGGAAGTAATAAAGAAAAAATGTTTTGGCTCTTTAAAAAAGAATCCTTGGGCTTCCCGGGTGGCGCAGTGGTTGAGAGTCTGCCTGCCAATGCAGGGGACACGGGTTCGTGCCCCGGTCTGGGAAGACCCCACATGCCGCAGAACGGCTGGGCCCGTGAGCCATGGCCGCTGAGCCTGCGCGTCCGGAGACTGTGCTCCGCAACGGGAGAGGCCACAACAGTGAGAGGCCCACGTACCGCAAAAAAAAAAAAAAAAAGAAAAAAGTTTAAAAACAAAAAATCCTTAACTGTGTAATCGAATATGAATGTGAGAAATGTGTGTGTTTTATCAGTTGTATCATTTTAAATGATGGTGAATATAATTTTTATTTTAATTTGGTGTATTAGGGCTAAGGATGGTTACTGGGTATTTATTTAACGTTTGTCATGGTTGAGAACTATAAAGCACTAAGAACAGAGGGGTCTGAATAAAAATTATTCATGTTAGTTGATGCACTAAAATCTGGGTGGCATGGATATGAATAAAACATTTTTTTTAAAAGACATATTTGAAGCCACATACTAAAAACCAGTTCTTTGGGCTCTATAAGCCTTGTTAAAGAATAAAACTTACTAAATTTTTTAAATAAGTAACACATTCACACAGTTAAAAAAATATGAAAAGTTATACAGTGTAAAAACTCTCATACCACCATCCCATCCAGCCAATTTGTACACAAGCGCAGAGTATAACCACTTTTATTAGCTACTTTTTACCTTTTTCTTTCCTTCAGGAATAGCTGGTCCCAGAATGCCCAGTCACTGTTGTCAAGATTAGAGCTACTCCTGACTGACCCCACAGATGGATGGGACACAAAGGCCAAATGTCAGCATGTCAGGGGGAGTCTAAGGCAGCAGGACAAGCAGGTGGTTCCTGCCTGTTACCCCTGCTGGACCCACTGAGTGAGATGCTGTTCCCCCTTTCTCTGTCTAGACAATTCCACCCCCTTTTCCATGTCAGCAGTACCTTGGTGCCCATAATAGTGAGAAATTGTAACCCTTGACACTCATCTGGGCTCTATGTTTTTCCCCCTTGGGTCTTGGGTGCACAGGAGGCATTGTACACTTGCCTTCAGAGCCTGGCTTCTCTGGGTGGGTTTTCTCTCACGTAAAGGAAAAACAATCTGCTCTGAGCTCCACCCTGGAACAGTAAAAACACTTGATCGTCTCATATAACTGGGTAGACAAGTAGCAAAAAGTAAGCTTTCTGACTTTCAAGATACCAAAAAGAAGTAAAAAAATAGGCGGAAATAATTGGCGATAGAAAATAAAGGCATCTCTCAGCCTCCCTACACAACATTGAATGAGTCAATGTTAAGAAACCGCAGATTGCAAAACGAGAGCGTTCTTTCCTTGGCACAGACATGGCAGCAGGAGACGCCCCCATGCTCCCTTAACTTCACTCTGGCTGACGTCACCAGCTGTCTAGCTACTCTTGCTCCAAACCGCTCTGCACGGAGCTGCCAGGATAATCTTTCTCAACATCTGTAACCACCCACCCTCCTTGGCTAAATGAGTAGCATCCAACAGTACAGTTTCTTCTTCCAAAAAGGATGGTGCTAACATTGGCATAGTGGTCATCTGTCATTTTTATCTGACTGGGGTCTTTTCCTTTGAGAAGTTACCTGTCTTCCACTCCATGTGTTCCAGGAGGGCTGTGGGAAAGGCACAGAATAAGCCAGCTCAGAGTTTCTCTGATGAGAGTCAGACTCCTGAGTGAGGTACACAAGGTTAAAAGGCCACTGGAGCAGATTGCCTGGATGGCCGGGCCAGGCATGGAGAGTACATGAGCTCTGCAGCTGAGATCCTCAGAGGTACCCCTGTTCCTACACATCTGAAGCCTGGCTTCTTCAGCTCAGCACTCAGTTCTGTGAGCTACAGAGTATCTTTCCAATTGTATTACTCTCCTTAAAAAAAAAAAAGAAAAGAAATTCCCTGGCGATCCAGTGGTTAGGACTTGGCGCTTTCCCTGATCAGGTGCTTTCACTGATCGGGTTCAATCCCTGATCAGGGAACTAAGATCCCACAAGTTGCACGGCGCAGCCCAAAAAAAAAAAAAAAAAAAAAAAGGTATTACTTTCCTAGGGCTGTTGTAGCAAATGACCACAAACTGAATGGCTTAACTATTTATTTCCTCACAGTTCTGGAAGCTGGAAGTCTGAAGTCAAGGTGTTGGCAAGGCCATGGGTTCTAGGGAAGAATCCCTCCTTGCCTCTTCTGGAGGCGCCTGGTCTTCTTGGCTTGTAGCCGCATCACTCCAATCTCTTCCTCCATCATCATATGGCCTTCTTCCCTGTGTGTCTGTGTCCAGCTCTCTCTCTTTCTCTTATTAAAACAGCAATCATTGGACTTGGAACAACCCTAATCCAGTATGACCTCTAATCTTAACTAATTACATTTGCAAAGACCCTATTTCCAAACAAAGTCACATTCTGAGGTTCCAGGTAGACATGAATTTGGGGTGACACTATTCAACCCACCATGCCAATAAACCTTCTTGCTGAGACAGATACAGTTTGGGGTGGATGTGACCTTCCCTCCTTTATGCCCTATTGTACCTGGTTCTTCTTTCTCTCCCACCAACTATTTGTCTACACGTGTATTCTCCCTTTCTAGAAAATGGGTCCACTGTGGTGTCAGGGACTGTATTTTACTCATCCTTTACCACAGGGTCTATCTCAAACTGATACTTAACACATGTTTGACTAAGGAAGAGCAAACAATATGCTCTATTCAAACAGAAAGTTTCGATAGTTGTGAAACCTATACTGTGTAACTCAGATATTCATGAGCGAGGAGATCTAAGGAAGGTAAAAATAAAGAAACTAGTTCCTTAACAGAGAAATCAGGCTACATTGTTATTGAATTTTAATCTGTTGGAGTCACTATTTATGTCACTTGCACATGTTGAAATTTTTTCCAAAACTTGGAAATAAGGGGAAAAAATACTGTGGGAGGGTTCAAAGTCATACTCCAGAACTAATAAACCCATTAATGAGTAATTTGATGCTCTAGGGATGCCCTGTCCAATATGGTGGCCGTAAGCCACACGTGGCTTATTTAGATTTTAATTTTAATTAATTAAATTAAAAAATCAGTTCTCTAGTTACCCTAGCCACCTTTCAAGTATTCAAAAGCCATGAGTGGCTGGTGGGTACAATATTGAACAGCACAGAGGAGACCATATTTGTCATCCCAGAAAGTTATATTGGACAGTACTGCTCTAGGGAAATGGAAATTTATGTATCCACTATTTAGTAGGGTTCATCCTCCGAAAAGATATGTCTTGAGGTAGGCAGTCTCTCGAAGCTGGAAAAGGCCATGAAATGGGTTCACCCCTAGAGTCTCCAGAAGGAACACAGCACTGCTGACACTTGATTTTAGCCCAGTGTGACCCATTTTGGACATATGACCTCCAAAACTGTAAGATAATAAATCTGTATTATTTTAAGCCACCAAGTGTGTGGTGATTTGTTACAGCAGCAATAGGAAACTAATACAGGTGTTAACTTGTAGAACATTGACAAACAGCAAATGATTTCTGTAGAGTGGAAAAGATAACCCCAAAGGTTTCAGGAGTTTTTTTGCCCTGTAGGACATTCACCAGTTTTGTTTTGATTTTTGGTTTTGTTTTTTTGGGTTTGGGGTTGTTTTTTGTTTTGTTTGTTTGTTTGTTTTTGTTTTGTTTTGTTTTTGTCTAACTGTGTAATCTTATTCTGGCATTCTTTTCTTCCGTATCAGTTTCTCATATCTTCCTCTGAACTTGTGTCTTCATCTTGGCTCCCTCATTGACTATATCTTTGATCTTGCTCACTGTACATTATATGAGTCATGGTTTAATATTTTTAAAGTTAGACAGTGATACACGGCTAGCAAGGAAAAACAGACACAGGACTCTGAGATTTTTCTGTATGTCAGAAGAGGCTACACAATTTATATAGTGATGAAATTGATGAACACAGTTCATTTACAATTTAACTGAATAAATTTCATATCCTACAACAAATATAACTTATTGACTAAATGTAACCAGTAGACAATTACATTCCAGGGAGAAGATGCAAGGAACTTTGTCTTAACTTTGAACAAGCCCGATGTAATTAACATTAAATGTATAACTAAGGAGGAACTTCTTCCTTTTTTAGCAAATATTACAAGAGCAGAGCCTGTACCAATACAAGCAAGACCTTTTTCCACTTGTTCAGTATCTTAGTTCCTTGTGCTTAAGAAATTGCTGGCATATAAATGTTCTCCAAGGCTTATCCAAATCAGTATATTGAAAATGCAAAGTACTTGATTTTTTCCTCCTCAAGCCTGTCAAACACCATTGTGACAATAGTTTATTTATATTTTTAACTAAAGACTAGATGAATCAAAGTTTAGGGGCTTAATATTTCAACATCCTATTCTCAAGTTTCTCACAATGTATACACATTGAGGAGATACCATGTACATACAAACAAAACAACAGCAACAACAAAACCCTGTCCCCTCTCCTGCCCTGAGGCTCTTCTCCCCACTCCCTTAAGCACCTGGAAGAAGCAAGCGTGAACATATCAGAACTATGTAAAGAGCTTTTTTAAAATTCCCCTATCTGGCTGCCCACCCCTACCCTATCCTGATACACCACCCCAAAGTGGTATTGCCAGAATCTAGGTAGCTTAAAAATCTATAGGAGGAAGAAGAGAAGCAATTATACAAAACACATTGTAAGAGGTATATATTGCCCTGGTTAAAATAGAATCCTATGGGGTCTCACCTTCTAGCCCACCACACCTCCCTTCCCCCAAAGTGATCTTTCTAAAATGCTAACAGTCTGCTGGTGGCTTACTTTGATAATCTCCAGTGGTCTCCACAGTTGACCAGATGGTCACAAACTGATCTAAAGCAATTGGGCAATTGACAAATACAACAATCGACAGATTCTTTTAATAAATATTGGCTGACTCCACCAGTTAAGGGTTAGGTCAAGCATCTCACATGGCAGGTTCACTTTGAGTGGGCACAACACTCAGATGGCAGAATCATCTAACCTTCCAGTTGGACAAGTGACAGCATCCTCTGGGAAGAAGGCACTCAGAACCAATAGTGCTCCCAGCACTGCCTGCTGGATCCCTACACCTTCTTCAGATAAGGGTCATAGGGCCAGGTTATCTTTCTAGACAACCATGTTATCTTATTTCTATCATCCCCTATACCAGTCAACAAAACCTTAAGATGGAGTTTTAGAAAATTATTTGAAATGTTTTTTTAATATAAATTTATTTATTTATTTAAATTTATTTTTGGCTGCATTTGATCTTCGTTGCTGTGCACGGGCTTTCTCTAGTTGCAGTGAACGGGGGCTACTCTTCATTGCGGTTCTCAGGCTTCTCACTGCGGTGGCTTCTCTTGTAGCGGAGCACGAGCTCTAGGCACGCGGGCTTCATTAGTTGTGGCTCGGGGGTTCTAGAGCACAGGCTCAGCAGTTGTGGCACACGGGCTTAGTTGCTCCATGGCATGTGGGTTCTTCCTGGACAAGGGCTCGAACCCGTGTCTCCTGCATTGGCAGGTGGATTCTTAACCACTGAACCACCAGCAAAGTCCCAGGTTATATTCTATTTAAAGTTATCATAAAGGGACTTCCCTGATGGCACAGTGGTTGGGGGGTCTGCCTGCCAATGCAGGGGACATGGGTTCAAGCCCTAGTCTGGGAAGATCCCACATGCTACAGAGCGGCTAGGTCCGTGCGCCACAACTGCTGAGCCTGCACTCTAGAGCCCGCGAGCCACAACTACCGAGCCCACATGCCGCAACTACTGAAGCCCGCATGCCTAGAGCCCGTGCTCCGCAACAAGAGAGGCCACTGCAGTGAGGAGCCCGCACATCGCAGCAAGGGGTGGCCCCCGCTCGCCACAACTAGAGAAAGACCTTATGCAGCAATGAAGACCCAACACAGCCTAAATAAATAAATAAAATTTATTTTAAAAATGTTATCACAAAATAATGGCCGTATTTCCCTGTACTGTACAATATATCCTTGTTGCTTATTTATTTTATACATATTTAGTTTGTATCTTCTAGTCCCCTACCCCTATCTTGCCCCTCCCCACCACTTCACTCTTCCAACTGGTAACCACTGCTTTGTTCTCTACATCTGCGAGTTTGTTTCTGTTTTGGTTTTGTTTTGTTTTGTTTTTTGCGGTACACGGGCCTCTCACTGCTGTGGTCTCTCCCGCCACGGAGCACAGGCCCCAGACGCGCAGGCTCAGTGGCCATGGCCCACGGGCCCAGCCGCTCCACGGCACATAGGATCCTCCCGGACCGGGGCACGAACCCGTGTCCCCTGCATCGGCAGGCGGACTCTCAACCACTGTGCCACCAGGGAAGCCCTGTTTCTGTTTTGTTATATTCATTCATTTGTTTTCTTTTTAGATTCCACATATGAGTGATAACATACAGTATTTGTCTTTCTCTGTCTGCCTTATTTCACTAAGCATAATACCCTCTAGTTTCAACCATGTTGTTGCAAATGGCAGTATTTCATTCTTTTTTATGGCTGAGTAATATTCCGTGTGTGTGTGTGTGTGTGTGTGTGTGTGTGTGTGTGTGTGTGTGTGTGTATCTCACATCTTCTTTATTCATTCACCTATTGATGGATACTTAGGTTGCAGTGAACATTGGGGTGCATTTGTCTTTCTGAATTAGAAAACACCAAAGTTCTTAATGTTATTTAACCTTTTTACTTGGCTTCTGAAAATTCTTAATGGCATTTTTGTATTTTAAAATGTGAACTGAATGCTAAGAAATAGGTATAGAGAACTGATGGAGAATTTCACTTTTACATTTCCTATAACAAGTCACCTAGTGCTAAGAATCTCTGTTGTGGGTAAGCCTTATTGTATAATGTCCCCTGAGGCTACAGCTCCTGCAACTGGTCAGGTTCTGAAAAAGGAAGCTATGTTTTAAAAGAAAACTATTTTTATCCCAGAAGGACCTGGGAAATCCTCCAAGACAGTTTTAATACTGCATTTTAAGAGTAGAACCTGAAACGCATCTTAAGAAAAAAGGTTCTACTTTTTCCTCACCAGCTAAATTGATATTATATTTACTTAACAGTAGTCCATGGCCTTCTTTCGGAAGAATAACAATCATTGTCAGCTTACTTTGAAAGTAAAGCAGTCCTTCTTACTCAGAAAGTTTCTGTGGAAAGTTATAAAATGCATGTGAGGGATTTCCCTGGTGGTCCAGTGGGTAAGACTCCAAGCTCCCAATACAGGGGGCCTGGGTTCAATCCCTGGTCCAGGAACTAGATCCCGCCACAACTAAAAGATCCTGCATGCCACAGCTAAGACCCATCACAGCCAATATAAATAAATAAATCGATAAATATTTTTAAAATAAATTAAAAATAAAATTAAGTGCATGTGAAAATATTTTGTAAACATTAACATCCTCTATAAACATAAGGTCTACTATGACCAGTGTATTAATATTAATAGTAATAGAACACACCAATTAGTAGCAGTAGTAGTAGTGACTACTACTATTAAGAGTAGTAGTACACTGCTGCTGCTGCTACTAATACTACTTTGAATAATAATAATAATAGTAAAGCAGTTCTATTAGTTTAGTTGCCTTTTTATTTTTGGTAAATAACTTTACATCACACAGAGGCCTCCAAAAAGTAAAATTTGGTTTATAAAAAGACATCAAAGAAAGATGGCCATGTAAATATGTCAAGCAACAGTTCAACATATATTTGAGATAATTTTCTAACACAGAAACATTTAAATCTGGGTTATCAGTAAGATTTCTTGTTTTTAGGAACAAGGAAAAGATTTCCTTTGCATTTTAGTATACCAAAGGGTATGAATTAATAAGCAATAAAGAGTCCTTCCTAAATAATCCTATAACTAACAATTATACCATATGCCATCACAGTTAACTCTGTTAGGTTCTTTTTTGTTTTATTAATAAATACCTTGAATGTTATAATGTAGATATTGTGGTCATCCATAATATTACTTACTTAGCAAGTCACCTCAAACTACTTTCTGAATAAACAGTTTACAAGAACAAAGAGTTTTCACCTTAACCTATCATCATTCCTATGTGGAGAGATTGAATGCCAGGTTTCTTGAATCCCTAAGCCTCAAAAATCTAAATAATAGAGTGTGCTTGCTGATCCTGAATAAGCCCATTTTTGCTGGAGAAATACCTGCCAGTCTATTTGTTTTAGGTCAATATTCTGGTAACCCATATGGGGGCCAGATGGCTCTGGGGCAGATGAGCCAACAGGTGCAGTAACCACAATTAAGCCCAGTGAGCTCACTGCTTTTCTTGCTGACCCTGAAGTTTGAAGGTATGTCTTTCTCTTGGACTCAGGTTTCCAGCCTCTTTGCACTAGAAGCTCTCCAGGACTTATTCAGAATCCATTTTAAGGTTTTGTCCTTTCTGGTTAAGGCCTTGTTCTGTATGTGAGTACTCATTTGGCACTTTATTCTGATTCTGAGATCAGACTGTTTCAACTGAAGCTGGCTGAGAAGCCTTTGGCCCATTACTACTGCAACAGGAGCTGTTTCACTGAAACTGTGTCAATTCAGTTGTCCACCTATTCCATTGGAATAGGGATTGTTCTATGGGAACTGGCTGAGAAGTCTTCAGCCTGTCTCCCCAGGGATCAAGCTGTTTCCTTAGAACTGACTGGTATTAGGCCTGAAGGCTGTTTGAGATATTTGACTGTTTAAGCTATTTGAATTGAGTTGTTTGAGCTGTAAGTTGTTGAAAAGTATTCTTTTAGAATGGAAATATATCCCATGCTCTTGGATTGGAAGAATTAATAGTGTTTAAATGGTCATACAACCCAAAGCAATCTACAAATTTAACGCAATCCCTATCAAATTATCCAGGACATTTCTCAGAACTAGAACAAATAATCCCAAAATGTATATGGAATCATAAAAGACCCAGAATTGCCAAAGTAATCCTGAAGAAAAAGAACAAAGCAGAAGGCATAACCCTCCCAGACTTCAGACAACACTACAAAGCTTCAGTAATCAAAACAGCATGGTATTGGCACAAAAACAGACATATGGATCAATGGAACAGAATAGAGAGCCCAGAAATAAACCCACACACCTAAAGGCAATTAATCTTTGACAAAGGAGGCAAGAATATACAATGGGGAAAAGACAGTCTCTTTAGCAAGTGGTATTGGGAAAGCTGGACAGCCGCATGTAAATCAATGAAGTTAGAACACACCTTCAACACCATACACAAAAATAAACTCAAGATGGCTTAAAGACTTAAATATAAGACATGACACCATAAAATTCCTAGAAGTAGGCAAAACATTCTCTGACATAAATCGTACCAATGTTTTCTTAGGTCAGTCTCCCAAGGCAATAGAAATAAAAGCAAAACTAAACAAATGGGGAATTCCCTGGTGGCCTAGTGGTTAGGATTCCAGGCTTTCACTGCCATGGCCTGGGTTCAATCCCTGGTCAGGGAACTGAGATCCCACAGCCATGCAGTGTGGTCAAAAAAAAACCCAAAAGGGAGCTCATCAAACTTACAAACTTTTGCACGGCAAAGGAAACCATAAACAAAACAAAAAGACAACCTACGGAATAGGAGAAAATATCTGCAAATGATGCAACTGACAAGGGCTTAATTTCCGAAATATACAAACAGTTCATATAACTCAACAACAACAAAAAACAACCCAATCAAAAAATGGGCAGAAGATCTAAATAGACATTACTCCAAAGAAGACATACAGATGGCCAATAGGCACATGAAAAGATGCTCAACTTTGCTAATTATTAGAGAAATGCAAATCAAAACTATAATGAGGTACCACCTCACACTGGTCAGAATGGCCATCATTAAAACGTCTACAAATAACAAATGCTGGAGAGGGTATGGGAAATGCTGTTGGTAGGAATGTAAGTTGGTGCAGCCACTATGGAAAACAGTACAGATGTTCATCAAAAAACTAAAAATAGAGTTGCCATATGATCCAGCAATCCCATTTCTGGGCATATATCCAGACAAAACCATAATCAAAAAGATACATACCCTAGTGTTCAGAGTAGCACTATTTACAATAGCCAAGACATGGACACAACCTAAATGTCCATCAATAGATGAATGGATAAAGAAGAAGTGGTACATATAGACAATGGAATACTACTCAGCCATAAAAAAGAATGAAATAATGCCATTTGCAGCAACATGGATGGACCTAGAGATTATCATACTAAGTGAAATAAGTCTGAAGGAGAAAGACAAATACCATATGATATCACTTATACGTGGAATCTAAAATATGACACAAAAGAACTTATCTATGAAACAGAAACAGGCTCACAGACATACTGAACAGACTTGTGGTTGCCAAAGGGGAGGGGGATGAAGGAGGGATAGAGTGAGAATTTGGGGTCAGCAGATGCAAACTATTATATACAGAATGGATAAACAACAAGGTCCTACTGTATAGCACAGGGAACTATATACAATATCCTGTGATAAACCATAATGGAAAAGAATATAAAAAAGAATATATATGTATGTATAACTGAATTACTTTGCTGTACAGCAGAAATTAGCACAACATTGCAAATCAACTATACTTCAATAAATATGTATATATTATTAAATATAATAAATTTTTAAAAAAATTATTCTGTTACTCTGGAGAAAAACCTCTGAGAAATGATACCCCAGTTATCAAATATTTTGAGGATGCCCCACCCTAGAGAGGGACTCTGGCTGATTTCATGTTTAAAATGCATTGTCCTTCCTCATGCACATTTCTGACTAAATGGACTGACTTGACCAAAGGCAATTTAAAATAATGGGAATTCCCTGGCAGTCCAGTGGTTAGGACTCTGCGCTCTCACTGCCAGGGCCCAGATTCGATCCCTGGTCAGGGAACTAAGATCCTGAAAGCCACTCGGTGAAGCCAAAAAATAAAAAATAGAATATCAATGGCCATTATGGGGAACTTTGGAAATCCCCAAACTTAATTTTCTTAAAACCAATTTATATTACAATAGCTCTAAAACTTCCAGAACTGAATGGAATGCCTATTTTGATTGTTATTTTGAGGCTTCTGAATGTAAAATTGCCTCTCTGCAAAATAAGATTCTAAGATTAACTGAGGGAAATAAACAAATAATTAAAGGAAAAATGTCTCCCAAAGCCTCAGGCTTCTTTGTCTCAGGCTCCACCTCCAGTGCCATCTTCCTCCCTTCCTCCAATGCCCTCAGTTCCTCCATAGTAATTCCCTCTCTGAACTTCCCTTTTTCTCTGACTCTCCCCACTCCTTTTCCTCTGAATTTATCAGAACCTGTCCCTTTAAAATTGAGCCTGCTGAGGATCCAGAGGCTAAACCCTTAATTTCTTATATTCCCTAGACTAAAGCTGAACTGTGAGCCATAGTCAAATATTTTCCCAAAGTAACCAAAGATTCTCACAGATTTGCTGAGGAATTTACTATAGTCATTCAAACTTATCAATCTGGTTTCTTTGACTTATATCAGCTAGTTCATACACTTGTCAGTGAAGGTCTGCCCACTATTGGATGAAAACTGCTAACTGAAAAAATCCTAAAAGGTTTCTAAAATTACAAACAGGAAACCAGCCCACTACCTTGTTATATTATCAGGCTTGGGCAGTTGCTACCGGACTTCACTGAGCAATTCCTAGGGCTTTTCCAAAGCCTGTTGACTGGAACAAAATTCAACCTTGCACACAAAAACCTGATGAAACTTCGTGACTGTTACAGTTGACTTCAGATAATTTTTAAAGAAAATTCTGGTTTTCCTTCAGATGTTGATTCCACCCAGGTGGGTTTTAGCTCTATGTTTATTAATGGGCTGAACTGGCACCTTTCCCTTCAAGTAAAAAAGGCCAGAATGGAATGCAAAATTATTTCCACTCCAGATTTAGTGAATCTGACAAACCAGTGCTCTCACACTCTAGATGACTCACCTATAAGGAAGACGGCCAAAATTCTTAATCTTCAACTCCAGCAATTGAGGGTCCCTAAATAAGACCAGAACCCTCCTAGTTTCTGCTACTACTACAAAGAGCTAGGACACTGGAAAGGAGATTTTACAGATTCAAGCACTTCAGGTGCCTTCAGCCCTTTAACCAGCCTTTCCAACAGCCTCCCAATTCTCAATGATGGGGTGCCAAAGAACTAAAGGGGCTCTTCCCAACACTCCCTCTTAATTGGTTTAGAGAAATATTTCTCCAGGTTGGGGATGAATCTCTTCCAGTCCTAACAGACATCAGAGCCACACTCAGTGCTCAACCACACAACCATAAAGCAGCCCCTGCTTCGGAGTACTAAAACAGTTCAAATAGTGGGAAGCTCTAATGAGCCAAGAGAGATTCCCATCTCTGAACTGATTCCCTTTCATTTAGACCCTTTGAGACATATACACCCTTTTCTCCTTAGTTCCTCCTCTTCTATCCATTTATTAGGTTGAAACTTCTTAGAGAAGTATCATGGCAGAATTTCTTGCTCCCAAAAGGGGGAATAATTCTAGAATTTGAGTCATCACAGCAGCCAATAAGGTGAATCAAATGACCCTATGATGTCTTTTATTTGCTCCATCTCTCATGGCACTAGAAATGATTGTGGAAACACTGATCATTTGTCCCTATTGAATTAGGAGCTACCATCCTCCTTATGGGCAAAATCTCCAACCGATATTGGCAAAATTCACAGCACACCTCCCATCAAGATTCAAATAGATCCTTCGAAACCTCCTCACGGAATTAATCAATACCCTATAAGTAAAGAAGGCCTTCAATGCACAGAGCCCATAATAAAAGAATACAAGGCTCAAGGCCTCAGTATCCTTTGTACTAGTCCCTGTAATACCCCCATTTTACTGGTGAGAAAACCCAAGGGCCCACGGTGGAGGTTTGTCCAGGACCTCCAAGTAATAAACAACATTGCTCTCCCTTGACACACTGTTGTCCCTAACCCTTACACATTACTGATACCCATTCCCACCAGAGTAAATTCTTTACTGTAATTGATTCATGTAGTGAATTCTTTAGTATTCTGATTGATGAAGCCAGCCGATACCATTTTGTCTTCACTTGGGAAGAAAAACAATTCACCTGGACACTAATGCCTCAGGGTTTTTACTCGGAATCCTTAGTCTCACAAATCCTGAAGGCTGCTCTGGATGACATAAAGTTCCCTTGAGGTTCTACTTTGTTGCAATATGTGGATGATTTGCTTCTTTGCTCTCCTTCTCAAGCCTCCTCACAGGAAGACAGCATCTACTTGCTAAAGCTTTTAGCCTTAAAGGGACATAAGGTCACCAAGGAAAAATTGCAGTTTGCCCAAATCCAGGTTTGATATTTAGGGCATCAGATATCAGAATAAGGGCTACACCTAGATCCAGACAGACTTCATAATGTCCTAAGTTTCCCAGACCCCCAAACTAAGCACCAACTGTGAGGTTTTCTCAGGCTCGCTGGTTACTGCTGAAATTAAATTCCAAATTTCTCTTTTATGGCCAAACTTCTGTATGTTTTACTAAAGAACATCAACCCCGACCCAATTTTATGGGAAGAATCAGACAACATAGCTTTTAAGTCCTTAAAGGAGAGTTTGACGAGCCCACCTGCCCTTTGGGCATCCCAATTATCAGATTCCCTTTTGTATATGAAAAGGAAGGGAAGGTCCTTGGGGTACTCACCCCAAAACACAGGGGCCTCTGTTAACACATAGGGTATTATAACCAGAAACAGAACTGTATGGCACTGGAATACTCCCTTGCCTTAGAGCTGTTACAGCCTTTTGGTTAAGGTCACCAAGAAAATAACTGTGGGATCCCCTTTATCCATTCTTATACCCCATACAGTAGAAGCTCTCCTCAACTCTCATAATACTCAACATCTTTCAGTGAGCTGCCTCACCTCCTGTGAAATCCTTTTGTTAACTGCTCTTCACGTAATTCTTTTATTTTGTAATAACCTTAACCCTGCTACTCTTCTCCCTTCCATCACTGACAAAGTCCCTCACCACTACTTAATTCTGACAGGTCACCTCCAGACTCCCCATGATGACCTGCAGGAAATACGTTTACGTAACGCTGACATCTCACAGTTCAATGATGGCTCTTATTTAAAAGGTGACAATGGCCAGTTTTTGTAAATGTTCTACATATTTTTGAGGAGATTGTGGATTTTCAGTTTGTTGATTCTGAGAATCCATATAGCCATTAAATTTAGATTGTTAATAGTGCTTTTCATAGCTTCTCTATTTTTCCTAATTTTCTGTATTTGCTATATTAAACAATGTATAGTGAAAAAAAAAAGGTGACAATGGCAAATGTTGTGCTGGGTATGATACTGCAACTCCTTTTGATGTTGTTGAGGCAGTATCTTTACCCATGACTACTTCAGCCAAGAGGCTTGCACTTTAGGCCAAGGGCAAAAATGCCAATACTCATACTGATATTAGATATACTTTTGAAGCACTTTCATGATTTTGGAATGCTGTGGAAGCAACATGGCTTCCTTATTTCTGCAAATATGAAATTTAGAATGACCCCTATGTTCAGGAATTATTGGATGCAATACTTTTACCTGCCACTTTACCTATTATTAAGATTCCGAGGCATTCTAAACTTGACTCTGGAAGCTAAGGGAAATCATCTTGCTGACATTTCCACAAGGAATGTTGCTCTTAAAGGAACCAACAGCAGCCAAACCTCTGTCATGGTTCAAAGGGATATTTCCCCAAATGATAACTTAGAAACACTGGCTAGAGAAGTTAGCCAGCCTCAAAAAAAAAAAAAGAAAAACAAGATTTAAAATTCAACAATTGTTGGTTTGATAAAGAGAAAGTTCTCATTTGGATGAAACAACACCCCAGGCCTACCGAAGACTAAAATTCCCACTGCTCACTATTGTACATGCACTAAACCATTAGTCTACTGACAAAGTGATAGCATTCATCAATCAGTATTGGTGGGGAAACACCAAGGCTGCAAAAAGTGCCTATCTCAATTGTCCCATTTGTCTGAAATACAACCCAGGGATTCTTGTCCATATTGCTCCCATTTTTTTTTAAACATCTTTATTGGAGTATAATTGCTTCACAATGTTGTGTTAGTTGCCGCTGTACAACAAAGTGAATCAGCTATACATGTACATATATCCCCATATCTCCTCCCTCTTGCATCTCCCTCTCACCCTCCCTATCCCACCCCTCTAGGTGGGCACAAAGCACCGAGCTGATCTTCCTGTACTATGCAGCTGCTTCCCACTAGCTATCTATTTTACACTTGGTAGTGTATATATGTGCATGCCACTCTCTCACTTCGTCCCAGCTTACCCTTCCCCCACCCTCGTGTCCTCAAGTCCATTCTCTACATCTGCATCTTTATTCCTGAACCTTTTTTTTTTTTTTAGATTCCATATATATGTGTTAGCATACGGTATTTGTTTTTCTCTTTCTGACTTACTTCACTCTGTCTGACAGACTCTAGGTCCAACCACCTCACTACAAATAACTCAATTTCATTTATTTTTATGGCTAATATTCCACTGTATATGTGTGCCACACCTTCTTTATCCATTCATCTGTCAATGGTCACTTAGGTTGCTTCCATGTCCTGGCTATTGTAAATAGAGCTGCAGTGAACATTGTGGTACATGACTCTTTTTTTTTTTTTTTCAGAAGATGTTGGGGGTAGTTTATTAATTAATTTATTTATTTTTGCTGTGTTGGGTCTTCGTTTCTGTGCGAGGGCTTTCTCTAGTTGTGGCAAGTGGGGGCCACTATTCATCGCGGAGCGCGGGCTTCTCACTATCGCGGCCTCTCTTGTTGCGGAGCACAGGCTCCAGACGCGCAGGTTCAGTAGTGTGGCTCACGGGCCCAGTTGCTCCGCGGCATGTGGGAGCTTCCCAGACCAGGACTCGAACCCATGTCCTCTGCATTGGCAGGCAGATTCTCAACCACTGCGCCACCAGGGGAGCCCACATGACTCTTTTCGAATTATGGTTTTCTCAGGGTATATGCCCAGTAGTGGGATTGCTGGGTCATATGATAGTTCTATTTGTAGTTTCTTAAGGAACCTCCATAGTGTTCTCCATAGTGGCTGTATCAATTTACATTCCCACCAGCAGTGCAAAAGTGTTCCCTTTTCTCCACACTCTCTCCAGCATTTATTGCTTGTAGATTTTTTGATGATGGCCATTCTGGCCGGTGTCAGGTGATACCTCATTGTAGTTTTGATTTGCATTTCACCAATGAAATTAGTGACGTTGAGCATCCTTGCATGTGTTTGTTGGCAATGTGTATATCTTCTTCGGAGAAATGTCGATTTAGGTCTTCGGCCCATTTTTGGATTGGGTCGTTTGTTTTTTTGATATTGGGCTGCATGAGCTGCTTGTATATTTTGGAGATTAATCCTTTGTCAGTTGCTTCACTTGCAAATATTATCTCCCATTCTGAGCGTTGTCTTTTTGTCTTGTTTATGGTTTCCTTTGCTGTGCAAAAGCTTTTAAGTTTCATTAGGTCCCATTTGTTTATTTTTGCTTGTATTTCCATTTCTCTAGGAGGTGGGTCAAAAAGGAGCTTGCTGTGATTTACATCATAGAGTGTTCTGCCTATGTTTTCCTCTGAGAGTTTCATAGTGTCTGGATTTACATTTAGGTCTTTAATCTATTTTGAGTCTATTTTTGTGTGTGGTGTTAGGAAGTGTTCAAATTTCATTCTTTTACAGGTAGCTATCTAGTTTTCCCAGCACCACTTATTGAAGAGACCATCTTTTCTCCATTGCATATCCTTGCCTCCTTTGTCATAGATTAAGTGACCATAGGTGCATGAGTTTATCTCTGGGCTTTCTATCCTGTTCCATTGATCTATATTTCTGTTTTTGTGCCAGTACCATACTGTCTTGATTACTATAGCTTTGTAGTATAGTCTGAAGTCCAGGAGCCTGATTCCTCCAGCTCCGTTTTTCTTTCTCAAGATTGCTTTGGCTATTTGGAGTCTTTTGTGTTTCCATACAAACTGTGAAATTTTTTGTTCTAGTTCTGTGAAAAATGCCATTGGTAGTTTGATAGGGATTGCATTGAATCTGTAGATTGTTTTGGGTGGTATAGTCATCTTCACAGTGTTGATTCTTCCAATCCAAGAACATGGTATATCTCTCCATCTGTTTGTATCGTCTTTAATTTCTTTCATTAGTGTCTTATAGTTTTCTGCATACAGGTCTTTTGTCTCCTTAGGTAGATTTATTCCTAGGTATTTTATTTTTTTGCTGCAATGGTAAATGAGAGTGTTTCCTTAATTTCTCTTTCAGATTTTTCATCATTAGTGTATAGGAATGCAAGAGATTTCTGTGCATTAATTTTGGCTCTTAGACATTTTAAATTGCTTAATGGACCGCTCAAGTTCTGGAAAATGGATTTCATACAACTTCCTTCATCTCATAGATATAAATATGTTTTTGTCACAGTCCATTTGTTTTCACACTGAACTGAAGCCTTCCCTTGAGACAGGCTACTGCCTCTTCTATGGCTAAAGTACTTTTGGAAAAATTTATCCCAACCTGGAGGACTCCTCTTGAACTTCATAGTGATTGAGGAACCATTTTGTTGGTCAGGTACTTCTTTTTTTTTTGCCATGCCACACAGCATGTGGGGTCTTAGTTTTCCAATGAGGGACCAAACCCATGCCCCCTGCAGTGGAAGCTCGGAGTCTTAACCACTGGACTGCCAGGGAAGTCCTGCTGGTCAGATACTTCGACAAGTCAGCACTGTTTGGTTGGTTTTACAACACTTTTACTGTATTTACCACCCTCAATCCTCTAATTTAGTCAGACACACTAATAGCACTATTAAGACTCAATGGGCAAAATTTGTAGAGGCCCTCCAAATACCTTGGCCACAAGCATTGAAGTTGGTCCTTCTAAATCTCAGATCCATGCCTTCTGGAACTCATAAACTTTGAGAGTCACAGGACACCCAATGCAATTGGCTCTTGCCTCTTTTGATCCACAACTTTTAAAAGGAGAGATACTCCAATATTGCAAAAGCCTAATTGCTTCTATCAAAAATAACCATGTTTTGGTAGGACAATCTTTTCACAGGTACTCTAGGAAGACAAAGACCTTAAGCATCACACCTTGAAACCTGGAGATTTTGTCTTTTGGAAAAGAAACCTCCAGAAGACCTTGCTGGAGAGGGCCCTTTCAAGTACTACTAACCAACCCTTGTGCCACCAAACTCCAGGGAACAGACTCTTAGATTCATATGACACACTAAAGGAAGAACCAAACTCTGACTGGAACTGCAAATTACCTGGTGACCTGACAGTAAAGATTTTCCAGTTGAAGCAGATGACATCTAATGAGACAGTTTTCCCAAGATACAGAGAAGGCATGTTGGAAGTCTGTTGCTGAACCTTTGATGATGACATAATACTTCAGATAATCTCCAATCTCTATAATCTTGATAACATATGGATGTTAAATAAAAAGTGCTTGAGCGTTCTCCCTCAAATGTGACCTCAATAGGTTTCCAATCTGTGCACTTTCCCCCAGTATGAGACACTACACCCAGGAAAGATCCTTCCTGGCATTGACGAACAAAAAGCCATTGAAACTGGAAAACCTGACTCTTGATCAGCAGTGCTTTCAGCGAAAGATCTTGATCAAAAGGGGGAACTGTAAAAAATTAATAAATGGAAACCTCAATTAAATAGAGTTGGGAGACCAGCAGGGGGAGCACTCATGGCCTGGGACAAGAGCAGAGCCCAATAAGAAAACTTTACTTTCCTGATGACAACTCAGCCAGTGAAAAGTCATGGACTCTTTGTTTTCTATAGCCCTCCCCACTTCCTTTTCCCCTCTATAGAAGAGTTCTCCTGGGCTTCCCTGGTGGCGCAGTGGTTGAGAGTCCGCCTGCCGATGCAGGGGACATGGGTTCGTGCCCCTGTCTGGGAGGATCCCACATGCCGCGGAGCGGCTGGGCCCGTGAGCTATGGCCGCTGAGCCTACGCGTCCGGAGCCTGTGCTCCGCAACGGGAGAGGCCACAACAGTGAGAGGCCCGCGTACCGCAAAAAAAAAAAAGAGTTCTCCTTTCCTTGCTGTGCCAAGACTTGCATGTGTCTCACCATGGTTGCAGACCACTAATTGCAATTATCTGCTGATCCCAGATAAACCTATTTTTACTGGAGAAATAACTGGCAGTCTGTTTTAGGTCAAGAACACACATACATATATGCATACATACATATGTATTTATGAGTGTGTGTGTATATACGATACAGTATCTAAGCCAGGTTCATCAGGTGTTCTATAATCTTCTATTCAAAGCATAGGAGTATAAATACTTTTCCCAGATCATTTTCCAAGGGAAGCAATGTGCTTGTTGAAACAGGCCCTTGGCATCTTCCTAGCTATGGGAATAAAGACCTATTGTTACTTGTCCTTGAAAAAGCAGCATCTATTTCCACCACCAAAGTTAAAAGCAATATCAAGCTCACATGTTGCAACTAACACCTTTCATCTAAGTAGGGCAAAATTTTTAATCCAAAAGTACTATGGGGATCTCACAGCAAAGGCAGAGTAAAGAGGTCAGCAAATCCTCTCTCCAAAAAAACTAGAAAACTGGGTAAGATTGTCCAAAACTACCATTTCAGGACTCTAGAAATCAACCAAAGGGCAACAACAAATTTAGAAGTTTATTCATGAAAAACTGCTAAACCTCAGATAAGAACAGGAATTCTGTGGCATTCTTGTCTGGAAGGAAAGAATAAAGATCAGAGTGGAAATTAATGAAATAAAACAAAAACTAGAGAAAAATCAATGAAACCAGAAGATTTTTGTTTCTTTGAAAACATCAACAAACTGATAAACCTTTAGCTATACTGACCAAGAAAAAAAGAGAAGACACAAATTTACCAAAATAGGAATGAAACAAGAGACCTCACTGCCAACTTTACAGATATTAAAATGATTATAATAAAATATTATGAACATGGGGCTTCCCTGGTGGCGCAGTGGTTGGGAGTCCGCCTGCCGATGCGGGGTACACGGGTTCGTGCCCCGGTCCGGGAGGGTTCCGCGTGCCGCGGAGCAGCTGGGCCCGTGAGCCATGGCCGCTAGGCCTGCGCGTCCGGAGCCTGTGCTCCGCGGCGGGAGAGGCCACAGCAGTGAGAGGTCCACGTACTGGAAAATAAAAATATATATATATTATGAACAACTTCATGCCAACAAATTAGACAATTTAGATGAAATGACAAATTCCTAGAAAGACACAAATTACCAAAGTTGACTAATGAAGAAAGAGAAAATCTGAACAGATCTATAACAAGTAAAGGATTTGAACTATTAATTTAAAATATTCCCATAAAGGAAAGCCCCAGTCCATATAGCTTCACTGATGAATTCTATCAAATATTTTGAAAAGAAATACCAGTCCTATACAAATATTATGAAGAATGCCAGGAATGATTAATAAAATATGCTCATTCATGAAATAAATCTTAATTGAAAGTAGGGAAGCCAAACTGGCCTATCAATGATAAAAGTTCCAAAATACTTTTAATCATAAGACACTGCCTCAAGGACTTCCCTGGTGGCTCAGGGGTTAAGAATCTGCCTGCCAATGCAGGGGACACGGGTTCGAGCCCTGGTCCGGGAAGATCTCACATGCCACAGAGCAACTAAGCCCGTGCGCCACAACTACTGAGCCCGTGAGCCACAACTACTGAAGCCTGCGCACCTAGAGCCCTCGCTCCGCAACACGAGAAGCCAGCGCACCACAAGGAAGAGTAGCCCCCACTCGCCGCGACTAGAGAAAGCCCACACGCAGCAATGAAGACCCAATGTAGCCATAAATAAATAAATAAATTTACTCAAAAAAAAAGACACTGTCTCGAATGTTGCTAATATTTTACCAAAACCTTTATTATTTACAGCTGGAGTTTGCAAGTTTAGCCAGTTTAGAATTCTTAACTGAGCATTGAAAGTCTGAATAACAAAGTTTTATACAGCACTAACAAAACAAAAGCCAATCTGAGGCAGCCCTGGACCTTGTCTTATGAGATATTTCCTCAAAGATCTGATTTATCCCTCCTCTCCTTAAGGTCATCAGTTACACTAGTACAGTATTTATCAAGTAGGAGCAGAATATATTGCTAGGAAATCCAATCAGTTCAAGGATACCAATAACGAGGATACAAAGAGATCTGGAACCCCAATTACGAGAGTTAGAAGAGTCTTAACTATCATGTAAAGCTTTGGTACTCACATTTTACAAAGAGCTTAAGTGACTCATGTGAAATCACAAAAATAGCCAGGGACTAGATCTTCCTTTAATTGTCTATCTTCCAGCATCCCTGTAAGTAAACCAGCTTGTCACCCTTTCTCCTCCATAGTCAAGTCTATGATTGTGATATAAGTGCTGGCTTTATCAAATTCATTCCATACATATTAAAGCATGTTGCTTGCCATACATTGAGGCAGCACTAAAATGAGTGAGAAATTGCCATTGCCATCAAGAATTTCAGTTTAAGGGAAAAGATAAGACAATTGCAAATGCAAAAGTTACCAAATATCAGGAAGAAAGTACAAGGTGCAAAGTTCAAAAAAGGAATGTGTTCACATCAGATGCAATGACTAAGAAAGGCTTGCAGGAAAGGGTAGTATTTAAGATATGGCTTGAAACAATAAGTAGGATTTTGACAATAGAAAGTGAGGGAAGGACATCTCAAGAAGAGGGAAGACACAGTGTGTCCAGTCTGACTAAAACATAGAGTTCAGTTGTTTAAGAGCTTTCTCTGCCATGATACCAGTTTATAAACATTTCCCATGCCAGCCCACTGCACCTATTCCTATGGGTGCACCCAAAAGCATAGATAAAATAGGCTGCTTGCCATATACAACTCCTAGTAACCCCACTCCCGCTCTCACTTCCAAGAACATATATCAGAATGCAAATGAATGATAATGATCTTATAATAGATGACTTTCGATCTGCTTTAATTTTTAAAGAAAATTATTTGCTAACTTTAATAAAGTTTTTTGTCAAGAATTGCTTGCTACACACCCCATAATGGATGGTAATAAGTTAAGAACCACCAATATGATGGGAAATAGTGGTGGAAAACATTGGTCAGAGCTATCCTCAGGTGGCCTCAAGTACAAACCAAGGTATTTAAACTGTGAAGAGAAATGATTCTGGCTGCATTTGGGAAAATTACTCTGGAAGTGTGGAGAAAGAGATAGCACAGTTAGGAAGTTATTGCATAAGTCCCAGTTAGTTAGAGGTACTAGAGGCCCAAATCAAGATAGTACCAGGAAAGGAGGATGGAAATAAGAAAGGTGACAAATATAGAAGATAAGCTTTGTGAGTGCACAGGTCTAAGTTATGACTTCTGTATCTCTAGAAGTCTCTAGTTCAATAAATATTTGTTGAATGGGTAAATAAATAAGATCTTGGTGGCAAGGCAGTATATTATAATGGTGGAGTCAGACTGCTTGGGCTCCAGTCAAGCTCTTTACTTACTAGTTCAATAAACTTGGGCAAGTTACTTGACCTCTCTATGCCTCAGTCTTCCCATCTATAAAATGGGGCTAATAATAGTTTCTAGAATATAGTGTAGTTTTGAGGATTAAATGAGGTTAATATGGAAAGTGCTTAGAAGAATGCATGATACATACCTGCTAAATTAAAGTAGCTATTATTTTTATTAGTGAAACATTATATCTTTAACAGAACTTCAGAAGTGAGAAATGCAGGCTTGGGGGAAGAGTAATCAATAGTATTAAGGGTTTAGTTTGGTATTCCAGGAGAGATACCAGATAGGGTGGATTGGGGGCTTGAGAAAAAGGATGGGGCTAGACTTAGAGGTCTGACTCTTGCCACTTCATTCTGCTACGCACAGTTCTCTCATCTCCCACCAAGCCCCAGTCACACTAGCCCTGTCACTTCCTCCAGTAGGTCAGGTTTTTTTCTCCTACCTCAGGATCTTTCCACTGCTGTTCCCTCAACCTCAAAGAGCACAGAGCCTGGACTCAACGAATATTTGTTCAATAGATAAATTTGGAACTCTTTTAAATGGAGATAAAAGTTAAATCCCTGAGAATGTATGACACTGCCATGTAAGAAAATCTGAGGAAAGATGACATAAGATGTGACTACAAAAAAGATGAGCCAAGTAGGTCAGAAAGAGAAAAACAAATACCGTATGCTAACATATATAAGAAAAAAAATCTAAGAAAAAATATTGGTTATGAACAACCTAGGGGCAGGACAGGAATAAAGACGCAGACGTAGAGGATGGACTTGAGGACACGGGGAGGGGGAAGGGTAAGCTGGGACGAAGTGAGAGAGTGGCATGGACTTGTACACACTACCAAATGTAAAACAGCTAGTGGGAAGCAGCCGCATACCACAGGGAGATCAGCTTGATGCTCTGTGACCATAGGGGTGGGATGGGGAGGGTGGGAGGGAGACGCAAGAGGGAGGAGATATGGGGATATATGTATATGTATAGCTGATTCACTTTGTTATAAAGCAGAAACTAACACGCCATTAGTTTATAGCTAATTTATAGTATAAAGCAATTATACTCCAATAAAGATGTTTAAAAAAAAGATGAGCCAGCAAATACAAAGGACTATGCAGAAGTAACCAGGAGAGTTGGAGTGAAGTTTTAAGAAGATGGGTAACACCCTAAATGCTCAAGATTGAAAGAATCACTGGATTTGGCAATAATTCTGGGAAAGAACTCTGAGAAAGTAATTTTCCATGAAATTGGGAGGAGCATGGGGCAAAGATCAGATTGTTAAGGAAAAATAAATCAACTAAAACAAACTAATTTACCAAATATTTGATAAGGAGGAGAAGCAGGGTCCAAGAAAGGTGATTTTAGGGACAAACCCTGTTTTTAGGGTTCCTCTGGTAGTAGGAGAGTAAGGAAGCAGATGGAGAGGCAAACAACTATGGTACAAACGGAATATAAATATGAGGCTAGATCCTGGAGACACTGTGCATCGTTATTTGTACAGGTTTACAACGTCCACAGTACTTTTCGCACTTTTAGTCCCCCAGCTCTCTGATGATACATCCTCTAATTCAGCGATTCACCCATGAGATCCCTAGACTGGCAACATCAAGCATCACAGGGAACTTGTTAGAAATGCACATTCTTGGGTCCCACACCAGATCTACCTAATTCAGGCGAAGCTCAGCAAGGTGTTTTAACAAGTCCTCCAGAGGATTCTGATGATCTCCAAGTTCCCACAACCATCATACTCAGGGCGGAACTACCGAGACCACTGCAAGGATGGCGGCCACAGTCGGAGGGCCGAACTTCCTTCCGACCCCATCTGGATTTTCCTCGCTCCTAAGAAGGGCAGTGCACAACCCCACCCAGCCAGCACCGCAGAGCAATGTTGCCCCGCTTCGGACTTAGCCTGAGCAAGTGCTGCCAAGCCCAGCCGCACTAGAGACCACGTATGGACCCCTTAGCCAACTCGGTCTCCGCCCACGAAGGGCCCGGGCGCCCCCAGCCCTCGGGCTTCGACTTCCGGCGCTACTGGGGCGTGGGGGGTGGGGGGGCTCGGTGGGGAAGGGACTCGGGCCGGACGTGTCCAACTTCCTCGACACCGGCAGGGGTGGGGGATATTCGTTCTCCTAACCCCTCCATGTGCTAACTAAGAGGCCGGAGGACACGGCGATGGAAGAAAGATGGGCTAGTCTAGGCTAAGTGTCCGGGAAATCTGGAATCCAATAGAGGAATAAAGAATCTTTGAAAATCCTCTTCGCTTCCTTTGCCTCCTTTCCCACCGCACGCCCCGAAGCCGCCATCAGGGAGGGGCGGGCAGAGCACCAGAGGAAGAAATCTCGCGATAGGAGACCGGCCGGGGCGGGGGTGGCACCTCTTCCCTCCTCCTCCCCTCCTCTCGTTAGTTCCGGTCGCAGAGGAGACATCGCCGCAGTTGCCGCCACCTCCGGGATTTCTGGCTCTTTCCTCTTCGCCTTAAATTCGGTGAGGCGCAGGGCCCGCTCGTCTCGGGCCGAGGTTGCGGCCCGTAGTCGCTGGGCAGAGGATGAGGGAGGCGACAGGTCCTGTGCGGCCCGGTTTGGATGGGCCCGGGCGGAGGCCGCCGCATGAGGCCGGATCAGATCCGGCGCCGGGATTCAGAGGTCGGGGCCGCTGCTTCAGCAGGGAGGCCGAGGGGCGGGTGACCGGGCCGGAACGTGGGGCCCGAGTGTGCCCCGCGGCGCCACAGGCGGAGGCAGTGGGCTGGGCAGGTCCCCCTGCGGCCCTTCCCGGCCTGGGTAACAAAGCGGCCGTGGTCTCTGTTTGATGATGTACGCGTGGGGGGTTTCGGCAGGCGGGGCGGAGGAGCCGCCACCACCACAGCGGCCGCCTCCGCCGCCGCTGCTCTCCCGGGAGGGAGGGCGGATGTACGGGGCGGCTGGGCCCCAGGCGCGAAGCGCCTCGGCGCCTGTGGTCAGCTCGCTGCAGCGGCCGCCACCGCCAACGACGGGGTCAGTAGAGAGGGGGCTGAGGGCGAGGAGTCCCCGCCGTGCCCAAGGGGGTCCTGGGCGGGAGGCACGGGAAGGGTTGGATGGGGAGACACGTGCCCAGGGAGGCGGCTTGTATTGTAAGGTATGGGGCGGAGAAGGCTAGGCCGGCTCTCAGCCCCTTTCTCAGGCTGGAGTGGTGCAAGCGCACGCTGCGGTCACGGGCACGACTTCAGAGTAGGGTAGTGCTCCTCATAACCAGGCCCCTCGATGAAGGGATTCGCCCTCTGATAGCGTCTTTAAATTGACGTGCATATTTGGGATACCTCCTGACTGTGGTGGTCATCTCTGTTAGTCCTCTGTGGTGCTCAGAGTGGTGGAAGATGTAGGCGAATTTAAAGAGGAAGAGACTAACCTCTGTTTATGGTGGGTGATTTGCCACTAGTCGTTGTGGCGCTGAAAAGTCATTTAAAAGTGTGCTTCACATTTCATCTTTAAAGGGTTTTGTGTAGGGAGAAATGCAGGTTTTGAACTTAAGTTTAATTCAAGCAAAGGTAATTCTGTGTGCCTGCCCCAGGTCTCTTGCTAGACTTTAAGTGTATGTTCTATATGGTTTACATGTGACTAGGCCAGGGTTTGATACTTTGTTTTTAAAATGGATGTTGGGGCACTCATATTTTTAAGGCCTTATTTTTCCCCCCCAGGGTGTCTTTTATGAATAATCAAAAGCAGCAAAAGCCAACGCTATCAGGCCAGCGTTTTAAAACCAGAAAAAGAGGTAAATATTTATATTTTAATAATATCTCTCTTCAGACCTCCAAAGTAACTTTTATGTCTTGGTTCCTCTGGCAAGCTATTGCTTAGCATTAAAACCTAAAGAGAAAGTACCGAAAGCAACTTGAATTTCTAGTTGACTGCCATTTCAGATATACCCTTAATATTTCTACTACCTTTAAGACTTTTGGTATCAACATATATGTATCTAAGCAGCTTAGTGAATGATGTTTTTGTTGTGCAGATAAAGTGCCTCTAAAAAAGAGAAAGTATGGGCTGCATTTTCACTCGCTAAATTTCATTTAAGGAAACTTTTGCTTGAGGGAAAAGGTTAATTTATAAAAGGAGAGCTCCTAACGTGACTACTAGTTTCATCCAAACTGTGTGAACATTTGTGGGAGAAAAATCAGACTTTAACCCATGGAAGTTAATTATGGAACAGAGTTCACATTGCAGTGTCTTTTGAAACTATTCCCTCACAAACTTAGTAAGAAAACTACGAGAATTATATTAACTACTTCTGTGTATTATCAGGTACTTCAATGAATATTGAATTCTGTAGCAAGGCACTGCACTAGTGACACACAGTTAAGTGAGATGTGGTCTCAGATATATTTTGTATTGGGTTTAATATTTTACCCCTATACTTTTCAGTGTTGTTGCTCAAAAGCACATATTGACCTTATTTTACAGGAAACTTTTAGGAAATAGAGAACTGGATAGGCTACTCGTTATAAATTGTGTTTTTCTATCCTGAGTGGCAGACACTTTGAAATATATATTACAGAATCTTTTATGATTTCTGATTGTAGCCTGCCCCCTTACAGCAGGGAGACCAAGGAGTAATTGGATTCTAGTCTTTGCAGATTCATTTAGATTTAAGCCAGTAAATTTTCTCAAGAGGAGGCATAGAAGTTGGGAACCAGAGCAATTCTGCAGTAATGGAAAACTCTGTATCCTCAAGTTATGTGGATTACTGATACCGCCTTTGTGTAAATATAGTATCAAGTAGTTTTATTATTGTTGTTAGTACCAAGAAGAGATGTCACTTCCCCAGTTCCAGATTGCGATCACTCATGGCCTCCTAGTTCTTGATGATTGGGTCCTGGGTATGGTGAACAACCATCCCAATTTGCCTGGGACTGAATAGAGTTCCCAGGACACAGATCCTTTCAGTGCTAAAAACAAGAAAGTCCTAGGCAAACAGGGAAGAGTTGGTCACCCTAGTGCTGTGTAGAAATTAAGATATCATCTAACCTAGATAGGGAAATCAAACCCTACCCTGGAGTGTGTGATAGCAGCACAGTAAAGGCTAGGTATGTACCCAAGGCACTTTTTAGAATGCTTTATATTTTATTTATGTCATTTAATATTCACAACAACTTTATGAGATAGGTCCTACTCTTAATCACCATTTTACCATAGGGAAATTCAAACATGAAGAATGGGGCCAATTGCTAAAATTCAGACAGTTAGGCAGTGATCTCGATTTGAATCAGGCAGTTTGAATCCAGAGCCCTTACTCATAACTGCTACATGACATGTATTGGATACTCAGTAAATGTACTTTCTAAAGATTACCTTAATAAGTATTAAATAAGTGATTTTTTTTTTTAAGTAGAAAGTGTTATGGGCACTTTTAAAGAAAATCAAGAGCTCCCTTTCACTCAGGAATGAAGTTTACTTGAGGTATAGAAGATATCCTAAATTTCAGAAAAGCTCAGAGGCATTGGAAGAGCATTCCAGGTGGAAATGGTAACCTGGCAGTAGAAACACACCAGCTCATTTAGCTCACTTAGGAGACTTGTGTGAAAAAATAGTGGGAGAAAAGCCACACACTTCCTTTTTTTTTCCCCCCCCCCCGCTGCGGAGCTCAGGCTCCGGATGCGCGCAGGTCCAGCAGCCATGGCTCACGGGCCCAGCCGCTCCGCGGCACGAACCCGCGTCCCCTGCATCGGCAGGCGGACTCCCAACCACTGCGCCACCAGGGAAGCCCCACACTTCTTATGATAGGCAGTCCTGCCTTGCACTTGTAGAGGTGCAACTTGCAAAGCACGTGTGTTTAGTCTCCTGTTGTGTTTGCTTGTGTTGCAGGTCTTGGGTAATCTAGGTAGTGTTTGTTTTTTCCAGCTATTGAAATAAATGAAATTGTGATGAATGTGGTTAACTTATTCAGTATTTATAGCTTCATAAGGTTATGGTTTCATGGTATTTTAGTAAGCCTTTTAAAACTGAATGTTTTGGGGTTTTCCCCCAGATGAAAAAGAGAGGTTTGACCCTACTCAGTTTCAAGACTGCATTATTCAAGGCTTAACTGAAACTGGTACTGATTTGGAAGCAGTAGCAAAGTTTCTTGATGCTTCTGGAGCAAAACTTGATTACCGCCGATATGCAGAAACACTCTTTGACATTCTGGTGGCCGGTGGAATGCTGGGTAAGTGTCTGGGTCTTGTGGGAGGTGTGTTGTATGAGGATTATGTAGAATCCAGAATATGAACTAATTGACAAACCTATCAAATCAGGGTGGCTTTTTTTTTTTTTACCCCCTTAGGATTTTCCCATTTTTTTCTTCTCAAATTATAGTAAATTTGCCAATTGCATTGCTCTGTCTAGCTTTATATTTGAAATCCATTACAGAACCATAACATTTGGGGAAGACTTGTCTGACATATAAGTCCCAACAATATCTTCCATCAGTGATTTTTCCAACTTGTGTTTGTACACTCTCAGTTAATGAAGAAATCCCTATCTCTTGTTCTGCCTTACCAAATACTTTATAAATTTAACCCTCGTATCCGAGGGTTCCGCATCCATGGATTCAGCAAACTGTGGATCAAAAATAAAAAATATTCCCTGGAGTGGTGGTGGGGGATTGTCCAGAATGTTCCAAAAAGCAAAACTCGTATTTCCCATACTCCAGTAACTATGTAGCATTTACATTGTATTCTGTTTTATAAGTAACCTAGAGACTGTTTAAAGTATACATAAGGATATGTGTAGGTTATATGTAAATACGCCCTTTCATATAAGGGACTTGAGCATCTGCAGATTCTGGTATCCACGACGGTCCTGGAACCAATTCAGGACAGCTCTGTACCTGAAGACTCTAATCCTGCACTCTTCTATGTATTAGCCACTAGCCACTTGTGGTTATCAATCACTTAGAATGTGGCTAGTACAAATTCAGAGGTACTGAAAATGTAAAATACACATTGGATTTTAAAGACAATGCTAAAAAGAATGTAAGATATCTCTAATATTTTGAATACTGAAATGTTAAAATCAATATTTTTGATGTGTTGGGTTAAAGTATATCAAAATAATTTCACCTTTTTTTTTTAACTTATTTATTTTTGGCTGCGTTGGGTCTTCATTGCTGTGCATGGGCTTTCTCTAGTTGCAGCGAGCAGGGGCTACTCTTCGTTGTGGTGTGCAGGCTTCTTATTGCGGTGGTTTCTCTTGTTGCAGAGCACGGGCTCTAGGCACGTGGGCTTCAGTAGTTGTGACTCGGGGGCTCAGTAGTTGTGGCTTGTGGGCTCTAGAGTGCAGGCTCAGTAGTTGTGGCACATGGTAGTTGGTCCGTGGCATGTGGGATCTTCCCGGCCGAGGGCTTGAACCTATGTCCCCTGCATTGGCAGGCGGATTCTTAACCACTGCGCCACCAGGGAAGCCCCTCACCTTTTATTTTTAATATGGCTACTAGAAGATTCAAAGTTACATTATGTGCTCACATTATATTTCTACCCATAGCCCTGCTGATTTACTCCTGCCTCCACCCTCAACAGGCTCAGACTATCTTAATAGAATGTGCTACTTAGTTACATATTTTCAAAGGATACTGGTAATTTCATTTCCATGGCTCTTTAAAGTATTCCAAAATGTTTTCACAGTAACAGTGTATTGCACCTCGGCCAAGCTGATAGAATCAGAACTCTGTTTGTATACATGCAGGATGGAGTCTTAGAGAGGCTTCAGTAGCTTGCATGCGATCAAACAATTGCTCAGTGGTGGAACGGGAACTTAAATGTTCATATGTTCTAATGCCTAGTCAGATGAGTATCTCTTTTATTGTAGTATCAGTTGTAGTAAGAAATGGGAAACATACCTATTTTCTATTCATAATACTGCTATCAATAAGCCGCTTTTTAAAATGCTTTTTAAAGGATCGTTTTTAATAAGGAGATTTTCAAACATATCCTGGAGAGAATAGTGTAATAAACTAAGGATCTGCTATCCAACTTCAGCAATGTTTAATGATCTTACTTCATCTGTTACCCCACCAACTTCATCTCCCCTCCCCTGTATTTTAAAGTGTACGTCAGACATCATTTTATCCATAAATACTTACAAATGTATCTAAAAGATAAAGTCTCTAACTTGCAGGTTTTTATAGCCCAGCCTCTTTGGAAGTTTATGAAAGGTTTTCTATATGGAAAGTCAGAACCAATTCTGAACATCTCCACTTGAGTGACAGATTTGGCACTGCTGAATTAATGCAGTGAGTGAGTTTCATTGGATTGCTAAAGAGGGTTATTTTATTTATTACAGTAAATTGTTTTCACTTTGTTCACACGTATTGAACCAACCAGCCATGTTCCTACTGAGAAATTGACTTCGCTTTCAAATCATCTCAGAATTTTTATCAGTTTATTTTATAATGAGAATCCTTACAGAAAATAAGATTGACTAGTATATACAGAGGTTGAACTATAATGTTGTACACCTGAAACATAAAAATAAAAAGTTAAGTTAAAGTTTAAAAGAAAGTAAGATTGAAATAATTACTAATTTTAAATGAAGGTCATTGCAAATTTTTTGTAAAATATACCTTAGCCCCAGGTGGTACACTGGCAGATGACATGATGCGTACAGATGTCTGTGTGTTCGCAGCACAAGAAGACCTAGAGACCATGCAAGCATTTGCTCAGGTAAATTAAACTTTACATAATTATTTCAGTTAACTGTTATCCATCTAATGTTTAAGGAATATTCTGCTTTTAAGAGATTGCTGGTAGCAGGTTGAAGGAATCTGAGCTGAAGGTTTAGAGGTGTTCTGGGTGTGCAGTATGATGGTTTAGGAACTTAACAATGTGCTGAGGAAAACAAAATAGAAAAAAATTGAATCAGCTCTCCTTTTCCTGTTTGTCCCTCTAAAATTAATCCATTTTTTAGGGAAAAAATTCAAGCTGAAAAAGGAAAATCAGTTCCCTGTCGTGATTTTCATCACTAAATTATTCTGCATGTAGCTTTTTAAAGGTGAATGAGGCAGATTAGCTTCTTTACCAGTCAGAATCTCATTTGAAAGTTGCATACATAGTTATGCTTGTGTTACTGTAAGCAAAGAATTAAAATGCATCTAACCTAGGGATTGTTGTCTATGTCATTAGGAAAGTAGAACTATATTTTATGATCCTATTCTGTTAATATCCTACAAATGGGTAAATGACTTGTATTTGAGCAATAATTAGTCCATGCTTTGATATTTGGCAATAAAATCTATTGCAGGGTGGCAGTTAAAGTGTTAACAGTATTGGTATATTGTAGGATTTGGGAATTGACAGACTTCCCAAGCTGGTTTAAACATCTGATGAAAGGTTCACTTCTTTGCTATTCTGGAGATACTGTGGAGAGGTCTTAGTTGCCCTGACTTAGATCTTTTGGGAATCTGACATTTTTACGTATGAGGTTATCATTCAGTTCCTTTACTATTCTTACAGGTTTTTAACAAGTTAATCAGGCGCTACAAATACCTGGAGAAGGGTTTTGAAGATGAAGTTAAAAAGGTATGAGCAGCAATATGCTTTGTGGAAAACAGAAGGTTGGGGTCAAAGAAGGGAATGTTAAATCCTAATTCTGCCACGGATTTGAGATAATTTTAGATATTATTTCATTTCAAAGCTGTTTAGATATTATTTAGATATTATTTCATTTCATTTCAAATTTCAAATGAAATTATTTCATTTCAAAGCTGTCTTTGAAATGAAGTTTGGGGGTATATCATTTTGTAATTTGCTGTACACTGTTTCTTAGCTCTATATCCAAACAAGTGGCAAAGGGGTTAAAATCCAAGTGGGGTTTGTTTAGTAGACAGAGAGTAGCAGATCAGAGCTAACAAGGAGAAATTTAACATACTTGCTCTCTGAGTCTTAGATATTCTACATATAAGTGCACAGAAAATTTGGTAAGGTTAATAGTATCATTTAATGAATATGAGACACTGTCTTAATTATTAACTCATTTAATATTCTCAAAAGCCCTGTGAAACAAGTTTTATTATCCACATTCACATATGAGAGGACTGAGACAGAGGTTAATAAGTATCTTGCTCAAGGTCACTCAGCTAGTGAGTATTATAACCAAGATATAAACTTGGATGGTTAGGCCCCAGAGCCCACAATTTTAACCAATATAATATGCTTTACTGCTTCTATTTATGTAATGCATTTGCTCTTTTAACCGTTAACTATTTACTTTTATAGCTGCTGCTGTTCTTAAAGGGTTTTTCAGAGTCGGAGAGGAACAAGCTGGCTATGTTGACTGGTGTTCTTCTGGCTAATGGAACACTTAACGCATCCATTCTTAATAGTCTTTATAATGAGAATTTGGTTAAAGAAGGTAATCAACCTTTAGTAAAGGATGATCTTTAGTTGGCTGAGGGTGGAGTAGATAAGAGCCTGAAAGATGAACTGATACGAAAGTTAAGATATAGTTTATGTAGATTTGACTTGTGTGATAGTCTTAGTTTTTTAACTAGTATCCTTAAATTTAATTGGTTCATTTCAGCTCATTAGTTATTTAATGTATACCTTTGGCATTTAGACTTAACAACTGTCTATCCAGGGTCTAGACAAAATGTGATTGATTGTAAAGTAAAAAAAAAATGCTGTGGAAACCCAGAGAGAGATTAATCCCAACTGGGAAACTTGGGAACATCTTGAATAGAGAAAATGGGGAAAATGGCAAGCTGAAAAAGAAAATAAGTTCCCTTTTGTGATTTCCATAGTTAAATTATTCTGTGCAGTAATTTAAAAGCTAACTTCTTTTTATTGCTTAGAGTACTGAGTTATTTAACATGCCTTATTTTTATTCTCACAACAACCCTGTCAAGTGTTAAGAATTGTTACTCTCATTTTACACATCAGAAAACAGTTTAACTTGACTGACAGTACACAACTAGCAAATGGTAGAGTAGAGAAATTGGAGTAGAATGGTAAGCAGTGGCAGAGGGAAGTTCAGGGGTAAGCTTGGGGATAAAGTGAATAATCCTGTGTGGTGGAACCTCAGAGGGAGGAAATGGGAGATAGTCATTGAAATCCAGGAAGGTACTTCTGTTAAGTAAGCTCTGTTTTTCTACAGGGGTTTCAGCAGCTTTTGCTGTAAAGCTCTTTAAATCATGGATAAATGAAAAAGATATCAATGCAGTAGCTGCAAGTCTTCGGAAAGTGAGCATGGATAACAGACTGATGGTTTGTAACTTTTCATTCTTCACAGTCTTGAAAGCTTAATAGGCAACTTTCCCATTTTTAATCTGTGAAAAGAGGAAAAGTGTTTTTCTTAATCTGATTTGAAGACCATTTAACCAGATTAAATTCTCCTTTCAGGAACTTTTTCCTGCCAATAAACAAAGCGTTGAACACTTCACAAAGTATTTTACTGAGGCAGGCTTGAAAGAGCTTTCAGAGTATGTTCGGAATCAGCAAACCATAGGAGCTCGTAAGGAACTCCAGAAAGAACTTCAAGAACAGATGTCCCGTGGTGATCCATTTAAGGATGTGAGATATTCTTATTTAAACTATCTTTATATGGCCAAGTTTCTGGCTAAGAAAATTTTTACTCATTTCAGAAACTTTAAAGTATTTCACCAGTGAGTTTTATAATAGCAATAGAATGTTATGCTGGGACTTTGCCTCAGTCTTTTTCATATTCATTGCCTTATGGGTACCCAGAAATCATAACACTTGGGGATTTTTGTAAGGTGCAAGCCAATAGACAGACCTTCTGTTTCCATCTTGGTCTTTTCCTAGGTAGTTTGCCTATGTGTAATACAGGGTTTGAACTAGAAGTCCCTACCTCCTTGTTCTAAAAGTTCTATGATTATATATGGTCTCCTGGTCATTGCTAGTGGCATGGAAAGGTGTTTATGCTTTTGTGAAAGGTCTGAGTTTCATGTGTGTAGTATCTACATATCAAACTTATTTCTGTACTAAATTTGGATTCTTTTGCAGATAATTTTGTATGTCAAGGAGGAGATGAAAAAAAACAACATCCCAGAACCAGTTGTCATCGGAATAATATGGTCCAGTGTAATGAGCACTGTGGAATGGAACAAAAAAGAGGAGCTTGTAGCAGAGCAAGCCATCAAGCACTTGAAGGTATTAGAACTGTGCCTTGGTAAAACATTATTCTTGTAAGTGGGGGTAAGTGAACTGTCAGTGTACTTTTCTAAAAGGATTTATCACATCCTGTGCTTCCTGGGGATAAACCACCAGTAAGTAGACAAATAACATATTAACTATTGATGATAACCTTTTAAAAAGTCTGATTTGGGCTTTCTTTGGCTCACAGGTTAAAAACAAATACATGTTTAAAAGTAGATTGAACCTGTAATATGGTCTTTGCTTTTGAGAGAATATTGGAAAACAGGAGGATTCTTTTTTTTTCCCTTTAAAATGTTAACATTGTATTCACAATTATCTGGAATCCTTGGTGTAGTATTGCTTTTTTGATTTAAATGCTTAATTTTTCTGCTTTACTCTTCTATTTTAACTTCCACTAAACAGAATATAATTCACAGTGATTATAAAAGATGAGTTATGTCTTAGGAATTTATAATAGACGGCCATCGTACTAAATGACTAAATCTTTTCTCCCTTCCCTTTAAAAGCAATACAGCCCTCTACTTGCTGCCTTTACAACTCAAGGTCAGTCTGAGCTGACTCTGTTACTGAAGATTCAGGAGTATTGCTATGACAACATTCATTTCATGAAAGCCTTCCAGAAAATAGTGGTGCTTTTTTATAAAGGTAATTTAAATTTTGAATTTTGTGAATACATTTGACAAATATCCTAGGAAACTCAAAATAATTCTAATGAGTAGTTCTCTGAACGTCAGCACCCTAAAATATTTTACTCTAATCACAGGACTGAGTTGTCTCTGATTTAATTAGTTACTTTTGAATGCATTATCTTTAAAAAATCTCTAAAGCTTATTAACAAGTTAAAATTTAAAGCCTTCTTGATGAGGCCTCAAACTTTGCCTCCTATATTCCCCCAGTCCTCTTCCCCAGACAGATGATTTTGTTGGTTCCCATATTTTAAACTTAGAGGTCTACCTGCATCCCTGCATCCCCAGGTTTGGTTTGGTTTTGTTTTTTAAAGGATAGGGTAATGAACTGCAAGTACCCTGTGCTTCAGTGATTATCAACTTGTGGTTAGGTTTCTTTAAAGTATCTATACCTCCACTCAGATTGTTTAGAAATAAATCTTAGAAATCTTCATTTAATTCTGGAAAAGTTAGTAATTAACTTTTAATTTTATCTATAAAACACATGGACTTTTAAAAAATCACAGTACCATTTTCACACCTAAAAAAAAAAAAATTAAAGAATTATCTATGAGATATCCTTGATCATTTATCACAAGATTTCTCAACCTTGGTACTACTATTTTGGGCCAGATAACTATTTTGTAGGTGACTGTCCTATGCACTATAGAGTGTTTAACAGCATCCCTGGCATCAGCCCAATAGGTGCCAGTAGCACCTCTCCCCAGTGTAACAACCAAGAATGTCTGTAAACATTGTCCGGTGTCCCCAAGGGATAAAACTGCCTTCAGTTGAAAGAATCACTGGTTTAATAAGGTTGATTTCCTGTTTGTAGGTTCATACATTGGCCACAAGTTGATAAAAAGTTTCTTAATGTAGTGTTCTCATTTCATCTTTTCTACTTTAAATTTTAATTCATTGAAGAAACCAGTTAAGAGAGTTCTGAACACAGATTTATTTTGTAAGCAACCAAAATATTTGCTTTTCAGTGAGATCTTTTTTGCCTTGAAGGCGTTTGCACCTTAGGGCAGGGGGTCCCCAAACTCCGAGCCGCGGGCCGCTACCGGTCTGCGGCCCATCAGGAGCCGGGCCGCACAGCAGGAGGTGAGCAGCGGGCGACCAAGTGAAGCTTCATCTGCTGCCCCCGTCGCTCACGTGACCACCTGAGCCATATCTCCCACCCCCACCCCCCCATGGAAAAATCTGTCTTCCACGAAACCGGTCCCTGGTGCCAGAAAGGTTGAGGACAGCTGCCTTAGGGGGTTTCTAACTCTGCCTTAGTTAGAGAAGTACTGTATGAAAACTCCACAAATGTAAAGGTTGCTCTCTTTATAGCTGAAGTTCTGAGTGAAGAACCCATTCTGAAGTGGTATAAAGATGCACATGTTGCCAAGGGGAAAAGTGTCTTCCTTGAGCAAATGAAAAAGTTTGTAGAGTGGCTCAAAAATGCTGAAGAAGGTAAGTCTTTTCATTTGAGCAGGTTTTTGTTTTTTTTTTTTTTTTGGTAAAGCCTGAGAACTTATTTTAATGTGGCCAAGAGTATGTCCATACATGTTGCCGCCTTTCATTCAGGTACCATTTTGTATGTGAGTACAGATTTTCGTTCATTTATGACAGACCTGCAAAAACTTATTACTTTAAAGTAGGTGAGGAAAACTAGACTTCAGGTATTTTGATGGCTTGGCCATAATACTGTCATTCTTAGGAAATTAGAAAATTTTGAGAATAGTTAATATTTATGAATTTTGAGGTTTACAAATGAATACATTTAATATCCCCCTCATATGAGTAGAGCATTATTAATAAAATTCCTTAAATAAAGTTATAAACAGAAGTTTTGCTTTCTGATACCATGTAATGCTTGACTGCACTTTTCCCCTTTTCTAGAATCTGAGTCTGAAGCTGAAGAAGGTGACTGAATTTGAAACTACACCCTCAGTAAAGCAAACAGGAATTGTAGATAAAATGTCATGTCTCATGTGTCCTGGTTCTTACATCTTCCTACCTCCCTATATCAAGCATGATATAAGGGCTTTCATGGCAAATTTTATTTTAACTGTTTCTATGGTTACTGGAAATGTTGGATTTAGTTTCTAAAACCATGTTTTAAGTAGCTACAGGAGCTATAGATTTGAATCTAATGTTGCATTAGTCTTTTCAGTTATCTTCTACCTCCTGTATTTTCTACTGTAATAATGTAATTTAAGGCCTTCCACAATGAACAGTTCACTTTTTCCCTGGGTTTTCTATATAAACAGTTTTCAAGATATGATTTGGTTAAAAATAATTTGTTATAAAAATTCTGTTTGCAAATTAAACTGTAAAAGTATCCAGAGTCTCAGAAGGCAGTGATTTGTGTGATAATTTGGTATGCCCAAAGCCCTGCTCATCAATGGAAATCTCATATACAGTAGATTCATTTACATGAATCTTGAGTATTTGGACCACTGCTTGCATGTTGATATTTTCTTGCATTTTTAACCCCAGATGTACTTGAGCTCAATTGTTTGCTCTCTGATTTTCATTCCTTAAAATGAAGCCATGGAGAACAAACTTGAAAGTGAGGTGTTTGGGAAATTGTATGTGGTGGTGGTGGGAAGAAAAAAGTTGAGCTTTTACCCATTGAGAAACCTCTGCATTCAGTTTGCTTCCGCCATTTTCAAATATACCTTGGAAAAGCATTGTCATTTAAAGTATTTTACAGTTGTCATACACTTAGATTGGTAAGAAAGGACTCATAAAACAGTATAAGTAAAGCAAATGACTGTACTAAACCCAGAAAATTGTTGAAAGAAAAGTGGTTAGCATGTTCTGATTGGGATTCTAAATATAACTCATATCTCCTGTTGGCTTAGGGTATTTGTTGCAAAGAATGAAGTGCAGTGATAATGATTATCCTACTTGGTCATACTGGGCCAGCTTCATTCTCTTCACAGATTCATGTATGACTCAAGCATCTGCCTACTAATTTACCCCAGTTGCCAATATTTTAAATTGCCATGAGCCAAATATCTCTTCTGTACAGTTGATCCATTTATTTTAATGGCTGCCTTTTAATTTCCATCTTTTCTTGCTGCTACCCATTTTTATATGTAGTCATTAGAAAAGAAAATGTGGCCACACTTTTTGGTGGAAAGATTTCATGTTAAAAGTGAACATTTTGAAAGCTGTTTTGATTGGTGAAAGAAATGAGCTTGGAATAATGCCGCCAGAGACTGCGTGGGAATTGCCCCTTTCAGAGGTGCCATTCTTAGGAGCTAAAAATTAGGTGTTTAAAAGTTTATCTTGAGGGAATAACATGTAATATAGTTTGAAATAAAGGTATAATAACCTTATGAAGAAGAGCATCATAACTGATACGGTTGTGAAGGGGGTGAAATTGTTAAATGACTTTGATAAAGCTTTCATGCGCAGACAAAATGTATTCACTAGGTTTCTACATAGTGATCTGCTTTTACTTTGTAATTTGTAGTCCTTAAAAGACTTTTTTTTTTTAAATAAAGTCCATCCTTACACTTAGGTTTATATAGGTTAATCTTTTTTTAATTTTTTTGTAATTTCCATGTTAATGCCTACTGGTAACTGTATGTTATGCATTCAGACATCTCTACTATGTAAGCATTAAATAATTGCTCTTTTCATCCTTATGACCCCCAAACTGTAAACACCTACACAGAATTCTGATGTAGCAGAAACTACATTAACGTTTCTACAACCAAATCATTGCATGTTACTTGCAGTACAGAGTGCACCTTATTATATACTGTGTATAGTGAAAATGTATAGTCTTCCAGAACTACATTATGATCCCTGATCACAGTTTTTTCCTTCATGGCAAAGTAGTGTTTACTTACTACAATATTATAGTAAATGGATAAAGTCACCTGTGACAGTATAGTGTAAAGAAAGGGAATGCTTTCTAAAAAGGCTTTGCAGATTTTCATTTTGAATTTTAAGTGGCAATTTTGAATTTCAGCTGCCAGTGCCAACTTCAAAACTGTAATTCGTAATATAGTTGTTCAGATTGTACGTGTAATTATGATCAGATAAATGTTAATTGATTTTCCTAACTTGGTGTCAGTTTCTAAGGATAAGTCTCCTCTTAGATGCCATAATTAAATGTGTTTAGAGCGGATGATAAATTTCTTAATCTTAATTATTCTGGGAGTATTGCCCTAGAGACATTATGTTCTTACGAAAATTCCAAATACCAAAAATGCCACACGGTATTTTGACATAGCATAGTGATGGTGGGGAGAAGAAATGGCCTGTGACAGAGATTGACTTATAATTCAGTGTTTCTTAAAGCTTTTTTTCATCAACCCCAGGCCCAAAGACTTTTAAACTTTTTTTTTTTAATAGTGCCCCAGTGAATTTTTTGGCCACGCCACACAGCTTGTGGGATCTCGGTTCCCCAACCAGGGATTGAACCCCAGCCCTTGGCAGTGAAAGTGTGGAGTCCTAACCACTGGACTGCCAGGGAATTCCCCCCATTGAATTTTAATATCATAGATATGCTGTATATATATTATATCTGCTTTATACATGAAAAGAGTAAGGGGGTTTTTTGGTCCTACTTGGGGGTGACACCACCCCCGCTTGAGAATGTGGATCCTAATATATCTTTTTTAAAAGGGGAGGGGACCTAGTGATAGACATTTGCGTTGGCGAATGTATCTTTATGTGTGTCCAAATCTTGAAGCAGTATTTTTTTCTGTCAGGGTCACTAGAAAATAGAAGAACTTTGTTTCCTGCCAGTCACCATCTCATAATAGCCGTGCTTTATACCCTTCCCACCATAGGCATCAGACAAATCATTTCCCATTGGCTTTGGAGGTCTTGCCAGATTCTTACTTGACTTATAAATGTATCATAAATAGAATCATTCAGGTTCCTTCTCATCTATAAAAATCAATTAAAATCCTAGGTGAATGATTTATTTTAATTAAAGTTGTTCATTATAACACATTGATAAATGGCATTGAAATTTTACTGATGAGTCGACTGTCATATTCAAGTAGGCTGCTTGCAGGAACTGATAGAACTATTGGTTGATTTAAAATGTAACATAGATGCCAAAGTTCTAGTGTACATTATTACCTAGACTACTGAATTATCTTTGTAAAAATTTCCTCAGATGCTATTTACAGGTGCCATGTAAAATAGGCTAATGTGCATTTCTATGAGAATTCTGGTAAACTGCCTTGCTATGGTTTTTCATGTAAAGTATTAGTCCTCTAGTACTGATAGAGGGTATGTCTATTCACCAGCCTACTGAAACCTAGTGGTTTGAAATATTATTAATAAGTTTTTAAGAAGACTTTAAGTGGGATCTAGAAGACGTGATAAGTACTTTTGACTTCGAAATAATGAATTTATAATTGGCCTCTGTCTAAAAACTTGAAATGCAGTGGATTTGTACCTAAACACAATCTTATGCATAATTGTGTGAAATTTGGTATGGATCAGAAAGGCTTCCAAACTCCCTTTCCCTCCCTACTTTTTTTCCTTCTGTTTAACTGTGGGCTATATTAGCAGCCATATTAAATCCAATCATTTTAATTTTCCAATGCACCTACAATCCTTTTATCCTTATTCTAAGATTATCATTTCACCTCTTAATGAAAAAATGATGAGAATACTTTACAAATTCACTCTATCACTGTCAATTTAGTAACTCTTTAATAACCTTAGTTAAAGTAAAAGCTCAACTGCTTGTGCCTACTACAGTGCCGTAGAGGAAACGTGGCAGCAAATCTGTGCAGTCCTTTGCTTTGTAGACTTTACCTAGAGGGACCAATATCTTATTAAACTATGATATGATTAGAATGGTTATGGTTGTATTACTGCAGGTCTGGGAACTATGCATTAAATGTGTGTAACGAATTTGGGGTGCTACAAAGTTATCAAATATAACTGAGCTGTTTCAGGGAATTTCCAGTCAGTGTAACCATTTTAAAATCGGATGAAAATAGTTTAAACCATTTTTTTAAGCTTGAAATCCTGAAGGCTGTGCTTCAAGTTGACTTAGAGGTAAACCTATTGGGGAAATAAGTGACCCACTTACAGACTGAAGCCCCTATTACTTCAGAAAGATGTTCTACATTTTCTGGCATCCTGAGAATAAAATATTATGTCTGTAAGTACACCTCATTTCCATTTTAGTTAGGACTAATGGATCCTCATTTGGCAAAAAGCTGAAGAATGGAGAAAACTGTGTAGCCAATAATCCAGATAGTTCTTGGCACTCTGAACAACCTCAAGTACAGCCATCCAAGCCAGTGATTATATTGCTGCGTTATTTCTCTGTGAAATTTGCTTCTTGTCTGTACCCTTGAAATTGAATAAAATTTCATGAGACTCCTTATTAATGTAAAGAGAAAAGCAGTGACTTGCACTGGTTGTTGTATGCTAATAACCTTTGAGTGCTGGGGTTGGTTAACACTCAGTCCTGTCCTGGTCCTTACTGTTTTGACTTCGTGTTTAAAGTACCATCAAAAGGCCTGTGCCCCTCAGAAAATTTTTTTTTCTCCAAACAACGTTTGCTTTTGTTCGGCTCACGTGTACTTCAAACTCCTATCCAAACACGTACATATTCAAAAAATTCCAGTGTTTCACTTCGTAAAATGTAATGGCATCTACCCTCTCCAGAAGGCTTCAAGTCCCTTCCCTTTCAGCCCTCACATCTAACAGATCAAATCCTGCCTATTCCAATTATTGAAATCACTTCTCTCCAGTGCCATCACCTGAATTCGAGCCATCAGCATCTATCAACAGCCAGAGTAGTAGTTAAATGCAAGTGTAGTTTGTTGTAAGGCGTTTGCCTTTGCCTGGAGGACCCTGCATAATTCTTTAACTTAATCTGCCTTCCCCTCATTCACCACTATATACCCAGTATCCAGTATTTGTCAGGTAGTAAGCATTACGTTTTAGTTGAATAGGTGAAGTAATGAGAACAAATCCAGTGTTTCCTGGATTAGAAGTTGAAGGTATGAAAAAATGCACTGAGGGGGATGTTTACATGTAGAACGAAGGCTGTTGTGTGAATTACAAATATTTAGAAGCAACTTTCTTTAGAAAAGATGAATCCAAGATTTCTGTTCTGCGGTTAGGGTTGCCGTGACTGATGGCGGCCAGGATGGATTAGAGGCTGTCAGTCAACGGATGCATGCTGCTGGGTGCTCCTATGAGTTCAGGGCTGTGGAGGTGAGCAGGACTGGATGCCTGAATTCAGGCCTACAGGAGGAGGCAGGTAATGGAGAGTGAGGTGAGTGCAGAGCAAGGATGCTGGAGGTGCTAGCACATTGGGGATAGTCCACTTCAGGGGCTATCACCTACCACTCAAATCCCATGAGGGAAGCTACACTGGACAAAATACGGTTTGCAAGCCCTCGACATCAAAACAGTGCATGCCTACCTGAAACACAGTCTTGGAGAAAGATGTCTCACTCATCTACGAGCTGTGCGATTGAGGCAAATAATAAAACTCCTGAGCCTTCTTTTCTGCATCTGTAAAATCAAATGATGCCCATCTCATGGAGTGGTTGAGGCGTTTGCAATGAAATCTATTTAAATAAAAGAGGTGCTTGATGCAGTACTTGTCACATAATCACTCAGTGAATAGTGGCTATTATTTTTATTTGGCAAGGAAAGATGTGTTCATGGGGAACTAAGAGCCCTGGCAGGTTTCTTGTTTGATTTGAACTGGTAAAAGGTAAGGGAAGTTCCAACAACCATCATCATCGTGCCTGCTTTAGCAACGTGTAGAAAGACCCATGATGACAACTGAAAGCCTCATGGCCTAGTAAGAATGAATGTCATGTTTTCTAAGTGTGGTCAAGCATTCAGAGTAAATGTCCTCCCAAGACTTCATTCTCACCTTTTTAACTTTTACATTTAACTTTTACATTTAACAACAACAACATTTAAGACAACAAGAGAGAAGAGTTAATGGCAGATGAAAAATAATCAGCTGTTGGAAGAAGGAAAGCAGATGACCTACTGGCTTGGTTTTAGCTTTCTCTGTTCTAAGCCCCGGTAGCACAGCAGAGAGCTAACAACCATGAGAAGTAGACTGATAACTGCAGGGCCCAGGAAAGTCTCGGATATTGGGACCACTAGTTTTTCTAAGGATGGGAGTAAGGGCTGGAGCTGAAAATAGATGCGCTTACTGGGCTCTGTACAGAGGAGTAGCCACCTCCTCTATCCCTTGCCCTTATGCCACCTGCTCACTGCCCTTCCACAAGTTCAGCAGAAAATGGGTTACCATCTGGAGAAACTGGGGAGAAATGACAGGGGCTATGGACTGGTTGATACCAGACACAGATGAAAGTAAGCACCGTATTAAAATTCAGAACCAAAAAAGTTAATAAAGTGGGCAGATCCCTAGCACTATACCCGTGTGGCAGACGTATCATGGTCCCCAATATTAATTCCCTGATTTTTTCTTAGAATCCCCAACTTTTAGCTGGACACGTCTGCTCAGAAAACATCTGCCAGCCTCCCTTGTAAGCAAGTGTGGCCATATGATTTAGCTACAGAGGGTGGGATGGGCTCTTTCTAGTGCCCTTAGAGCAGGGGTCCCCAACCCCCGGGGCCGTGGACCCCTACCGGTCCACGGCCTGTTAGCGACTGGGTCGCACAGCAGGAGGTGAGTGGTGGGTGAGCGAGCGAAGCTTCATCTGCCGCTCCCCATTGGTCCCCACCACTCCCCACTGCTCGCATTGCCGCCTGAACCAGACCCTCCCCACCTCCGCAAAAGTTGTCTTCCACGAAACCAGCTCCTGGTGCCAAAAAGGTTGGGGACCATTGCCTGAGAGGAAGAGGCTATGTCTTTTTTCCTTCCCTATCTCCTTCCTGCTAGCTGGGAAATGGGCACAATGACTGGAGTTCAAACAGGATCCTTGGACCGTAAAGAATTGTGGAGAATTGCAGAGCAACAAAATAGGAAGAGCCTGAGTTCTTGACACAAACAGCATTCCATCCCTGGACAACCTACATCTGGACTTCTTTCAGATAATAAAGAAATAAAATTATCTTATTTAAATCATTTTTATTTTAGGTCCCCTAACACATGCAGATGAATGTAATCCTGAATGGTTATTTTAAAATATAAAAAGGGACTTTCCTGGTGGCACAGTGGTTAAGAATCTACCTGCCAATGCAGGGGACACGGGTTCAAGCCCTGATCCAGCAAAATTCCGCATGCCACGGAACAACTAAGCCTGTGCGCCACAACTACTGAGCCCGCGTGCTGCAACTACTGAAGCCCACGCACCTAGAGCCCGTGCTCTGCAATGAGAAGCCCGCACACCTCAAAGACTAGCCCCCGTTTGCTGCAACTAGAGAAAGCCCACGCACAGCAACGAAGACCCAATGCAGCCAAAAAATTTTTAAACATAATAGACTTGAGGAGAAAATCCAAGTAGATCAATCATCTCAGGAAAAGAAATCAAGTGGTAGTGTGTGAGAGATGATGAAGCTATCATCTCACAGCTCCGGACCCTTTCTTCCTATGTGATGCTGGGGCTGGGACTCTGCCGACTACCTTTCTTTTATGTCATCTGGTTCCCAGTTAGGCTCTGCCTATAGGGGGTTCTAGAGGGAGACTGGAATGATGAAGAACTTGCTCCTTCCTGTTTGCTTCCTGTTCCTGTCAGTGTCACCGTAGCAATGGCCCTCACCCTGGCAGTGGCACTTGGGTCCATTTTGCAGTAATCCCATACTACCAGAATCAGTCTTATTATGGTCACTCTCAAAGATACCAGCACCAGCCAGTTGGCATTTTCCTCTCAAAGGTCTGCCCCCAGCTCTGTGAAGCTCATTCTCTGAGTTCAAGGCTCTAGTACCAGGCAGGTAAGGGCACCTCCCCAAGCTAAATCCCAGCTCTTTGGGCTCTCTTCTAAACCTTTCAATTATTTTAATAATCCAAACATCTTTCCTTTTTACCCCCAGCCATAGAGATGATTTCTACTTCCTGTAATCACTACCTCTGTGATACATTAGTATTCCCTCTTTGCCTTTTCAATTCTCTAGTTCTTGCTTTAAAATACTTTATATTAAATCCCTCTGTTAAAACAATTCGATTTTCTCTTGTCTCCTGGCTGGAAAGAATTGGTACCAGGAGTGGTCCTAGAAAATTCTGAAAGAAAGGTATTTGGGATCCGGTTTGTACTTGAATGCACTGCTGAGCTTTTTGTCAGTGGGAAACAGAAGTCGAGGAATCTATGGCATGGAATAGCATCCCAGTTAATCAAATTATCGATGAAGCACTTACAAATGAAGTGTTTGAGGAACCAAGTGCCTGCTGCATTTGGCGATTATGGCAATAGTGATTACTACAAGGACTGTGGCTTGGAATGGCTGCATCTGAATACATGAGAAACCACAGAGGCCAGAAGGCAATGAGATCACAGATTCAAGGTGCTAAAAAAAAGAAACCAGAATGCCAACCAAAAATTCTATATCCAGCAAATTTATCCTTCAAAAATGAAGGAGAAAATTTGAGACATTCCCAGAAAAACAAAAACTGAGAAAATCTGTTACTAGAAGACCTGCCCTACATGAAATACTAAAGGAGTCAGTCCTTTAGGCTGAAATGAAGACAGTGGGGATTTCCCCGGTGGTTCAGCGGCTAAGACTCTGCGCTCCCAATGCAGGGTGCCCAGATTCGATCCCTGGTCAGGGAACTGGATCCCACATCCGCAACTAAAATTCCCGCATGCCACAACTGAGATCCCGAGTGCCGGAACTAAGACCCAGCGCAGCCATATAGATAGACAGATAGATAGATAGATATTTTTTAGAAAAAGGACACTGGATAGTAACTCAAACTCACATAAAGGATGTTGGTAAATGTTACTACATAGGTAAATATAAAAGATAGTATAAATGTATTTTTTGTTTCTAATTTTTTTCTCTCCTGATGTATAATACAAGTACCATAAACCAATGATGATAAAACTGTGTTGATGAACTTCTGATGTCTAATGATGTAATTTGTATGACAGTAATAGCACAAAGAAGACTAGAGAGAGCACAGCTACATAGGAGCAAACTTTTTGCATTCTATTGAGCTGGATTCCAAAAGGTAGTCCCTGACAAGCGAGCTGCCGAGAGCAGGTACTCAAGGAAAACAAGAAGGAAGCTTCATGGGCTTTTACGACCTAGCATGACTTCTGCTATAGTCTATTATTTGAAGCAGTTACCAGTGCCAAAGAACATGTGAAGTGGGAGATACTGTGGTAGATATTTTTGGAAAAGTTCTGCCACACCTATCTTACAGAAATACTTGTGTTTGTTAAGAGGAAAAAAAAGCAAGAGGTGCAATCTCATTTGTAAAGTTTAAAAATGTATACAGGGCTTCCCTGGTGGCACAGTGGTTGAGAGTCCACCTGCCGATGCAGGGGACACGGGTTCATGCCCCGGTCCGGGGAGATCCCACATGCCACGGAGAGGCTGGGCCCGTGAGCCATGGCCGCTGAGCCTGCGCATCCGGAGCCTGTGCTCCGCAACGGGAGAGGCCACAACAGTGAGAGGCCCGCGTACCGCAAAAAAAAAAAGTTTGCAGTTCATATGGAAACACAGAAGACCCTGAATAGCCAAAGCAATCTTGAGAAAGAAAAACGGAGTTGGAGGAATCAGGCTCCCTGACTTCAAACTATACCACAAAGCTACAGTAATCAAGACAGTATGGTACTGGCACAAAAACAGAAATATAGGGCTTCCCTGGTGGCACAGTGGTTGAGAGTCTGCCTGCCAATGCAGGGGATGCAGGTTCGTGCCCCAGTCCGGGAAAATCTCACATGCCGTGGAGCGGCTGGGCCCCTGAGCCATGGCCGCTGAGCCTGCGCGTCCGGAGCCTGTGCTCCGCAACGGGAGAGGCCACAATGGTGAGAGGCCCGCGTACTGCAAACAAACAAACAGAAATATAGATCACTGGTACAGGAGAGAATGCTTAGAGATAAACCCACGCACTAATGGTCACCTAATTTATGACAAAGGAGGCAAGAACATACAATGGAGAAAAGAAAGCCTCTTCAATAAGTGGTGCTGGGAAAACTGGACAGCTACATGTAGAAGAATGAAATTAGAACACTCCCTAACATCATACACAAAAATAAACTCCAAATGGATTAAAGAGCTAAATGTAAGACCAGACACTATAAAACTCTTAGAGGAAAACCACTCTTTGACATAAAACACAGCAAGATCTTTTTTGACCCACCTTAGAGTAACAGAAATAAAAACAAAAATAAACAAATGGGACCTAATGGAACTTAAAAGCTTTTTGCACAGCAAAGGAAACCATAAACAAGACAAAAAGACAACCCTCAGAATGGAAGAAAATATTTGCAAATGAAACAACAGACAAAGGATTAATCTCCAAAATATACAAACAGCTCATGGAGCTCAATATCAAAAAGCCAAACAATCCAGTTCAAAAATGGGTGGAAGACCTAAATAGACATTTCACCAAGGAAGACATATAGATGGCCAAGAGGCACATGAAAAGATGCTCAACGCCACCAATTATTAGATAAATGCAAATCAAAACTACACTGAGGTATCACCTCACGCCGGCCAGAATGGCCATCATCAAAAAATCTACAAACAATAAATGCTGGAAAGGGTGTGGTGAAAAGCGAACCCTCCTGCACTGTTGGTGGGAATGTAAATTGATACAACCATGTTAGAAAACAGTATTGAGGTTCCTTTAAAAACTACAAATAGAACTACCATATGACCCAGCCATCCCACTACTGGGCATATACCCTGAGAAAACCATAATTCAAAAAGAGTCATGTACCACAATGTTCATTGCAGCTCTATTTACAATAGCCAGGACATGGAAGCAACCTAAGTGTCCATCGACAGATGAATGGATAAAGAAGATGTGGCACATATATACAATGGAATATTACTCAGCCATAAAAAGAAACGAAATTGAGTTATTTGTAGTGAGGTGGATGGACCTAGAGTCTGTCATACAGAGTGAAGTAAGTCAGAGAAAAACAAATACCGTACGCTAACACATATATATGGAACCTAAAAAAAAAAAAAAAATGGTACTGATGAACCTAGTTGCAGGGCAGGAATAAAGATGTAGACATAGAGAATGGACTTGAGGACACGGGGCAGGAGGGGGAAGCTGGGGCAAAGTGAGAGTAGCATCGACATATATACACTACCGAATGTAAAATAGCTAGTGGGAAGCAGCAGCATAGCACAGGGAGATCATCTCAGTGCTTTGCTATGACCTAGAGGGGTGGGATAGGGAGGATGGGAGGGAGGCTCAAGACGGAGGGGATGTGGGGACATATGTATGCATATGGCTGATTCACTTTGGTGTACAACTTCACAGTACTGTAAGCAATTATACTCCAATAAAGATCTATTAAAAAAAAGTGCAGCTAAGACATCAATTTAGGGGTAACAATCTGAGATTGGGGCACTATCCTTCAAGATGTGTTATACACTTTGAACTAATGACCATCATGTGCTATTGTTTCCCCACTGGATAGAATGCATGACTCGGGGCCAGCAACCCACTTGGGAACACTCCTGAACTGGAAGTTTTGTTCCAAGGACAGGAGGAAACTTCTGCAAGGGGACACCCAGTGAGTTCCACTAAACCTAAGGCTTTGACTGCTGCCTGATTATTTGGGCCTTCTTATGCTGGCCGACCATAAGCCAAGTAAAGGTGTTAGTATATCACAGGGAAATGGGCCTGATTATTATGAAAGATAGGATTGCTGCTACAGGGGCAAGGCAGAATATGTCTGGAACTTTAAGGACTTACTCTTGGTATGTCTACGACTTGATAATTCCAAGTGGGCAACTGTAGCAACCATGGCCTTACAAAGGCAAGGTAAGCAGAGACTGAGTCGCCTCAAAAGGGATGAAAGTCTGGGCATCCCATCGATGAGAAGGAAGCATTCTCAACTAGCAGAGTGTGAATCTACAATGTGTGGTAGACGAGAGGGTGATAAATAGTAACACTGGCCTCAGGACCAATTATAGCAGTGCAGGCTTTATAGCTTATTCTAATCAACCTCCACTTACAAGTGTTTGGGTGTTTTTTTGTTTGTTTGTGTGTGTGTGTGTGTTTAAATTATGACCAGCCACCACCTGGAGGATGCAGTGTCAGGACAGAGTAAACTTAATGTAGGGCCTAAGTTGGGGCAATGGTTAAGAATCTGCCTGCCAATGCAGGGGACATGGGTTCAAGCCCTGGTCCGGGAAGAGCCCACATGTCACAGAGCAACTAAGCCCATGCACCTAGAACCCGTGCTCTGCAACAAGAGAAGCCACTGCAGTTAAAAGCCCCTGCACTGCAACGAAGAGTAGCCCCTGCTCGCCACAACTAGAGAAAGCCCACGAGCAGCAATGAAGACCCAACGCAGCCAAAATAAATATTTATAAAAAAAAAAAAGCACAAAGTTTAATCTAGAGGCTTAAATCCTTTACAAAAATTAACTCAAGATGGATCATAGACTTAAATGTAACACACAAACCTATAAAACTTCAAAATAACATGGGAGAAAACCTAGATGATCTTGGGTACCAATGACTTTTTAGAAACCTACCACCAAAAGCGCAACCTACGAAAGAATGACCAACCAGACTTCTTACAGATCAACTTCTCTGTGAAATACGATGCCAAGAGAACAAGACAAGCTAGACTGGGGGGAAATCACAATTTCTCACAAAACTAAAAATACTCTATTTGATATAGCAATCGCATTTCTTGGTATCAATCCAAAGGAATTGGAAACTTAAGTCCACAAAAAAATCCCTGCACACAGATGTTAAAGGCAACTTTTTCTTAACAGTTAAAAACAAACATGTCGTTCAATAGGTGAATAAACTGGTATACCGAAACAATGGACTATTACTCAGCACTTAAAAAAAAAAAAAGGAATTACAAGCAGATAATGAAGACTAACTACTGGAAAAAGAAAACATGAAGATGAAGAGCTAATATTTGAACAAATGGAGATGGCCTATGAAAATGTTTGAATGTTATTTGTCTAAAAACTCCAGAGACTTCCCCTGGTGGTCCAGTGGTTAAGAAGCTGCCTTCCAATGCTGGGGACTTGGGTCCTCGGGGAACTAAGATCCCACATGCCGTGGGGCAACTAAACCCATGCGTGCACTAGAGCCTGCGTGCCACAACTAACTGAGCCCACGCATAACTAGAGAGAAGCCCATGTGCCACAACGGAGACCATGTGCAGCAACGAAAGAGCCTGCATGCCACAATGAAGACCAGACATGGCCAAATAAATTTTAAAAAATAAGATAAAAAGTCCACATAATCTTAGAGAACAGATGTTTATTACTTGCAACCAGAATGCTTTAGTTCTTGATGGCTCTCTCTGGTACACATCTATTTTGTAATAGGTACAAACCACCTTGGAAAATATATGCTCACACAGGTTCTTTTTGTAAAAGATATTTATGATAGACAATTGTGAACTGCACAGACACTAAAATGGAATGTTCCAGAAAGAACTAGGATAAAACAGCATTAGGTAGTAATGCTGCTAAGTCTTTATTAGTGTTACCATGTAAAGGAGTGAAAGTTTCCATTTTATGTGGTTTTAGGATACTTAAATTCAGATTTTTAATTTTTTTAATTTGATTACATACGTTTGTAATTTACATTATTAACGTATATTAATGTATAATTTTAAAAATTATATATATGTATATATATAATATATATATGTATATATGTATATTTTAATATATGTATATATGTATATATATGTATATATTAATGTATATATGTATACATATACATAATGTATACATATACATAAACATATACATATGTATACATATACACATACATAAACATAAATACATATATACATATATATACATAAATATATATACATATATATATAAATATATACATAAATATATATACATATATATACATAAATATATATACATATATACATAAATACATATACATAAATACATATATACATATACATAAACATACATATATACATATATATACATAAATACATATATACATATACATAAACATACATACATTGTATACATATACATAATGTATATATGTATATATTAATGTATATATGTATATATTAATATATGTATAATTTTAAAAATTGCAGTAAAAGTATATCCGTACCACACAACTCTACTGTTGCAATGCTTCCTACAAAGAGGGCTCTTCTACTGGGTTCCTGACCAGGTGTTTGCATGTGGGGAGCACTACCCAAAGTTTAGATCTTGCAGTGTCTTTCAGAATTTAAAAAATTAACTGGGGACTTCCCTGGTGGTCCAGTGGGTAAGATTCCATGCTCCCAACGCAGGGGGGCCCGTGTTCCATCCCTGGCCAGGGAACTATATCCCGCATACATGCAGCAACTAAGAAGCCTACATGCAGCAACTAAGACATTTGCATGCCACAACTAAGAACTGGTGCAGCCAAAATAAAACATAATAAATTAAAAAAAATAAATTGTAAGCTAAAAAGAAATGAGCTATTAAGCTATGGAAACACAGAGGAACCTTCAATGCACATTACTCAAAAAGTGAAAGCCAATCTGAAAAGACTACATACTATACGACGCCAACTATGACAGTCTAGGAAAGGCAAAACTAAGGACAGTAAAAATATCAGTGGTTGCCAGAGGTTGGAGGTGAGAAGGATGAACAGAGCAGAGTTTTAGAGCAGTGAAAACACTCTGTATCCTATAATCCTAAATACATGAGGGATGTGGATAATGCGGGAGGCTATACATGTGTGGAGCAAGAAGTATACTGGAAATCTCTGCACCTTCCTCTCAATTTTGCTGTGAATCTATAACTACTCTAAAAAAGTCTTTAAAAAAAAAAAAGCCAACTGTGTAGAATCCTAAATTCCCCACTAACTAAAGCCATTTGTGGAATCCCACTGAGGGTGACAAGAAAGCAGCAATATTAAATTTGGGAATAAAGGGAGCAAACAATTCTCTTGGCTCATCTCTAGTTCTTTGTATGCTATAACCTGGTTTCATTGCATTTGGTTTAGAGAAGGAAGGCGTAACTCCCAATGCTGGCAACCCCTAAAATGCAAACAAAGCTAAACATTTCCAAAGACTTAAGGAAAACTCCAGGAAGAGATACACATCCATTCTTACAATAACAGGTAGAACAAAAATGGTGCTAAAAACAAACTATACAGATTCATATAAATTTTGTAAGTACAAAACTTTATTCTGAATAAATCATTTTGTAATTACTGAAAGATGTTCATTACTTTACTTAGCTAATATTTACTTAAATCGAGTTACCCAAACAAAATAAACATGGCAATACAAAAATGTAAATTTACAAAAGCTGTACAAAATAACTTAAATTTAAAAATTAGACTGATACAGTCCATATGATCTCTTAAGGGAGCTATACAATTATAGATTTATATACTTTTTTTAAGGGGGTAAAAGAAAGGATGCTTTAAGGCTTCTTTAAGAGTAATCCTTTTAGCTGGATCATACTCCAACATTTTCTGAATGAGGTCAAAGAGAAGCTCATGTTCAGCATCTTGAGAAAGCATAAATTCCTGAAAGGAAAATAAATACAATCAACAGCCTTTTCTACTACCACTTATTATAATTTTATTTCCCCACCAAAAAAATAGGGAAAACTCAAGGTTTTGATCACTTAAGCAATGACCCAAGCTTACCTTCAGAGGTTTACAGCGCCTTGAAACATATCTGCCAGCAGAACTATGTTCATCCCAGTCTAATCGATCATGATGGAAATATTTACGTTTCCTAAGAATAAGTCCATATCCATTCATGTTTATAATGTTGACAATGAAAACTTAAAACATGTAGCAAAGGTGATCGACGGCACTTACTCTTAAACATACCTGGTTTTCTGTATCATATGTTTTGGCAAAGGTCCAAGAATCCTTTCCATCATTGCCAAATGTTCCTTACTATCGTGTGTCTAAAATAGTAACAAAAAGTTATTAACCAAAAAAAAAAAAAAAAAAGTTATTAACTACCTCTATTTGCACATTGTGCTTTGTTCTTATTTAACACAGCTGCTAAATTTTTAGTCCATAGGTTACAGGTCACAAAGGAAGGTGATCTCTAAAACAGGCATACTTTTAGCAAGTTACAGCTTAGAAGAAAAAATAATTAAGGCCTACAGAAGTTCACCAACAATTTCCCTAAATAAACAAAGATAACTATTTGTAATATACTTAGAAATGTTTCCAATAAAATGATAAATTATAAAGAAAATACAAATGCCCAACAGCATCAGAATTACACGTGGTTTTATTTCTTTACCTTTACCTACAATTAATAGTCTATAATGAGAGAGAGAAAAAGCGCTACCTAAATGTGTATACTTTGTGTTGAATTCATATAAACAGGCAATTTACTTTTGCAAAGTCATTGAAACAGATCATTGTCACTTACTGGAAATACTGTAAACCCAAGGTAATATTCAATAAGAATACATCCTATACTCCAGACATCACAAGGCTGGGACCATCCTAGGGCTGCAAAGTAAAGCAAATTGTTAATGAAAAACTCCTCAATATTTCTTACCAACATTTTAAAAAACAAGGATATAATCTGATGTTTGAGCTGGAAAGATCCGAATGGAATCACTTAATCCAAGCTTAAACATAATACGATAGCATAGCATGTAAGAATTAGTTAGGGCTCTGGAGACATCTAGTTTCAAGCCCCAAATCTGGCTTACTCTTTTGGGACTGATTTGGGGAAAATTTTTTTTCCTAAACCTCCATTTACTAACTTGTAAAATGGGAGCAAGCTACACCATGCAACGACTAGACATGACATGTATGAAGTATAACAGGCATTGTATGATTATGTTTTAAAATCCCATCACGGGATTTCCCTGGTGGTCCAGTGGTTAAGACTCCATCTTCCACTGCAGGGGGCGCACGTTGGCCGCACAGCCAAAAAATAAATAAAAATAACATCCCATCACATATTACAAATGTGCAAACTGAATTCTAGAAAGATTAAGCAACTTCTCAAAGTCCCAGAGCTGACTACTTGGAATAACAAAGAGCTTAAAACCCTTAATGTGTTTTACTATACTAATCCCTAAAAGGGAAAAAGGTAGTCCTACAAACACCTAGAACTGTAAATAAATTTTAGTTAGCTTCAATAAAGACATACACAGGTCTCAAAGCACAATTAAGAAATTCTTACCTAAAATAACTTCAGGTGCCCTATAGTGTCTTGTAGATACCAATGTACTGTGATGTTCATCATCATATGTTGCACTTCCAAAGTCTACAACTTTAACATCTGGATTTATTAAAGTACGTTCATCACGTTTCTGAAAATCATAAATGATTAAGGAGGCATTACATTAAGGTGTAAAATATTCACTTAAAACTATGAAGATAAAACATCAAAGACTTACCATTTTGGGATTATATGCCTCTGTGTAGTCAGACTGTACAAATAAGATGTTTTCAGGCTTTAAGTCTGTGTGAGTCAACTTATTACTGTGCAGAACTGAGAATGAAACAGAAAAAGTTCCTGTATTCTAAAATTTGAAAACCAAAACCCTAACCAAACCCCAAAGCCCGGTAACAAAAATCCTCTCTGAATGCTTTTCATGTCCAAATAAGTGGTCAACATTCAATAGCCTACTACAAAACCACCAGGGACTAAAACCCATTACCCCTCTAAAAAGTTACTTCACTGACAGCTAACTGCTTAGAAGTATCTTTCTCTTATGAAGCTGAGATTTGCCATTCCTTAATTTTAACCCAGTGGTTCTAGATTATCATTTTTAGAAATTAGAAAAGTTAAATCAGTCTTATACAATTTATTATTATATGCTGGACAATATTCTCTTTACTGAATGAAATGCAGTAAACTGACCAACCGCTTGTAATCAACCACATCTTTCTCCTACCTACTCTTAAACAATGCTTTTTTAAAAAATATAATTTATTTATCTATTTATTTATTTTTGGCTGTGTTGGGTCTTCATTGCGGTGCGCGGGCTCCTCATTGTGGTGGCTTCTCATTGAGGAGCGCAGGCTTCAGTAGTTGCGGCTCGTAGGCTCAGTAGTTGTGGCGCACGGGCTTAGTTGCTCTGCGGCATGTGGGATCCTCCCGAACCAAGGCCCGAACCCGTGTCCCCTGCGTTGGCAAGCGGATTCTTACCCACTGCACCACCAGGGAAGCCCTCTCCTACCTACTCTTAATTAAGTCAGGCCTCCAAATCATATATGTTAGATTGTACTTTTTTCTTTTCAAAGATTCAAATTGGTCTGGCATTAAAACCAGTCTCCATAAACTCAAATTTCTGGAATATATGCCAAACACTTACAATTCACAGACTTGCATATCTGATATGCCATCTTCCTGATATGATCCAGTCGAAAGGGCAGAAAACCATTTTCCTTAATGAAGTCATAAGTACTAAGTCCTAGTAGTTCAAACACAATGCAGACATGACCATGATGTTCAAACCACTCCAACATCTCAACACAGCGGCTATAAACATATGAGAAAAAAACTGAGTACAGCCTCTTACAATTCAAATCTACCCGAGGCCATTTTTCTAAGTTCTATTTTGATACTTACAATGTTCTGCTGGGGTCTGTTGTATTTAAGTGTTCCAGAACTTGTATTTCTGAGCGAGCAGCTTCACAATATCTATCCACATTTTTAACTATTTTTACTGCTACATGTCTACCTCCCCTGTTAATGAAAAGTTAACATTAAAAAAATGATAAAGATGATGTCCAATTCCATTTTTCCATCACTCTTCAAACTGTACTACTTCTATTCTGACCCATTGTATTTGTTTTTTTGAATTTATGGTCTAGCATTCAGTTTTGTCTAATTATATGTAAGTACTCTAACTTCAACTCAGTGTAAGCAACTAGAATGACCTTTGGGCATACGGTAGGGTCGGTAACACATGCTGAATGACAGATTTTTTTCATCAGACCACTTGAGTTTTTTTTTTTTGGTCCTTTAACTACATACCAATAGCTCTAATTTAGCAATACTGGGACATTATCACCTCAATTTACATTCCAACTAAGAAGTAAAACAAATGTACATAGAGCAGTATCTTCCTATAATACCAGTCACTGGCTAATAACTCCAATCTTCCTTTGGTCCAGGTTACCAAAAAAGTTGGGATATAGTGAGGATGAAGAGTTCTAGTTCTCAGAACCTTACCAACCAATAGTAGGAAGCCTCCTCTAATAATTCATTTAGAAAAGCTTTGCCATTCCAAAGGGAAAAAAAATCAAACAGGAAACAAAGTAAAGAAAATTTCTTACACTATGTTAAGAAATTTCAATCAGTTGTTTGAAGGGCATAGATAATTAAACTTATGACACAAATCTAGGAGAGTTCTCAGCTCTAGCTGTGTCACCCCTTATCAATTAGGTTACTTTCTAAAAATACAGGTTCCTAGGTAAACTACCCTGAAGACTGGTTCAATGTCTGGGGTAAGCAAAGCTCCACAGACTCCTAATATAAAACCAAGGCTAAAATCTACCGATCCAGGAAAAAAAAAACAACAATGGCCACAACTGTGCCCAGTGGGACAACAAAAGAATACTTTCTGAAACAATAAAATCTATTCTCAGCTTGTAATTAGAGACTTACACATACTATTAATAGCTACTGCTTAAGAACACAAAAGGCTAGTAACTTTATTGGAGTTTCCTATACACAAGTCAAAAATCCAAGCTAAAAGGGTATAATGATGTGTCTAATTCATGGTCAGACTTTATCTTAAAGCTGAATAAATTTTCTATACTGTTCACCTTCCCAAGTGCAATCCCAGGCCAGGAGACTTACGCTTTATGATCAATGCACTCCATGACTTTCCCAAAAGCTCCTTCACCTAAAGTATCTACAATTTCATCTAAAAGAGAGAAATAAAACTCAGTTATACCAAGAAGTGGAAACAGTTTACTTACAATAAAGGCTATCAAATGCAGATTATTCTAGTTGATGCTACAAATTTCCTTAGTCACTAGATATTTTATTGGTCAACACTGCCAAAAAACATATATAATTATTTTTAGGTCTAATTTCATTCTTAAACTAATTTCATTAACTTGATTTACTGTTTTGGAAGTTCTGCATAACAAACATTAAATTTCTAAAGAAAGTAAAAACACAACCCCCCCCACCAAAAGAAATGGAAAAAAACAAAACAAAAACAGAGAAAGAAAAAAAGATTTCCAAATCCCTGAAATCTTAATCTATATATAGATTATGTTATCTGAAAAGTTAATAAGTGTTGAAAAATATTCTATACATCTTGCACTTAGTACGTCTCCACTCTGACAGATCAGGTGACCCTCCTCATCATCCTCTACACTCCTGGTTCTTTTCCTTCGGTGACTCTTCTGGAAACGTCAAGTGGGCGGCACCAAGATCATCCAGCCAATCAATATACCCGAGTGAATTCAGGGCAGAATACGAAATTCATTCAGCGGGGAGATATTCAGGCATTCAGATACACGCCAGGCCACAAACGGTTGGCAGGAGCAATTTCAAATTCAGTCCCCAGAAATTCACAGGGCACATAGTTTATGTTAACAGGAGAAAAACATGGCAAGGAACAGATTTTCAGATAAGATACTCAAAGTGGCAAGGCAACAAAACATAATACAATTGTTTTTCTTTTTTAAAAAATGCTTAGTTGTAGCACTCACTGAAACATAATTTTAAGTTTCTAGTGTCCTAATTTAATGTTGCAAAATTGCAGAATATTTACTTGTCAAAAGTAGACTGTGGCCAAATTATAATTTCCCAGCTAAACTAAGAAAATAACAAAACAGCAAATAAAATTAAAAATCCTAATTTTGGGGAGAAAAAAAATTGGCATACAAGAATAACACTATGGTATTTAAAATGTCATCTGAGCTTGATCTCCAAATTAACCCATAACCCATAACATTCAAATCTGTTTAAGTGGTTTCCTTAGTGAAAAAAGGATTAGAGAATATGCTTTGCCAGAACAAAGAGGCATGCACAGCATAATCCTCAGTCGTACAAATATAAAAATTCTACTTCTATTTGTAGTAAGACTTTAACAAATCACATTTATTGAAGTACTATAAGAAAACTTTCAGAATATCTTGTAATCCCTGCTATAAACTAACCTAAATTACCTCCTGTCACTGGAATGACAATTAGTTGCCAACTACTAATAAAATCTATTACTATATTAACTATACAGATATGGTATTTGAAGAATTTCCTATCCAATGCACAAACACAAAAACTCCTGCAAGTTAAAATCGAGACGACTTTATCTTAAACAGAACTTCCTCAAATGATCAAACACAATTTCAAGTTTTCCTGTTCCACAAGGGAAATAAAATTTCCAAAATATTTTAAAACAGCTCATACCCCATGTGAACGATGATATGAAGTGCTGTGGTGAATTCTGTGTTTGCTTTTATAACTACTTCTTCCACTTCTACCAGAGGACTTGCTACTATGGTTCTGATATCTGCTTTCATGATCTCTATGACGATGTCCAGGTTCACATCCTTGACTGTAGTCATTTCTGTATTCATCAATGTAGCGTCGACTATGATAATCCTTCCCATTTATGGATCTGCTTTCCAGATAATAGCTAGAAAAAGTGAAAATGCATTTTCAATGCTCTATGTTAATCCCAAATATCCTCAAATTCTCAGTAAATCTCTTAAAACAGTACTCTTAATAAGATTTTACGCTTTTCTTACCAAAAAGCAAAAAAAAAAAAAAAAAAACCTCCCAATTTTACAACCATTACAAGTTGTCACTGGAAACAGAAATGGTAATCAGTTATCGTAAGTCGCCTCTAGTTTTAATCATGAAAATGTATTTTTCCGCCGGTTTTACTGAGATACAACTGATACGTAACACTGTAATGAAAATATTTTTATACTGAGACACTATAAATATTCTCATTACCTATCAGATGTTTTAGAGTAATTGTATCTGCAGCGCTTGTTCTCCCGTGCACTGCTATGTGATCTCCTCCTCCTTTTATGACTGCCGCTGCTGCTCCTCCATTTTCCATAATCCCAATCTTTTTCATCCCAATCAGGACAATAAGTTCTCTTTGAGTGTCTCATCTACATAAAAGACAAGTTTTTCCCAGTTAAATATTACCCCACATGTCAACACTGTTGCAAATTCACTCTACTTGTGACGTTTTATTGTTTTTAAATCAAAGTTCAAAAATCATTATCACCCAACCTGAAATCACTGATAAACCCAATGATTTTTTTTCTGCTGCCTCAAAATCTAGAGTCTGAACTTTATTCATAGATATTCTGCATTACTCATGTCACGCTCAGATTTACTAGAAGAGGGTTGGAAAAAGAGAGAGGAGGAAATCCCAATTTCTGAACGTTGGGAAAAATCCTCTCCTGCCAGAATCACAAATTCCTAACAACTTGAAAAAGACGTTATACACAAACTTTTCACCAACTATCGTTCATATCGGTACTGACTGCCCGGGCCTCACCTCGTCTCTAAAGGCAACTCGAAATCAAGAAGCTCCAATTGTTCTGGGCAGGGAGGTCTGCAAATAGTACCTTGGCTAAACGGCCCCACTGCCCGACTTCCCTCACGCGCTCCTTCAAATACGCCATATTATTTTTCTTTCCTCGAGATCCTAAACCTGACTTTTGTTTACACCACTGAAGGCAAAGGCACGCGCCATTTTCCCCGGAATCCTTTAAGACTCAACTGGACATTAAGTGACGCCGCCTAACACCAGGTCAACGTGTTCTTTCATTTGTTAAGAACACTTCCTCAGAGGAGCGGGACTTAGGAACATTCCAGAACCCGAGTCAACGCCACCCCCCGCGGGCTGCCTTGCCGTCTCCGCCCCGCCGCCATTTTACAGCCCGGCCGAGGCCTCCGCCGCCGCAGACAACATGGCGCCCGTGGGCTCCGGGGCTCGGCCCTTCCCCCCTCCCTTTGGGGAAGGCAAACGTTCGAGAACCTTCCCCCGCCTGGCAAACCCTACCGCTACCTTCCACCAGTGACTGACTGGAGCGTTGCGGTTCAAACTGAAATTCGCAGCGGCGGGCTTGGCAAAGCATGGAAGACGAGCGGGCCACCTTTGTGCAGCCGGGAGGGTAGTGAAAAGGGGGTCACCGTGCCGGAGACTGCGGGCGCCCAACAAGCTTGGAGAGGAGCGTCACAAGCGCTCTCGAGGCACAAAAAGAGGCCCTGACACCTGGCCTGCTTTCTCCCGCGTCTTACCGTCCTGGAAAAGAGTCCAAGCCTAAGGAGACAATGCTTGCGACGCGACCACGGAGAAAACGCAGCTGGCTGCTGCGAGCTCCGACAGCAAAATGGAGCTGACAGTCACCGCGTCAGGACTCTCCTGGAAAACACGATGACGCTGCAAGCGGGCCTCCGCCTCCGGGCGGGGCGCGCAGGCGGGGAGGGCGGAGCGGACTCCGGCTCCGACTTGTGCGCAGGTTCTGGGTCGGGCGCTCAGCGCCCAAGGGTGGAGGGAGGGAAGCTGTTGCTGGCCGCCATGTTGGCCCCGCTCTCCGTTCCAGCTCTGAGAAAACATTGTAAGAGTTGAAGAGAAGAGACTCGCTCATGGTCACTAAAAATTGTGTTTGTGAACGCTAGAAATGAGGAAAAGTGAGGGAAGCAGGGTACAAAGTAGCCGGTACCCTATTGCAATCGCTTAAACGATGCTTTAAAAAAAAATACACCATCTGCATCAAATAGCCCCAAATTGGGAATTGTCTGGATTTGGGCTTTTGTTAAAGTTCTGAGACCTGTTTAAAACTAGTTAAATCTTCGGTGGCTGGGACCCACACGCACTGAACTTGGATTGTAAAGATTTTTCCCGAGGTTTTAAAAGTCGAAGAAATGTGAGAGCAAAAGCCTGGAGACAGAAAGTGGAACTCCTCACAAGCAACATTTCCGCATTAAGCGAGACCTCTGCGGTGTAAAGATGAAGTAAACTGTAAAAGGGGGAAATGGAAGGTCATTAGAAGAAGACAATTATCAGGAAACAACCTCAACAACAAAAATCAAGCTGCAATTTTTTTTTTCCAAGCTGCAATTTGATGGAACAAAGTAATTGAAAATCCTGACTCCCGCGCCCCGCCCCTTCTCCATTTGTCACTTGAAGAAAATCACGTACTCATTACAAATTTAGTGGAACGCATAAAATTATCACGTATTACGGTAAAGCGTAATCTTACTGGCTTTATTTAGACAGGAGAGCAGCGTAGATAACTTGCCGGATACGGATGCACAACTACTGTAGGGTAAAGTGATGAGGAATATGCATCCCCAGAATCCCTATGCTTGTTTGCATTTCTTAAGCCGCTTCTCAAAATGGCTTTCAAGATGCTTTAAAACCATTAATACCTAGATTCTTACATGGGGTCAGGATCACTAAGTACAAGGTAAGTATTTCACTTGTGAGGGAGAAATTTCTCACAGTAACTTGTGAAATTTACAGCTATTCGGTATATGTTTAACAGCACATTTAAATGTTAAGCAAAACCTAGGGAATCCCAGTCCTTGGAGTATAACAGTTAATCGAAGTCGTTGTGCTAAACACTGTACATAAGTTCTCACTTAATCCTAACAGCAATCTAAATATGGGCATTAGCCATGTTCTGCTATTACAGGTCAAAGTTGCAGTTTGTGCAGACAGCAATTTAGAGTATTTAATTTCTTTAGGCGAAATCCTCACAGTAAAATTACAGGGTAAAAGCCAATGAAAAAATCCTGTACATGTTGCCAAAATTGCTTTCCAAAATGGTTTTAAATTTAGCAAAGCCCACATACAGCCGATTACTGGTTCAGGATATATCCAAAGTTTCATTAATGAAGTTAGCCATTTTAGTGCATCTGTTAGTGCATGCTATGGGCTGTTTGAAGGGCTCTGCCCCCCCCCCCAATACACTCATGTGTTTAAGTCCTAACTTCCACTCCCTCAGAATGTGACTGTATTTGTAGTGTGGACTGAAAAAAATGCACTATGTGAGAGTAGTGAGGTAAGTTTTATTTGGGGCAAAATGCCTGGGGAGATAGCCTCTCAGCTCTGAGGAACTGCTCCCTAGAGGTAGGGGGAGAAGTTAGTGTTATATATGATTTTAGTGAAGGGGGATATGTGCAGTCAAGCACACCTTTTGTCAGAGGGTTGCTGCTAGTCACGAGGAGCAGGTAGGTGTCTCCATTAATGATTTTAGTGCTTTTCTAGATATGAGAAGATGCAAGAAATTGGGCTCATAAAATCTTCTGAAAATATCTATCTGAAGGCCTGTTCTGCCTGTTTTCCCCAAAGCACAGGGTGCCTCATTCCTGATCTCCACTCTGAACTCCTTTCAAGGTGTGTTGAAAGTCAGTGACTGCAGTGGCTAGTGACTTCATTCTTATACACTAGAGCCAGATAGTAAGCGACAATTTTTAGTTGGCAGTAAATAGGGTCTTTACAGAGGTAATATGATTAAATGAGGTCATTAGGGAGGGGCCTAATCCACTTTAGCTGGTGTCTTTATAAAGAGATTGGGAAACACACACCCAGAGGAAAGATGACGTGAAGACAGGAGATGGTCATCTACGTGCCAAGGAGAAAGGCCTCAGAGTAAACAACCCTGCCCACATCGTGATCTCCCAACTTGTCTCTAGAACCGTGAGAAACTTTTCTGTTGTTTAAACCACCCAGTCTCTGGTACTGTACTTTGTTTTGGCGGCTCTAACTAAATGAGTGCATAACATTAAAAATTTGTTATTTTGGTGGATACTGAACTTGTAACTTTATTTTCTAATTAGTGAAGTTGCACATTTTCTCTTGTGACTTGTCCATTCATACCTTATTGCTTTTCTGTACAGTTCTCTTTTGTCTTATTTTCGTGCAGTTAAACCTATTCCATCTTTACCTCTGTCAAGTTTGTAAACTGAGAAATTCCTTTCTTCTTCAGAGGAATTCTTTGAAATGTTTTAAATTTTTCTTCGGTTTTCTTAAAAAGGCAACTCTTTTATCCATCTGGAATTTTGGTATATCACGTGAGGTGAAATTCTTTTGCTTTTTTTTCTCCATGTCATTTACTGGTTATCCTAACACAATTTATGGAATAACTTTTTTTTTTGGCTGCACTGTGCAGCACAGGGGATCTTAGTTCCCTGGCCAGGGTTCAAACTCGTGCCTCCTGCAATGGAAGCAGAGTCTTCACCACCACCAGGGAAGTCCCCTCTTCTCTTTTTTAAATGATTTTTGGATACTGCTTTAAATAAACTATGTATACACTACTGTTTACACTCTATTATTCTAGTCTTATTCCTCACACATCACAGTTTTAATATTGATATTTGCAGCTTTATAAAGATTGGGATTAATTCCTTTTTCATTATATTTAAAAAATTTTCCATTATCATGTATTCTTCTAGATTTGCTTTATAATTATTATATGGAGTATCACTACCTGAACCACAATTGGTACAAATTGAATTTAAAGAACCACCAATCCATTAGTGAAATAGTAACTAATCTATCCACTTTACTAAACTGATTAAAAGTTGAGTCCTTTGTATTAAAATTTATCTATTTACATGTCTCTTAGGTCCTGAGACTGTGCTCCCATGGAGTAGACAGTGTCCGATGTCCTTTGTACCCAAACCTGGAAGAAGCTCAATAAATTACTTACTAGTTTTAGTTGTTCAAACAACAAAAAAACATGTCTTCAGAAATACCCACCGTAGAGATTAAGAATGTGTTGCTAAATGGATTTGGAAATTTCCAAGTTCAACCAAGGTATGAATTACAACTATTCAATTTGCCATTAACCAAAAGGTCTGCAAGCCTTCTACTCAAGAGCTCCAAACGAGTATCTAACAGGACTCAAGAATTCTAATGAATTCAGGTACAATTCAAGAATGGTGGCTGCAGCAAAAATAGCCATGAAGTCTTCCCTCCCCTGAGAGCAAGGGAGACAAAGGGAGCAGCGAGCAGGCAGAGAAGCAGCACAGCCGGCCCTGAGAGTTAATCATGTTGCGATGTAAATAGAAGTGAGTTTTCTTTCTCCTTCTCCTGAGAGCAACGGAAAAAAAGGGAGCATCGAGCAGGCGAAAGCAGCAGCACAGCCAGCCCTGAGAGTTAATCACTCCTTGTTTAACTGTCACTAATTTGCAGTAACTGGATTTGTACTTTACAAAGCGAACCTCACTCCCTGACACTACGCAATTTACCTTCGGCACCCATCACCCCTAACTGTGTGTTACATACCCCACCTCTCACTCCCGCCACTTACGTTCTACAGGCCCCTCGTAACAAATCACCCCCTATAGTTTTTGAATTTCAGAGACAAGGTCACAGGCCGATAAACGAGAGGCAAATGGACGCAGTTTCCAGACTGCCAGACCCCAATTACCAGGCAGCCTGACGCCAGCTATGACTGTTTTGAAATAATGCAAAGGAAAGGAAGCATGCAAGACCTTCACTACTTTGATCCTTACCATATACCCCGGGCTGTGAGCCCCACATCTAAAATCTCCCGATTCCCAAGGAGGGGGGGCACAGTTGAGGTGCTAGCTTGCTGTCTTCCCTTCTGCCTAGCAGAAAAATAAAGCCACCTCTCTCTTCCTCCAAAATCCGTGTCTCCGTATTTCTGTTCGGCCTCGGTGCACGGGGAAGCCGATTTTTCGGCAACATGGTGAAGCAGATTTCAGGCATAGTTTATACTATCCCTTAAACTCGTATGAGTTTTAACTCCCTTTGCTGTGAAACCATGATTATTTGGCAACTTCTGATAGTCTGGGTCAAGGGTTGGCAAACTTTCTTAAACGGCCAGAGAGTAAATATTCTAGGCTTGCAGGCTATTTGGTCTCTGGCACAGCCAATCATTTCTGCTCTGGTAGCACAAAACAACCAGAGCTACTGCATAAACATGGGAATGGCAGAGTTCCAAGAAAATGTTATCTGCAAAAACAGGTGGCCAGCCCGAGGGCTGCAGTTTGCCAACCTCTTGTCTAGCTGGGGAACCACATTACTTTAGTTTTAAAGAGAACTTGGGTTGATCAGCAATATTCTAGTCTTCTAGTCTTCTGAGTAGTTTATACTTACTGCCAAGTAATACATGGAACAGAATGTCAATTACCCAACTGCTAATGTAGTGAACCAGTCAATTCAGTGTGAGTGGACAGAAATCAACGTTCTGGATTTTGATCCTCATGGTAGTCTATGAGAGGCCCAAAGGGGAGCCAGTATACCTCCCTATCTATGAGATTCTTATGGGTACAACTAAGCAGACATAAGAATAAGACATAAGAATGAGCTCTAAGAACCCAGAAGTCATATCTGTACCACTAAAAAAATGGCACAGTTTGGAATAAAAATTGAGGCAATGTCAGTCAGTACAAAAACTTCCTGACAATCAGTAAAATACTCTTAAGAATGGTGACAAAAATTCAATGACATGTTTGGAGAAGAAAGATATCAAGTATAAGAAGTGGCAAACCAAATTCTGGCCTAAAAGAGGCCTTAATACCAATTCTAGAAACTAATGGTTAAATTAAAAGGGTGAAACAAAACATGAGGGCATTAGTGTAACTGGCCCCTCAGTTTAGTGTAAGGTATGGAAGGTACCAATAGTAATAAGAGAATAACTGCAAGCTAACTCCCTAATTGCAGTTAAGAAAGAATCAATTAGATCAGCCATCTGCAGAAATGATACAAACGAAGAAATGTTTGGTATCAGTCTTAGAAATACCCCAAATCTAACCTAGGTGATCTAGACAGTGAGTGGGACATAGTTCTTTAACAAATCAATGGTAGAGCCTGATAAATGGCCTGATTAGGTGAGAGCCCTGATATGGTTAAGAGCACAGCTTCCATTTACTTGCTATAGAACACTTACTACATGCCAGAAGCTTTATACACACTATTTCATTTAATCCTCACAAGAGTCATGTGAAGGATTATTTATGTATGAGAAAGTTAAAGCTTGGAGATATTAACTTGCCTAAAGTTAATATTAGGGGGCAGAGCTGTGATTCAAACCCAAACCAGAACTCTACAACTAATTGTATTTTTCAAATGGATCATCTGTAGAACTCTATCCTGCATTATATTTCTTTTTTACCTTGCATTTTGAAAAGATATATTTTTTAAGAATTTTATTTATTTATTTTTAACATCTTTATTGGGGTATAATTGCTTTACAAGAAAAGATATATTTTTTAAAAATGTTCCATGGGCACATGAGTTGGGAAATTCTGAGTGTTTACTGTACTTCGAGACTTCTCTGAGCCTTTACTATAAAGACCAGGGAAAATAACAACTGGATTGACCAGCCTTTCTAGGCCATCTCTTTATTTGTCCTTCCTCTTTCTAACTGTATAAAGTAAATAATTAATAGAAAATAATATTTCCAGGATGTGGACTACATATGGTAGGAGCATGTAATTAGGGTGCTCAACAATGCCTGGATTTGAGACTCAGCATTTTAAAATGAATATTTGTATGGAAAAACAAAATTAAACATAGGGTTTTTTTAAAAAAAATTAAAGAAATGCATTAGGTAATAGTTACAGTAAAGAATACCCTCTAAGAATAGGAGTAAAAGCTGTTTGGCTTCCCTTGGTACCACCAACTCATAGAAGATCTTAGCTATAAACAAGTAGATCTTAGTTGTAAACAAGTTGTATAATGATGCAATCTCTGACATAATTAAAACTGGGTAAACCATAATAGGTGAGTTCCTTGAATAGTTTGCCAAGTATCTGTCCAGGTCTATTATAGCTACTGAGCAAATGGGTTGGCATGAATAGTTATGTCCTTAATGTGTACATCATTAAGAGGTCGATATGTCTTCTCATTTACTGGTAACTTCTCCAATTCATCTAGAGTCTCCAGACCATCTATTACCCTGAAAGAGAAACAATATAATGTTTGAAAATATCCTGAGATTGAAACATAATATCCAAATACCTATAGCAATTACAGTCTCACCATGTCTCATAGTTCTTTGAATTCCCCAGTTGAGTGTACAATAAAATATCGCTTTGATTTTCTGCCATAGGTAGGGGCCAAAATTCAGAAACAAAAATTCATTTTTATGCCTTTAGACAACAATAGCAATGGAAAGGAATATTCCCACCAAAGTATCTAAACATTACATTCGGCCTCATTCACATGGAATAGCTACAAATGGGGCCAATATAACCAGTCATAAGGTTTTCTTTGTTATAGGAAAAACCTGGAGAAAGTATGTAAGGATGACACTAGTATTATCAGTACTGCCCTACACTGAAGGTCCTGAAGTGGGTGGCCTCTTTGCACTTTATTGTTTAAATACAGTGTTTTTATTTTTTGCTTCTGGACAACAAAAAACAATATTCAGAATAGGAGAAGATAAGCTCAACAGTTATGCCACTTCCAGCAAGCCCACTTCATGTTTCTATCAAGAAAAAATATATATATATTGAGAGCTATCCTTCTAATATGTTCTAGAAAGTTAGTCTAAAACATTTGCTAAGAAAAAGTGGCTTTTTAGATAATACCTCCTAGTGCAATTCAAATCAATTCCTAAAACATACTATGTACTTTAAAAAAAGATAACAGATTTCCATTTTATTTTACATTTCCACTAAAGTGATACTATAACCAAAGCCTTTGGATTTTACACCCAAATGTAGGACAATTAAGGTCTTGAAATTATAAGTTTTAAATGCTTTCCCATGGGAAGGAAATCCAAACAAGAGGGTATATAGGTATATGTATAGCTGATTCATTTTGCTGTACAGTAGAAACTAACACAACATTGTAAAGCAACTATACTCCAGTAAAAACTAACTAACTAACTAAAGGCTTTCCTACCTTCTGGGTCAGTAAGAGAGAAAGAGGGTACAAGAAACAGATCTCAGGCAAAAAAGGGCATGTAGAATTGAAGCAAGTAAGCCTAGTTAAGTATCTGGGCCATGGGCCCCTTTGAGAACCAGTGGAAAGCTATGTACCCTTTTTCTCAGAAAAATGTATGTGCATATATACAAAACAATTTCAAGGAGGTACTGGACCAAAGATTAAGAATCCTTGTTCTAAACTCTACAGTTTTTTTTACCAATCCAGTAAAATAAGTCCTAGTAATTACTAATCAATAATTCTGAATGGTGGGTTAAGGGAGAAAAGAAAAAAAAGGGAGTCTGGTGCTCGCTTCGGCAGCACATATACTAAAATTGGAACGATACAGAGAAGGTTAGCATGGCCCCTGAGCAAGGAAGACACGCACATTCGTGAAGCCCACAAAAACTACTAAAGGCTATAATATTCCTTTTCATTGATTATTACTAATCTATAAATTAGACATGTATATGGAATAAAAAAGAAAAGCTGTAGACTCTTCTATTTTTAATTAACCTAGCTTGGCATTCAAACTGTTAAATAAAATAAACTCTAAAACTGTGCCTTGGTTTATTAAGCACAGTAAATATTTGTTGACAAACTGACTTCCTGTTGATTTATAAAAGCAATTCCCAGGTAGAGGGCTTGTAATGGATATTCTTGCAGAGACTGCTAAACACTCTCTAGGATCCAATCTCCCCTTCTTATTCACAGAGGCCTGGTTTTATTGCGAGTGGCAATATGTCTGGCTAAGAAACACTGCCTACCCTCCCTTGTAGGTAAGTTCTGGGCTTTCCAGGCGAGCTCTTGAGAAAGGGGCTGACTCAGCTGGCAAGCACCTTTGCCCTTCCTCCTTCTTCCTACTTGGAGTACAACTGTTCCGGCTGGGGCTGTGCTGCCCAAGCTATGGCCATGAAGTGAGCTTCAGAATGATAGCTAAAGACGGTTGAGAAGAAAGACAGAGGCACCTGGAACACTGGTGATATAATAGAACCACTATCACATACCATCTTGTTTAAGCAACTGTTTTTCAGATGTGTTAGTTGATGCAAGATGCTATTCTTAATGACAACAGATACATACTGTTAACTTGCATAATGATCCTGAAAAAATAGTACTGGCCCTTCTTTTACAAAATAATAAAACTGAGGCTCAGAGAGGTTGTACGTTTCCCAAGGTCACGGGGCTGTTACGTGGTGGACTTAAATTTCACGTACATTTAGCTCTCATACTGCTCTTTGAGTACTGGTTATGCTATCATCACAGCCACTCATATGCATCCTTTGCATTGAAATTCCAAAGAAAACCATAACCAGAATACTCACTTTCCAAATACTGTGTATTTCATGTCCAGATGTGGCTGCTTCCCATAGGTGATGAAGAACTGAGATCCATTGGTGTTTGGGCCATTATTAGCCATAGATACAACACCTCTAACGTTGTGCTGAAAAAGAAAGACCAAAGTATTAGCTGTTTTTACATAAGTATTCCAAATAAAGGACTGAAACAAGACGTGCACTCTACCTTCCCAGTATTTAAGGGATCAAGAAAACATGTAACCATCTTCCATTAGGGCTAATCCAAATGTTCAGTTTCTGTATTATCTGTATCTCTGGAAACTTGTATCTAAGTTGTTTATGTATATATATATATATATATATATCTCAAATCACATTCCCCAATTAATTTCACCTTTGGAGAAGCAGAGCCACAAACACTTTTGGCAATACCAATGTATAACAGAAATAATCCTTACATTTATATTAAGGAACAGTGTGCTGGCATGAAATGATCAGGCAGACAACAAAACCAAAATCCCCATAATCTCTTCACATATACACTGGACTCTGGCTAGTTTCCTTATCTGTAAAACAAGGCAGGTTGGACTAATTCAGCGGTTTATTCATAATTCAAATCCTCACAAGGGTTACCAGATAATAAATTGATAATTGGGCAGAATGTAAACGTTAGGGAATGGTGGAGCCTGGCAAAAGGAATAGTGTAGCTCTTGCCTCATGATGTTTACAATCTTTTTAAACCAATGGCCATAGAGAATGAATCTGTGGGTCTTCCATCCATGGGCAGTCAGTTTATAACCCCAGGACTGGATGATCTAAGGAAGGCCTTGTCTAACTCTAATATTCATGATACTATTTGCTATACAAGGGACTGTGTACAGGAATTAAAAGGACTTTACTGATAAGATTGAAGACAGAACTGTCTTACAGGGAGATGCCCAAATATAAAATATACTAAAGGTAACGCCAATGATTACTCTATCTTTAGCTATTCATCAGGGGACACTAATAAGACAAACTACAGAGATGCAGCTTCATAGAGATATTAATGCTTTACCGTTCCCTAAAAGGTGACTACCAATAACATATGTAGTGTTTGATACATACATAAGAATATATGTACCACTTACAACTTAATAAAATCAGCACCCATTAACCTATTTCCAAGTTTTAAGAATTAAAATTTACCAAACTGTTGCATATGCCTATGTGCTCCTCTCAGTTATTACTTCAGCCTCTCCAAGAGGTAACCAGTGTTCTGATATCTTTACATTCAATACATGCCTATACAATATATTGTTTCCTTTTGCTTGTTTCTGAGCTCTATAAAATAGTATCATACTATTTGTAGTCTTCCGGGAAATGATTTCTACACTTAACATTATGTTTCTAAGATTCATACATGTATACATAGCTGTAGTTCTGATTTCTTTCACTGTATAACATTTTACTTCTGAATATACTACAACTTGTCCATTCAAAGATCAATAGACATTGTTTCTAGACTTTTGTTATTACCAATAGTACTCTAGGAACACTCTTGTACATGCTTCCTAGTGCACATGTACATGAATTTCTCTAGGGTAAACATGTGGGAATGGAATTTCTGGGTTAGAGTACGTGAATATTCAATACGCATCCTCAACTCTGGTATATAAGAAAATAGTTCTTAACCTTGTCTGTCTAGGAATCACCAGGGAACCTTAAAATACAATCGAGGTCCTAATCAGTTCTACTGACTTTTTCTCTAGACTTAGGGAGGTAAGGCCCTAATCTTTTATAGTTTTAAAACTTCCACAGGTGAATCTGTAACAGCAAAGTTTGAAAACCACTGGCATAGGATGACAGATTAGTACCAAGGAAGCAGTCATTCATTAATGCCTAAAAAATCATTTCATTTCCAATTCAGAAAAAGGATGACTTTTTTTTTTTTTTTTTGGCGGTACGCGGGCCTCTCACTGTTGTGGCCTCTCCCGTTGCGGAACACAGGCACCAGATGCGCAGGCTCAGCGGCCACGGCCCACGGGCCCAGCCGCTCCGCGGCATGTGGGATCTTCCCAGACTGGGGCACGAACCCGTGTCCCCTGCATTGGCAGGCGGACTCTCAACCACTGCGCCACCAGGGAAGCCCAATTATTTTAACCTGTATTATTACAACATATGTATCAAAGTTTCCAAGTGTAAACATAGCATGAAAAAATAGATTTTGAAGTATTTTGGATTTACCTTAAGATATTCACTGTATTCATCTTCAAATTTCTTGCCCCAGATACTGCTACCTCCTCTTCCAGTACCTATATTACAAGACGAACAAATGAAAGAAAGTATTTAATTAAAGCTGAAAAAGGGTTCATTTTCTAAACATAAGGGCTAGTTTATATAGCATAACCCTTTAAATACAAATAAAATTTGGTACGTCCTCTCTTAACTTACCAAAATTGAACTTTAAAAACCATAAAAATAAAATATCTCTACAAAAACCAAAACCCCTCCTGATCAATATTGTTCATACTTTAGGGCTCGGTGCTAGTACCTTCTGCTTAAAAATTTCTTGCTAAGGTAAGTTATAAAAACCCCACATGCTTTTATTTTTCTCTTCTTTGTCTAGTCTCTTCTTCACACTACATACCCTAGGTATATACCCTAGGTATTACTGGAATAACTTACCTGTTGGATCTCCTGTTTGAACCATGAAACCCTTGATATTTCTATGAAATATACAGCCATTGTAGTAATTACTGGCACAAAGAGCCAAGAAATTCTGAAGAGAATAAAAACAATGATTGAGAAATGATGTAGCAGAAGATAAGAACCATTTAAGATTTAAGAATATTTAAGATAAAGAACCAATTGTAGGGACTTCCCTGGTGGCGCAATGGTTAAGAATCTGCCTGCTAATGCAGGGGACATAGGTTCGAGCCCTGGTCCAGGAAGATCCCACATGCTGCGGAACAACTAAGCCTGTGCGCCACAACTACTGAGCCTGCGCCCTGGAGCCCGCACACCTAGAGACCATGCTCCACAACAAGAGAAGTCACTGCAATGAGAAGCCCACTCACCACAACTAGAGAAAGCCTGCGCACATTAACAAAGACACAACACAGCCAAACAAACAAACAAAAAAAAGCCAATTGTATTTATTGAAAACACTACAACAACCTATTTAAATGATATCTTTTAGGCATTACTTTGGATAATGTCACTGCCTAAAACTCTTCAATAGCTTCCTTCTATTCTTGACATAAAATGCAAAATCCTCAGGAGAGCCTAGCAAGCCCTGCATGACCTAGCCTACTTCTACATCATCATAATGATAATAACCCCCTTCCCTGCTGCTTACTGTGTTAACCCCATCAGGCTTCTGAAAATTCATCCAAAAAACACAGGCTTTCCCACCTTAAGGCCCTTGTACCTGCTATTTCTATACCTGGAATGTTCTTTTTATAAGTCCTTCCAGAGAGATGCCTTCATTACCTTTCACACTCAGTTTTTTGTGGCTTTTATTTTGCAGTACACAGTCCTCTCACTGTTGTGGCCTCTCCCTTTGCGGAGCACAGGCTCCAGACACGCAGGCTCAGCGGCCATGGCTCACGGGCCCAGCCGCTCCGCGGCATGTGGGATCTTCCCGGACCAGGGCACGAACCCGTGTCCCCTGCATCGGCAGGCAGACTCTCAACCACTGCGCCACCAGGGAAGCCTTCGCACTGTTTTTAAAGCATCACTTTCTTGGCTAGGCTTGCCCTCACCTTATTTTAAGTAAATCCTTTCCCATTATTCTCTATCTCACAACTTTATTTCCTTCAAAGCATCATTACCCTCTAGAATTACTTTTTTTCTAGAATGAATCTTCCCCCCTGCCTATCTTCCCGGGTAGAATATTAGCTCCACAACAGCAAGGCATGTCTCTTGTTCATCACTGTAGTTCTAGTTGCTGGCAAGATAGCCTTCCATAAATAAATTACTTAATGAACGAATATATATAGCTGACTCTTTTTCCTTCTTGTATTTCTCTCTCTCTTTTTTTTTATTTTGGCTGAGCCACGAAGCTTGCAGGATCTTAGTTCCCTGACCAGGGACTGAACCTGGGCCATGGCAGTGAAAGCACCAAGTCCTAACCACTGGACCGCCAGGGAACTCCCTCTTTTTTCCTTGTTTAAATGACAAGGATAGAACCTTGTCATTTAAACAAGTAAAATAATGTATGGAACAGTTCTCTTACCTAATATCTAATGATTATTTACATTTCTTGAGGAAAATGAGCCAAAGGAAAAAGATACCAGCCACTCTGTGGTTAGAGAAAAATTCTCTACCCTTTCTTTGATCCAACTTTGACATCAGAAAAAGAAGTGTAAATTAGACCAGAAATTATCATTGCGGGTTTTTCTTGACAATAGTTTTATAGAAACTTTTGTTTGGATGTTGTGTAAGTTAGATGACTCAATTTCAAAATGGTTATCCTGTTGCATTAACTCATCTTTTATACATACATTATGGTACTCACTTCACATGTTTTGGGTGTCCTCTCACAGAAGACTTCGATTTTAATATCACCTACATCTGTATGCAGTGTCACCGACTAAAAAGGAGAGAGAATGTGAGAACGAATGAGATTTCTTCAGGTGACTTTGTGCACTGTATCATTTCCCTAACTAGATATTAAAGATAACTACCTGAATAAAAACAGAAAGAAACACCATTTCAGAGATGATCCACCCACACCGTAGCTCTGAGAGATAAGTTGTATTTCTTCAAAATTTATTTCAGCAGTAGAAAAAAAATTCCAGAAGAGAAATATAAATGTTAAGGTAAAATGATATCTATGCTAAAATATTTGGGAGCAAATATTGTGATGGAAATAATCATTTTAAGTTTGAATATTTCATCAATAAAAATAAAAAGTTTTTATGTTAGTATTACTGACTTAAGTGGCAATTCACTAAATCATTAATATATATTGAAAAATAGTAAGAAAACGACTTTTACAAACATAGTTTCCACCATTTCTCTTATGTAATTTAATTGCGAGAGACTTAAAAAACAATTTCTTTCTCCACTAAAGACAACAGACATAAAAAGCGTCAGTGTTTTCAGATCGTAAAAGTGCAGAGGTAACCAGAGTACTTCTTCTTGCTTGCTTTTTGTTTAATCTGTTGTTTTGGTAGCTAGAATATTCCTTTTGTTACCCCATTCCAGAGAGGGTGGAAAACTTCTGAGGCTTCCTTTTAAAATTCTCTTCTTACAATAGTTGTCCACCTTAGATCAAGAGCAAAAGGATCCAATCAAAATGACCACACCTGGCTATGCTCTTCTGACCCTGCAACACCACCTTTCCATCTCTATCCATCTTGTATCAATCTTTTTCCATAAAAGGTAAATTCTGTTTTAAGTGAAAAACATAAAGAATCTGAAATCACTTTACACTGTATGCTTCTACAGATTATCATTGCTCTGTTTTGTCACTGAAATTTCCATGCAGTTTTATTTCCCTTGACTGAATTTCTAAAAATTACTTATAATGAAAGACATTCATAAGAATTCTGTAAAATTTACCATTTTTCTTCTTGATGCTTTCAGGAAGTACTGTTACTTTCTCAGTTTACTGAGAGAAGTTCAAAAACGAGCCTCTATTTCCAAAAGAAAAAACAATTAAATTCATTTCCCTCCCTTAACTCACACTTGCTCATCTTTACCGCATATTTAAGAGAAAAAGTCTCGATGAGCACCCATCCTGCCCCAAGTAATAAAAACCCGGTTATGAAAGCGATCAGGCGATACTACTCGTCTCAAGCCCCTCAACTCCTACTTCCACTGCTCACTCTTCACAGGCCGGGTACATTCCCGCCTTGGGGTCTAAGCACTGGGTGTTCCCCTTGCCTGGAACACGTACACTCAGACATCTGTACGGCTATTTTCCTCACCTCCAAGTCTCTTCTCGAAAGTCTGGTCTGGACCTGATAACTCTATTTAAACCTGCCTTAACGATTTCCTTTTCCATAGCACTTAGCACTAATATACTCTATGCTTTACTAATTGTCTTATTTCAACAACACCCTCCCCGTACAGAATACTCACTGGAAGCAGTCCAAGAACTAACATACACAGCGCTCTAAGAGCATTTGAGTTAAGTGAATGAAAGAATAAGTGACGTTACCCCATACTTACTTAACCACTTCGATTAGCACAGCGGTTGTTAAAAGAGCAAAGGTGCAATCGCAGTTGCCCCCACGGGTCTGCAGATTCGAAATTAAGTTTCTTCAGGCCACCGGAGGTCGAGCAAGGGACGCATTAGAGAGAACGCCCCTCACCTGCTCGCCTCCTCCCTCCGCCCCGTCTCAAACCAAACGACTAGAACTAGGGAGATACTAATTTCTCCCCACCAGGTACACTTGTGACTATGAAAGGGTCAAAATTATCTTTTAATAATTACACTAGGACAACAAGCGTAACTCTGGTCATCCTCTAGAAGTGCCTTGGGCTCAGTCGCAAAGCCGGAAAGACCACCTCCAACCGGCTCCCCCGCCCCGCCCACTTTCACGAAGCCGGGAACTTCCGCGCAGGACCGGAAATAGCGCTCGCGGAGTTCCCGGGGCTGGTGAGTCTTGGGCGGGTTAAGTTTCAGCGTAAGTAGCTGAGGCCACGGCGGCGGGCTGTGGCTTACGAACCTGCTGCAGCGAAAGGTGGCAGGGGAGGAGATAGGCGCAGAAAACCGGCTTGCCGCGGGAGAGCATAGCGCTCTAGAGGGCCCGGGGACTTAACTCACGGACTTATCGGCCGTGCCACCTGCGCTCTTCATTGTTCTAGAAAAGGCCTGAAGGGGGACTGAAACAAGAGGGCGCTGTTTGCAGGCTGTAAAGTGGGCCTTGCTAATGAATCTTAATAATAAATAGTGCAGACTCTAGGCCAGGCATTGTTCCTAGCTTCACGGTTAAATCTTGCAACCACGCTGTGAGCTGGGCACTATTATTTGCACCCTTCAGAGGTGGAAACCACAGAGGTAGAGTCCTCAGACAGCTGTGGCTTTGGGAGTCAGTCTGGTTTTAGCGTCGGTGCTCTTCCCACCGTGCTCTGCCGCCTCCCATTCTCGTTAATTGTGACTTAAAGCTACTCAGCTTCGTAGGAAATGGGGAGTGTTTTGTTACTTACAAGGGCTCCTTCAAATGTAACAGTAGGTAACAGAACCGGCGTGGTGGCCCATTAGAGCTTCACTTTAGGGCTTGCCAGATTTAGAAGAGTCTGGAGAGTGGAGTAGTATCAGGACGTGGAATCTGGAGAGTGGAAGTGGTATAAGGACCCTTAGAAGATCTTCCAAGACCCCAGGTTCGAGTGGTTCCACCTCACTCCAAACTGTATATTGAATAAGTGCATTAAATATTTCTTTTTTTATTATTTTATTTTATTTTTGTCTGCATTGGGTCTTCGTTGCTGCACGCAGGCTTTCTCTACTTGCGGCGAGCGTGGGCTACTCTTGGTTGCGGTGCGCAGGCTTCTCCTTGCGGTGGCTTCTCTTGTTGCGGAGCCCAGGCTCTAGGCATGCGGGCTTCAGTAGTTGTGGCTCACGGGCTCTAGAGCGAGGGCGCAATAGTTGTGGAGCACGGGCTTAGTTGTTCCATGGCCGGTGGGATCTTCCCGGACCAGGTCTGGAACCCGTGTCCCCTGCATTGGCAGGCTGATTCGTAACCACTGTGCCACCAGGGAAGTCCCAATATTAAATATTTCTGCATACAAATATTGAAAAAAATTTGCTTTTGAAATTGAGTTATATTTCATTAAATTTACAATTGACTATGCTTTCTTGTTAATTATTTTGCATACCATGAAATGCTTTTCTTCAAAAACAAAAGTGTTCATAGATACTACATTTAAGAATGGAGCAGACAGTGTTTTGTATTGGATATAGATGTCTATAAGGCTTACAGACTGTGTGGGCCCTTACATCTTCACCTCTCCCACCTCTTGATTCTGGCCTTTGTGTGGCAGGTAGCTGTTGGCTCAGGGGCAGCAGCTCCTGCCCTTTCCTGCCTTGACCCTACCCATTCACAGAGTGACTCACCTGTGCATCCCATGGTTCTGGCTGCCGATAAAACACTTAACTTTTTTTTTTTTAACTATTTTTTTGAATTTTATTTTATTTATTTTTTATATAGCAGTTTCTTATTAGTTATCTACTTTATACATATTAGTGTATACATGTCAATCCCAATATCCCAGTTCATCCTACCACCACCCATACCCCGCCACTTTCCCCCCTTGGTCACCGTACAAAACACTTAACTTTTTAAATATGTTATTGTTACTCTTTTGATAAAGCACTTTTTAATGTCAGTATGTACCACCCTAACTCCAAATTCTGCTATGATGGGGGAAGGGGGACTGTGTCAGTCTGTATAGTAAGCATTTAGTGCTGGCCTATGTTGGTGATCCTGAGATACAGAAAAGGTAGTTTCTGTCCTCCGGTAGCTTTAGCGTACTGGGGGAGACAGACAAACAGGAATATAATATTATGAGAATAACTAGTGCAAAAGCAGGTGGGACAGGGAGAGGGACGACACTGAAAAGGAAGGTTTGTCAAGAAAAGCTTTATTTAGGAAGTCGAAAGGGTCTTGGAAGGAAGGGTAATATTTAGAGAAATGGAGAAGGGTGGTTGAAGCACAGGTGGGGAGAACAAGAACAAGGGTGTGGGCTTCCCTGGGGGCGCAGTGGTTGGGGGTCCGCCTGCCGATGCATGGGACACGGGTTCGTGCCCCGGTCCGGGAAGATCCCACATGCCGCGGAGCGGCTGGGCCCATGAGCCATGGCCACTGAGCCTGTGCATCCGGAGCCTGTGCTCCGCAGCGGGAGAGGCCACGACAGTGAGAGGCTTGCGTACCGCAAAATAAAAAAAAAAAAAAAAGAACAAGGGTGTGTGGGAGGGGGAAAGGAACATAATTGTGTATTGTGCACCAGGTTTGTGCAAGGTGACTTAAACATATTAATCCATTTACTCCTCCAGACGGCCTGTGAGGTAAGTTATAGTGTCTCCATTTTGTAGATGAGAAAACAAGCTCAGAGAGGTTAAATGACTTACCTATGATACCATGTGCCAGTAAGTGGCAGAGCCAGTATTTGAAGCCAGGCACGTAGGACTACAGCTCTTTTGCTCGTATGCTTTGCTGTCTCAAAGGTCCATTTTCTGTGTTTTGACTTCAGATACTCAGTTTTACCTGACTTCTGCATGTTGTCATCTCGTGTACGCCTGGTCCCCACGACAGTCCGCCTAATCCATTCCCTGCTCTGCAGTTCTTCCCGTTCCTTCATGGATCTAAAGACTCTCCTTTCCTCCTTGAATGACTTTGCATCCCTCTCATTTGCTGAGAGTTGGGACAATGTTGGATTACTGGTGGAACCAAGCCCACCACACACTGTAAACACGCTCTTCCTAACCAATGATTTGACAGAAGAAGTGATGGAGGAGGCACTGCAGAAGAAGGCAGATCTCATTCTCTCCTACCATCCACCCATTTTCCGACCTATGAAGCGCATCACCTGGAAAACCTGGAAAGAGCGCCTGGTGATCCGGGCACTGGAGAACAGAGTCGGGATCTACTCTCCTCACACGGCCTATGATGCTGCTCCGCAGGGAGTCAACAACTGGCTGGCTAAAGGGCTTGGTGAGAAGCCTCTTCTTCTTTCATATTCAGTATTTTCCCTACCAGTGCTTTGAAATTTTAGAATGTATTTCCAGTAGTGTTTTAACTGCTTTAGGGATGGGGACCATTATTCTACTTTCATATATTTTAAAATAATCTTGCTGAAATCTGGCAATTAAATTGCATTTGAAAAATGAAATTTTTATCCTTAGTGAACAAGGACAGCATAGGAAATCTTCATTTTTGATCGAGCTTTGTGATTCCTTACTCATGTGGCACAGTGCCTGGCACTCAGGCACTCCAGAAACGCTTGTTAAACTGAACTGAAAGCTTCAAGCTTCTCCAAAATATACTTCATATGTCAATCAAATAGAGTTTTATTGAATTAGTCCTTATGCCCAGCACAATGAGGGAATTCAGCATATGTGTTTTAGCAAGTCTTTTTAGTTTACTCATTTTGGGCTGAAGCTTCTGTGATGATATAATCTGGATTAATGTGGTCAAGTAAATTATGAGCATCTGCGACTTGAATCATAGTTTACATGAGTAAATTTAGTAAGCAGTCACAATTCTATATGTTATGTAAAAATTCATGAGTCAGTCTTGTCCAACTTTTTGTGATATTTACGAGTCTTCTGGAAAATCTGAAAATAAATTTGATTATGTATGTCTGTGCTAAATCCCTAAATTACGGGGATTGTTGAATGTATATATAAGGGATATGTATGTGTGTGTATATTATATAAGCATCTGAGAATGAATCTTTTCAAAAATACTCATTTCTTAGAAGTTTTTTGCCCATAGTGGTTTATCTTTCTAATTTTTAAATAAACCCACAAAAACTCCAATTTCTGACAATTTTTTCTTTCTAGGAGTTTGTACCTCCAGGCCCATCCATGCTTCCAGAGCTCCTGACTACCCCACGGAGGGAACACACAGAGTAGAATTCAATGTTACCCACACCCAAGACCTGGACAAAGTCATTTCTGCAGTGAAAGGAATTGCAGGTGTATCTGTCACTTCTTTTTCTGCTAGGTACAATATCTTTTCATCTTTTTGTGTATATTAATTTGTAAGAATCTTTCTTACAGATTCTATAACTCTGTTATTTAAGTTTGCAGCAAATCACTTTCCTAGGGTGGGTTTACAAAGCAGCATACTTCTCATTTGCCTGCGGGTCCCTAAGGAGAAACATGGGATCTTTTCAAAGCAATAAAAATGATAAGTAACACTTATTGACTATTTTCTATGTGGGAGAGACTATATCACACATCCTACAGTATTTCTAATCCTCCTGGCAATGTTGAAAGTTATTTTTACCTTAGGGTATGCAGATATACCCTAGTTATATGCTGATAACATAGGTTTACTTTTATCAGTTCCCAGCAAATGATGATTCCCAAACACTTGAAAAGAAAAATACATTAAAGTGCCTCTTGGAAGGTCAATCATTTATTTAATTAGGGCTGAGATACCAAAATGTTGCTTCAGGGACATCCCTGGTGGCACAGGAGTTGAGAATCCGCCTGCCAGTGCAGGGGACACGGGTTCGAACCCTGGTCCGGGAAGATCCCACATGCCGTGGAGCAACTAAGCCCGCATGCCACAACTACTGAAGCCCGCACACCTAGAGCCCATGCTCTGCAGCAAGAGAAGCCACTGCAATGAGAAGCCTGTGTACCGTAACGAAGAGTAGCCCCCGGTTGCTGCACAGCAATAAAGACCCAATGCAGCCAAAAATAAATAAATCAATTAATTAAAAAAAAATGTTGCTTCATTAGAGATTTTTTTGGGGGCTGATTTACCCTAATACCTACTAAAGCATCGTAAAAGACAAGTTATACAAAGCTAGGACTTAATAATTGTTAAAAAAAAAAACGATAGGTACAATGACTTTTTTATAAAATGGAAATCTGTTGCACAAACCTGTGTCCCCTGCATTGGCAGGCGGACTCTCAACCACTATGCCACCAGGGAAGCCCAAAAATGACTCTTTGATGAGTGGTTTTTAAGTGTAGATACATTATAGTAAAATCGTAGTAAATGTCCTCTAATAATATTGGGGAATTCCAAGAATCTTAAGAAAAATTGTTTATACGATTTTGCATAGGTTCCAGTCATGGTGTCTTTTACCATACTGAAATACTGTGTAAATACTGAAATTAAAATTATACAAATAAAGCATGAAAAATTTAAGCAATACAAAAGTTCTCCTTGTCCCCTCTACTCAATCCCAGTATCTTCAACTCAAGTTGTCTTTTCCTTTGTTTTCAGAGAAGTGGGTATCTTTCCAAACATGTATAGGGACACAAAGAAATGTGTAGTTTTGTCTTATTCATTGCTTTCTTAATTAAATGGTATGCTGTATTTGTCTTTTTAACTTAAGATGTCTTAGAAATCTATCCATGTATGTCTCTCTTTTTAATTGTTACACAGTGTTTATTATGAATGTACTGTAATTTCTTGAAGTATTCCTCTTCCTAACTGATGGACTTTTTAAAACACTGATGCACATTTAGTTTGGTTCCAGTTTCTCCATATTACAGGTAATATCGGGGATTTACCATTAGATTGGGGGCCAGGCATTGTTTTTGCTTTTTCTTTTCAAATCTCTACAGATGGTTCCAGTGTTGAAACTACACTTCCACATTATCTTGTAAGGTGTCTTAGTTCTAGAATTCTATGATTATATTTAGAGTATATGGTTAAATACAAAACTTTCTTGGTGCTAGTTGTTTTGGAGAGGCTCTGGGGCATTGGTTTTTTTTTTTTTTTGGGCTGTGCCCCACGGCTTACAGGATCTTAGTTCCCCAACCAGGGATCCAGGGATTGAAGGGATTGAACCTGGACCGCAGCAGTGAAAGCACCGAGTCCTAACCACAGAACCACCAGGGAATTCCCAAGGGCATTGCTTTTTTTATTTTATTTTTTAATTTTTTTTTAAGGGCATTGCTTTTTAAAGGGTGATTCAGGGACCTCTGAATCATTGCTAACGGGTGCTTATGAAAAATGCAGATTTTTGGGCTTTATCCTAGATCTGTGTAATTAGAATGGGGTTTGCCTGAGGATCTGTCCAGGAGATTCTTGTATTCAATGATGTTTGAAAATTAACTTTTCTAGGGCTTAAAAAAAATTCAGTTTGCCCCAGCCCCATTCATAGATGTTCTGTTTCACTGGATCTATGGAAGGGTCCAGCAGCTGTTATTTTAAGAAGACAGCAGGAGATTTCTGATGCACAACCAGGACTAAGAACTGTTCTAGAACAGGGGTTTCAGAGTGAGGTCCCTGGACCAGCAACATCAGCATCACCTGGAACTTGTTAGAAAGATAAATTCTTAGCCCCCACTCGGACCTACTGAATTAGAAACTCTGGGGGTAGGGCCCAGCAGTCTGTTTTAATAAGGCCATGAGATGATTTTGATGCATGTGAAAGTTTGAGAAACACTATTCTAGAAAATAGTTTGGCTTGGAATTAAGTCCTAAATTCCATATAAATCTGATCTCCTATTATAGGAGGTTGTAAACTGTGGATTCTTTTAAATACATTGTTTATATTTATCCTAAACCAGGAAGTGACTTTTTTTCTAGGTCTGATGATGAAGAACAAACACGGCTCAGTCTGAATTGTACTCAGCAAGCTTTAATGCAGGTGGTGGCTTTTCTTTCCCAGAACAGACAATATTATCAGAAGACTGAAATTCTGTCACTGGAGAAGGTAATAAAAAATATGTTACTGTGCATTTTTGTTTGACAATTCATATGTAAATTATTAGATATAAAGTGGTGATTGAGGGCATGTCATGCCCTGGAAAGTATATTTAAAACTGGAGACGTGGGCTTTCCTGGTGGCGCAGTGGTTGAGTCCACCTGCCGATGCAGGGGACACGGGTTCGTGCCCCGGTCCGGGAAGATCCCACATGCCGTGGAGCGGCTGGACCCGTGAGCCATGGCCGCTGAGCCTGTGCGTCCGGAGCCTGTGCTCTGCAACGGGAGAGGCCACAACAGTGAGAGGCCCGCGTACCGCAAAAAAAAAGAAAACAAAAAAAAAAACAAAAAAAAAACGGAGACGTTTCAGGAATAAGAAAATGTTGGAACTTGTCTTAGTCCGTTCGGGCTACTATAACATGTTTGGACTGCTATAACAGAGTGCCACAGACTGGATAGCTTATAAACAACAGAAAGTTACTTCTCACAGTTTTGGAGGCTGGAAAGTCCAAGATCATGGCACTGGTAGATTTGGAGTGGTGTCTGGTGGGAGTTCACTTTGTGGTTCAAAGATGGTGCCTTCCCTCTGTGTCCTCACATGGTGGAGGGGACTAAGGATCTCTCTGGAGCCTCTTTTCTAAAGCACTAATCCCATTCGTGTGGGTTCCAGCCTCATGACTTAAGTACCTCCCAAAGGCTACACCTCCTAATCCGTAGGTTAGGATTTCAACCTATGAATTTGAGGGGGACGGAAACATTTAGACCATAGTGGTACTTCTTCAGGATTAGAGACTCAGTTACAGGTTCAGTCTCTTATCTTATACCCTATGCCTGGACCGTTTTTATTCATTCTTTTAACTTGACAGCCGTTTGTATGATGATTCCTATGTCTTTACTTCCTGTCTCAGAATGCTTTCTTAAGGTAAAAGATAAAAAATTTTAAAAGAACCTATATTTCCAGCCACTTTCTGAACATTTTCCACTTATGACTCTTACAAGTATTTAAAATCCAATATATACAAGTATTGACCTTATCCCCATACCACGCCTTTAAATACCACTTTTTTCTGTTTTATTGGTGGCATCATCATCTATCTTATTTGCAGTTTGCACAACTCTCCCTTGCCCCTGTAAATCCAGGCCCTGCTGATTCTGTCCCTAAATCTACAAATGTTTCTCCTCTCTGTTTGCTTCGCCACCACAGTAGTTGAAACTCTCATCTTCTCTCACTTGGGAT